>NC_088351.1:32719687-33044375 GCF_036884655.1 Musa acuminata AAA Group | reverse complement strand
AATCTATCAAGAGTGCATTTTAGGGATGCGTGTACGAACCGATGTATCGAATCCACACAACGGTATCTCCTATATCTCGAGAGCATTAAAAGCCGCACCTTACGAATCCATAGCCACAATATACAACATGAGATCCAGAATGGAGGTTAACATATCTTTCAGGTGTTATGAGAATATAATTCCAAGGCATTCCCCAAAGAAACCGTTTGATTATTCTAAATTTGGAAAGAATTGTAGTCATGAAGTTAAGAAAGGGAAACAAACCTGCAAAATTTTATTTCCGTTTTGGGTCAGCGGCCTACACCGCCTCCGGCCGGAGGCGTTGCCGCCGTGCACCGAGTTAGTCAAAACAAAACCTAAATAAATCTTTCCAAGAATCTGTGCCCACCAAACATGGAGTGTGGAGGCTGCATCTGCTTTAAGTGGTGGCATTACTTGCCAGCCATGGTCAAATTATCATTATTTTTATCATTATTTATCACTATTGACTAATTTTTATTATAACCCTCGATTTTTTTAAATTCTCACGGAGTGTCCCATTCTTTTAATGATGTCAAAATACCTCTCATTTTACAGATATTTTTATAAATAAAAAAATAGAGGCATTCTATAAGATATTTAAAATAAGGGACGCTTTAAAGAAAAAATTAAAAAATTTGCCTTATAATCATTTTTCATTGTGTATTAATAAAGAAAATAAAAAGGCTGTATTATTATTGTTTAATATTATATATTGAATTCATAAAATAATTCTTTTTCTCTTAAGAGAATCTATATTTTTTTAGTGTATAGTAGAACATCTTAATTTCAAAAAATAAAAAAATATTACATTAAATATGGTATATAATTTTCACAAATGTATTAAACATGAGATGATTTAAATGCTACTTTAAAAGTATATTATTGCTAGATGTCTTAACCGAGATAATATCTATTTTTTTAATAGTATTAAAATGCTTCATAATTTGTAGATCATATTCAAAAGAGGATTTAAATGAAAAAAATTGCCACATGATTATTTCTGTTAAATGGAGAAAAATCGAATAGGGGGCCATTCTCTTGAGGAAAAAAAAAGAAAAAAATATTTTTATGAAAAATTCGTCATATTATTATTATTATTATTATTATCGTCATCATTATCCATAAAGAAAATAAAAAGGAGGGGTTTGGAAGGAAAAAGAATAAAGGAAGATAGATTAGGGGTTTTGTGACCACCCACCCACACAGCCCAATCTGGACCGCCGTTTGGCCTCCACAGAAAGGAGAGGTGGAGGCGGCGCGAAGTGGATATGGGGGGCTTTCCGATATCTTGTTCGGCCGCCGGCTCCACCATGTGATGGAGAGGGCAGGGCAGCCCACTCCGGAGAATATACTGTCTTGGACTCTTCTTGTTCGTACGCGCTATTTTGACCTGCAAGTGGATGATGGCTTTGTTTGTGATGTGGTGGCCATGGCGAAGCTCGGAGGATGAGACATCGTCTTGGGAACGAAGACTTCTGTGCCTCATCTGTTGCTTCCGGTCATCGTCAAGGCGTCCATGCGTTGATCTCTCTTATGAGAGGTAGTGACATTGGATTGAGCTCTGATCCATCCTCATCTAATCCATCCATTACTTATTTTTAGGTTTACAGATACAATTTACACTAACAATCAATATAAAACTATATTAAATCTCATAAATATGGATCTATGCATGTGATTGATTCCAAATAGTTAAAACTTTAGACTTTATTGTTATTATTATTGTATTATGTTGATATGATACGCCTACTTAGTACATTGTGTAATCCGATCAAGTTCGATTGCCAGTAGAAAATTGTCATATAACTCTTCAAATCTCATCTTTTATACAATTTTATTGTTGTCCTCATTCATATACTCCCACTTCTAATTTTGTACTTGAAAACAATAAGGATGATGATAAGGGTGAGAATACGCGAGTTAGGATGACGATAAGAGCAAGAGCGCATGAGGAAAAATGATGACAAGGATGAGAGCGTGTGAGCGTAGCAGAGCAAAGGCCAGAGATAATTTTATTCTTTAAAACATAAGAATGCTCTACGAGAATAAATGAAAAATGAGATGCTAATTAGAAAAAAAATAAAGAATTTTTTTAATCATCCTATTTTTAAAACTTATTTTATAACTAATAAAATTTTTTAATTTAATTTAAATGAATAGGATAGAGAGGAACAAGTGGCTAACCCATTCGCTCATGTGGGCCTCACAATTAAATGATGAAAGGAATCATTTGAAACAAATTACATGGTCACAAACTAGAAGAAATGGTAAGAGATCCACTCTTTTCTTCTACACTAAGAAAGCACTTTTTCTTTTTTTTTTCCCCCAATTTTCCAATGCATCTTTTTCAGTATAATTCTTATCACACACGTTTAACCTTAGAATTCTCATGCGATCCGATGCACTAATGTTAGTACGATCGTATTCACGAATTAATCTTACCTAAACCGCACAACGTCATTGTGATATCTATTTCCCAAAGATCAACCTTTTCGAAATATGATCCAGCTCGGGAGAAGACGGATCGGTGAAAGCGCAAAACACAATCAACTTTCGTTTTCGTTCCGCGGAAGCATAGTTCCAGATGGAATGAAGGGTCAAAGATGGGTCGTGGATTGTTCTTGCTGCCTGAGAAGGCACACTTCAATTCGTATTCTTCTTGTTCTGACAAGACCACACGCGTCAAAGCATCCATCGAACGGCTCCGATTTGCGAAGCAGATAGAGAGATGCGAAGCTGCTGCGTGTCGAGATGCCTGCCATGCCCCGACAGCCAATTTAAAAGTCGGAGAGCGACGCAGCCCCTCCTGCTTCCTGTTGGTTTGCCCTTTTCATCCCCCGTTCCAATCCGTTTCTGCTTGGGATCTGAACACAACTTGCACCTGCCCGCCGTCCCCAACAGCGTGGGACGCGCTGCCCGCGCCCTCCTTTCGTGGACTATGGACCACCAGCTCGTCCCGTAAGCTGTTTGTTAATTTGACTAGTAAGCTCCTGACCTTAGACAAGTCGATGGCTTTTGGAGTTTTGTATCGTATAATTGCTTGTTGCCAACCCGATCCAACATTTTTTAGGTCGCTTGTAATCGAGAGGTATCTGTTTGAAACATACTGCAATTAATATGTGGCGGTGGAGGAAGACGAAGACACAGTTCGGTCCCAGTCTTCGGGTGAAGCCGTTGTTCAAAGAGGCTGTGGCTCGTTATAACTGGTTATTGGGGCCTCGTTTCAGGGCCAATCCGCATTAAAAATTGTTCTTTTTTGTTATTTTTACTGCTATCATCCTATTTCTGAGGAGAAATATGATGTGTTTTACCTTCTCTCACCTCCGCCCGTCCCATTTGTAGACAAAGCTTCGCACTTTACTTTATTGTATATGTTTATTCTTATTCTTCGCCCCTCCATCCTCCCTCCCTCTCGCCTTTCACGAGGCCTTCGAATGAGGCCCGCGGGCTGGTAGATGAGCAGCGGCAGGACGCCGCCCGACCGATGGAGCAAGCTCCGGCCGACGCGCGGTCCGCCCACCTCTTCGCCGACAACCTCAAGGGCTTCCTCCTCGCTGTCGCCTCCAGCGCCTTCATCGGAGCCAGCTTCATCATCAAGAAAAAGGGCCTCAAGCGCGCTGGAGCCTGCGGCTCCCGCGCCGGTACGTCACCCCTTCGCCCTCCCCTTCTCTCCTCCTTGCCCTAGCCCTAATCTCAAATTGTGTTCAAAGAGAATAGCTTGCTTTGTTTGGTTCTCCAGGCATAGGTGGGTACGGATATTTACTGGAGCCTCTGTGGTGGATCGGGATGGTCACAAGTAAGCCCCTTTTTGGTCGATTCATTTACTATTTCTTTTGTCTTTTGAATCCTGAAGGAAAGTTGAATTTGTTGCAGTGATTGTTGGTGAAATTGCGAATTTTGTGGCCTACATGTTTGCCCCAGCTGTTCTTGTCACTCCGCTGGGTGCTTTGAGTATCATTGTTAGGTAAGAGGTGTGCATCTGAAAGTTTGCTGGATGCAGATTTTATATAATAGTCAAAATTTTGTCTTTTTAACTGGTTTTAATGCTGAGAAATGGTGACTGCAGTGCCATTTTGGCCCATTTTATTCTCAAAGAGAGATTGCAGAGGATGGGTGTGTTGGGCTGCGTGCTTTGCATGGTGGGTTCAACAGTTATCGTGCTCCATGCACCAGAGGAGAGGACCCCGAGCTCTGTTGAACAGATATGGGATCTAGCGACACAGCCAGGTATTCTATGATGGCTTATTCTTGAGTTCATTTAGTGCATTTGAGGCGTATTCATTTTCATTCATGATTTTGTTCAGTTAATCAACTTGCTTGGTCATCTTGTTTCTGATGCGTGTTATTTATTTCTTGATGTGCGTTTGTCAGCCTTTCTTTTGTATGCGGCTTCAGCAGTTGCAGTATCTCTGGTGCTTATGTTGCATTGTTCTCCACGGTTTGGGCAGACAAACATAATGGTGTACTTGGGCATATGCTCTGTAATTGGATCTTTGACGGTAATGATGTTGTGATGATGGTGTGTTTGTTTCCGTTAATGCTCTGCTCTTGTTATCTCTTATATTTATCAACTGTTCAGGTGATGAGTATTAAGGCCGTAGGAATTGCAATCAAGCTTACAATGGAGGGCATCAATCAAGCTGGTTACTTCCAGACATGGGTATTTGTGATGGTGGCAATATCCTGCATCATAATTCAATTGAACTACTTGAACAAGGTTAGCGACTTGAGCAAACTTGAACTGCAGTGCAGTTCCATAGGTGTCTTATGGTGCTGCCTGTTTCTGGATATCCCAGAGAGATGCTACAACTTCACTATCCTGCAATATTCACAATTAGATGCATATTTATTTTTCTAACATATTAGTTACCATTTTATGTGTGTGTGTGTGTGTTATAGCATATAGGTTCTTTTGCAATTATGTAATGTTTTTTTCTTAGAGTTTTAAAACTACACTTGTTTTATATGAGTTTTGCTTTATAACTTATTTTAGAAACTTTGTTGCATCTCAGTTGCCATGATCTTTGAACATGTTTGGTTTGCCAATGAAGTAAATCACAATAGCGTGCAATCAAGGTAGGTTTCTAGGAGTTCAAAGCTACAGTTGTTTAATATGAGTTTTGCTTGGGTTCTGAATAATTATGTTAAGAAAATTTGTTGTATCCCAATTCCCATAATTGTTGAACATGTTTTGTGTTTGCTAACGAAATAAAAAACAATAGTGTGCAATCAAGGTAGGTTTCTATCTTTTCCTCTTTCTGGTATTTATAGTTATCTTCAACTATGTGAGAATTCCTTTTTGGGCTTCTTGATACAGCATACTTGTATGTTTAATTCTTTGATCTATTACATGAGTCTTTCATGCTCATGGTTCCTAGAATATTATATTTGTTCAATATAGTTTATTGTCTGTGATGTTGATAACATAGCTTCAGCAATGGCTTCAAGACTAGCTTTTGTGAAATTGATAACATAGCTTTTAACAAGTAAAGGTTTGTCTTTTAAATACAATTGTACAAGTATATTTGATTGAAAATTTCATTTTGTTTCCTTAAAGTATTTGTTAGTGGAAGCTGCATGCAACTGGGATAGCTGTAGTTGTCACATTTCGTAAATAAAACCTAGCTAATCTAGGAGATGCAGAAATAGAGAAGTGGGATTTGTCTCCAGAAATAGGAAGATCAGTGTCAGTTCCTTTTAAAAGACAAATGTGAACTTGGGCCTCAGAATAACTTTATGTAGATTTGTTCAGTATTGTGGTTATGATCTTTTCTTTGTCTCTTCTAGCAATCGGGTTAAATAGAGTTTATGATGTGTGATTTTATATGGACATTCTCTAGATATGGCCTTTGAGGAATATAGATGATGTAGGATGAGCAACAAATGGAGAATAGAAAGGAAGAAGAGAAATATAATAATTGAAAGATAATAGAAAAAGCTTGAATAACTACCAGACTTGCTCTGGCTCTAGGAGCTAACTCTTAGGATGAAGGCCTCGCACCTCTACACGTCTCGCATGTAGACGGTGGGATGGTGGGATCATACCATCAGAAACATAATTGTGACCTTGCACCATCTACACACAAGGTGGGAAAGGACTTAATTCATTAATCCATTTCTCATTCATGCATGCCAATGTTCTTGCCCCTTTTTATAGGCTCAAGTACAAGAATAAAAAGAAAATTACAGAAATAAAAAAAAATTACAATCACATCAAATCAGATGTATGATATTCTTTTTCCTTTGAAGAAGGTAATATTTCTAATTTGATTTGAGCAATAATCTTCCTCTCTTGATGATATTCTTGATTGATAGATTTTCATCTTTGTAGAGATGAATCTTCAATCAAGATTTGTGATCTTCAATAAAAAAACAAATTTAATGTCTTCCATCTTTTCTGCATTTGCTTCCTTTTTCCTTGTTATTGAGTAGATACCGATATATGACAACTTATTACATATGCAAAATATCACTAAACTAATTAAATTTATTTAAATAAAGGATAAACTAATTAGTTCTGCATCAATAGAGATCTGGTCTTCTCTTCTCTTTTATTAGGGACAAAGAACTTATAATCATCAAATTGCAACAAAGTCTTCTCTTTTATTTAAGGATTGTGCCGCTTACTATCTATCTCCAGTTACTTCTTTTCCACTGAGAAGTACACTTTAGTTGTATGCTGACTTGCTAGATTGTTATCTTCTTATGAAAGTACAAGGAGATTAACTGTTGTTGGTTCAAACTTCCAGTTAAATGATTTATTACTGTGGCTTATAACTTGCTAAGTTTGCATCAGAAAATTGTGTTCCAGTCAATTTAGGTGGGCCAGGATTGGATGGTTTGTAGGGTTGTATTACTGAAAGTTCTAATAAAATAGCCAACTTCATGCGCACAGAGGTGTACAATGCCCATTCCTAAACTGCATTAGGCTAATTGTTAGAGTATTGCCATTAATAAGCGCCTCTCTGATTCGAGATAGAGGAAAAGCCTGCCAAGTGCTATGAGACTATACTGATCTAACTTTGTTGTTGAAAAAGATAGAAATAATATTTAAGCATTCTTAAAGCCTTTCAAGATGCTTCTTTTATAGGGCTACTATTTCCCCCCATAATTTTATCTGAAATCTACTTATTTAGACTTTGTAATTATATATAGTATTGCTATGCTGATAATACAATAAAATATACTAGTAAACTTTGCTAATAATCTTCTATTGTTTATGAAAGTGCCTAGCCCTCTCTTAGCCTTGGCCAAACTGTAATAGAAAGCCTGCTTGTTCATTTGCTTGGGGAGAATGGTTAGCATGAATATCGCTCGCTTTCTCTGTTAGGTAGGGCTGTTGGCTCCTATAAAGATTCCCAATGACCCGATTTTGCTGTCCAGGGCAAGATATGGTCAATGACTCGTCTCCTGGCAGGTTGGCATTTTTGAAATGCTTGTGCCAAATAGTTAATATTCTAAAATTACAAAGAATGTTTGGAAGCAGAAGTAATAGATCATTATTTTTGTGACAGGTGTTATCATTAAAATCATTGTTGGAGACAAATTATTCGGTTAATGCACATTGAAAATCACTTTCTTATCATGTTTCACGATTACATGTATGTCAGTTTGCTAAGTTTAACCTATCATTCTGTGTCGAAATTAGCTACACATGGATTAATGATTTTAAGGTTAATGGAAGAGCTAACCAAGAATTTTTTATTTTATTTTATCTCTTACCCGACTTAATGGCTTTCCAAAACAAATTCAAGGCCCTGAATGTTTCTTATTGTCTGTTTTTCTTTTTTTTCCCTCTCCAGGCATTGGATACTTTCAATACTGCAGTTGTTTCTCCCGTCTACTATGCCATGTTCACAATTCTTACAATATTAGCAAGTGCCATTATGTTCAAGGTACTGAATACAGAAATGATTAACAATGTTCAGTTTTCTATTCTTATGTTGATATTTGTCTAGAGGTAATTTCTTTGTACATGCACAGGATTGGTCTGGGCAGAGTGCAAGTAATATTGCATCAGAGATTTGTGGGCTTATTACAGTAATTTCTGGGACTACAGTGTTACATTCTACAAGAGAACCAGATCCACCTTCCTCTTCAGGTAAATCAAAGCCATCTAAGATCACCATGGGCGTCAATGATTGTGACTTCAGCCTGTGAGAAAATTTTCTTTTCACTGTTAATTTCATGGGAAGTAAACAGTCGTAGGATTCAAACTTGAATGGAATATCAGGATATACATTATACTCAATTATATGTGAAGTTTCTGTCTCATTTTTGGGAGTATTTATATTCACAGTACTTCTGTTAAATATAACATAAAAATGTTCTAGGTGATTGTTGAATTCCATCTACTAGTATTTTCAATCACTTGGATATTTTCCATAAGTGGATATTCTGAAACATTGAGGAGGTTGTCACTGTAATCCAATTGATCAAATGAGTTAAGCATTTGACAGCGAGAGAAGCCCATCTGACTTGTAGTCTTGTACTTTCTTTGTTTTCTTCATTTACATATATCATATTCTTTATGTCATGTATAATTATCTGTGTTTTTGATACACTCATGATTCTGGTGCTAAACATTGCTGAGATATGAGAACCACAAGCTTTCCCAGTATAACTGGTCACAAACATTTTCCCTGCATAAAGAGAAACATTGAGCTTTTGTAGTTATTGTTATATATGCTCATTTATTTGTATGCTGATTGTGATGACGGAAATCTGTATAATCATAATACATTTTTTTCTTAGTTCATTATCATCATATAAGTTTGTTATGCAACCTTGCAGATTTATATGCACCACTCTCTCCTAAAATATATTGGCACATCCAAGGAAATGGTGATCTGGGAAAGCTCAAGGACGATGATTTGTTGTCTGGGGAATTTGTTGCTGTGGTTCGACAGGATTATTTCGTTTAGGCAATGGGGATAATACCTGGCATCATTTTACGAGCTCATGTGCTTCATGATTGCCTTTGATTATGTGATGCCAGGCGTATGCAAAACACAACTTGATGATTGATGGCTGGAGATCGAATAGAAGTTTTGTAGATTATATAGTGGACCAAAATTGCTGATGTTCTCTGGTTGTGGTTCCCATTTCATATGGTCATCTGGGAGATGCTTCCATGCTCCATGCTCTAGTTCTGTAAGCTATTATTCTTCGAGTCTTTTGTTGCTAATAGTTGCAGCCATGCAAGTCTTGGTTTTCCATTTAGTTGGTAATGGCTGTATTGTGGATGTGGTTTAGCCCTGGATGTACTGAGAGGATGGTGATTGCAGGTCTTTTGGTGTATTCTACTGTACAGTTCATTTTCTTTAGCTTTATCATGGAAGTTCCTTAATTTATTTCATATATGCATCCCTAAATTTTTTTAGAGAAAATTGCATACATATATCTTTCTCCAAAGTTGGTGGTTTTCATGGTTCCTTATCTTAACTTAAGCAAAGCTCGAAAACTTGTATGTCATTGTAGTTAATCTGTCAGTTGAGCATTAATATAATGAGGTTGAAACTCAAATTGACATTAATATCTCATTAAAAAATGTTAGTGGATATAAGGAATCATCTAATTGAACAGGAGTAACAAAGGGCATTTTAGGTAATCAGAATTATTCAAATTTAGTGATAACAATGATTAGTAGTAATTAACTCGAGTTTATTGGGTTGATGTTATCAGGGATGACAGAAATAAAAGATTTTGAGTTTTTGGAGGGATATATATAAAAATCTGAACTTTTGGAGGGATATGTAATATCAAATTTGGAGGAAATACTGTTTCCAAACAGGATATATATGTAAATGCCATGAAAGATGGTATATGCAAGTGGTGATGTGGCTGGTTGATCTTAAATTGACTGGAAGCTATACATGCTAATCCACATGTAGTCTTCTTGCATTTAGACTTGCAATTAACTCTGTTGGATAAGGATTAGTTTGTTTTATTATCAAAGTCATTTATGTGATTAGAATGAAGTACTTTGTGTATAAGCTGACTGTATTCTGAACTTGTTTTGCTCTGATGTCTGCTTACTTGGCCTTAATCCGTATTTAGGATAATTAATGCAAGCTCTCAGAAGAATACAAAGAAGATCAAAGGTAACTTTTTGGACAGGGAATCTGTTTTCCATCTGTAGATCATGTCAAATGTTGTAACCATGATTAGTATTCTCATACTTTGGATTATCGATTTCGCATTTGGTTTAATGATTATTGTGCGTGAGCCTTTTCTTCTTACTCCAGGATCCTTATTTAGGATATGTAGTACTTGATATTTTAAGATATTCCCATACTGTTTTTCTGTTTCATGTTGTTCATCCAGTTTTAATGCCCTGGTACTTTTTCACATTGAGAAACTGTGTTTTCATATTGGATTTTAGTAAACTGCATTGCAGTGCATTTGAACAGTTGAACCGCAAATATATTGAAATTTATTGTTTCCAGTAACTAGTTGCACAACAAGGGTGGCATTTAGTCATCAAATTTTGCTAAGTCACTAAAACCTTGAGTACCCATTTCTCTTGAGATGAACTTGCATGCTTCTTTCTTGTGCGTGAGTTTGTGCAAACCATGACTCTTTCATGTCCAGGCACTTATAGAGAGTTCCATGGACTGATGCCATTCATCCTCAACAGTTGAGTTGATCTTATGACTAGAAATCATCTCTCTGGATCTTATGTATGGACCAATTTTTGCTGTTGTGTCTCTGACTTGGAAATCATCTTGCAGGATCAATAGATCCTAAAATATTCAAGGCCTTGATGCATGATTTCTTGATCAACAAAGCTAGCCTCATTGAATGTGGATTAGGTAAATTATGTTATCTGATATTTTAAAAATCATCCTCTCAAAAGTTTTAAGAATGTGTAACTTTATTGCAACATGGTTAACTGATTACAATTTATCAGGAAAAGAAGCAGAGTTCTCTTTAGTAGTATTTGTATTTGTTGGTAATGGATGGATCTTTTCTTTCCCGTCTGCATATGCTTGACTCCTCATATCATGCCATTTTATCTTACCCTGTAATCTGGGAGGTTCTTTGCTGAATGTGATTCATCCTGTTGCTGAAAGAAACGGAAAAGAAAGTTGAATGAAGCAGATGCACAAAAATAGAGATTGTATGTACTATTGCACCACTGTTATAATTTTGAAGAGCAATTGTCTTGCCTGTTAGTTGGCTGATCGAGTGTAATTTGTTGTGTCCCAAGTGTTACAGTGATCATTGTGGATCAAAACTTTGCAGTGAGGATTAAGGTAACTAAAGTTGAATCATTAATTTTTCTTCTGTTGTAAACCATTTGGTTTCAGTTTCTGTTCTTCCAATTGTTTTTGTTTTGATATCTGATTTGCCACGATGCTTGTGTCTAGCAAAACTACCAAGAATAGTTTCAGATGACTCTAGAAGTAAAGATTGAAAGATATCATCATAGGAACAAAGAGCATAATTCTTGACTATTACCTTTATCACTCATTCATATGTTATTTAAAAATCAAGTGAAGATACCAGCAATCTTAATTGATTGAAGTTTTGATGTTTGATAGCATTATCAATTATTCTTATGCACATTTTAGCAATGAACACTGCTTTGCATGTTGGACTTGTGTCCCAACACACGATGTATAATACATCGGTGTGTACTGATGTTTCAAGAGGAAGAAGAAGAGGAAGCATATCCATCGAACTATCCGAGTTGTTTGGAGGCAAAAAAGGTTCTTGAATAAAATTTTTTTAATGCTTCGGATCGAACTATCCGAATTGGTATTGAAGACTATCTTAATTGGTAGAAGTTTGGATGTTCGATAGCATTATCAATTATCTTTATGCACTTCTTGTTATTAATAGTAAGATCTTATGATCAAATTTGCTTTCATCAAATTATGACTAAGGGTTTAAATTGTCAACCTAAAACTTCCGTTGAAGGTGAGAACGAAACCAAAAAAATTATTGAAGGCGATAGTATGAATGAGGTGTCTACTTACTTTGCTAGTAATTAGGACTTGGGATTGAGTTGCACCTTCACGTTTTTAATTAGCGTATTAGATGGTGATGAGTCATTATCTCAAGACTATCTCATAGAGAAGAAGCTTACCTCCATTAATTTTAGGGTTTACTTGGTTGTGCCGGAAGAGGTGGTGGCGGTGGAGATTTGTATGGTGCTCTTTCTTCATTTACTGATCGTCCTGTAAATAACAATATCCTACTTATAATTGAGGAGCCACTAAATTAGGATTGAGACGGCAACTAATTTAGCTAGTGAAGGCCATGAATCCCACATCCACTCTAAATATGGTATATTAGAAGGCCATGAATCAGGATATGAAATCTAGCGAAACTTACGGGTATAACTGTAGTACGGGATGATTGGTGGTCTCCGAATTGGTGGCGGCGGTGGAGATCGGTATGGTGCTCTTAATTCATGTACTAACAATCCTGTAAGCACAAGAAAAAGCTCTGTTAATAAGTTGGACGATACTTTCCTGGTCTGAGAGCATGATTCCCATCCCTCCTCCATTTGATCCTAATCCTCACTTCTGTCAACTCATAGAACTCCTTTTCTTGTGTCAGGATCATTTTGGAGCTAGAAGAGTAACATTTGAGGTGAGCTTAATGGAGAAAGAAACCTCACCTCTGTGAGCTTCAGACGAGTAGAACTGACAAAGGAGGATGGCAACTGCAATCAGGAGGATGCGGCAGGCACGAACAAGGTTCAACTTCATGGTAAGTTCTTCTGATCCTTGTTTGAAAGAGTTCTTAGTATACGGAACTGTTCATGATATTTCGTGGCAGCAGCATGGCAATATATACTGTGCAGTTGGGCTCGAAAGTCTTCTTAGCATGCCTGAAAATTTCATCGTCAGGATTTCTACTTCTTTGCACATGCCTGAGCATGTCTGACCTTGAACTAGTCAAATGCGTGTTGTTGGATTTTTCTTTCTTTCTACCTACATTTTCCATAGTAGACCTGTTCCGGTTTCCTTAGATCAGAAAGGAGTCTTCTTTATGGTTTGTGATGGAGAATTCTAACATGAGAATTTGATTTGTTCACTGAGACATAGAATTTTCAAGATCAAGACAAGTAACAAATCGAACAACATATCAATCATATTTAATTGAAGCAAGTTGATCATCTGAGAGAAGCAAAGCCTGAATTTTGTAGAAACTTTGGCTGTGCTAGTGGCTTCAGTTTCTGATTTGCCATCAGCTTTGACTTTGGTTGTTGGTCTATCAGCTTTCAGATTCACCTAACCTCTCATTGAATATAAATGAGGTTCTGCAATTTCTGTCATTTTTTATGTTGGTTAATCTTTAACTAATGATTCTCATGATAAAATGTTACATCTTTATCACTCAAAAACTATTGTGAAGAACACACACCATGCATCCTGTCATCACTCACATTCCAAGATTCTTATCTGAAGTATATATTAGTTAGTATTTCCAAAGGGATATAGATCTTTCAGTTTTAGTCCATAAACTGTTTCAGCTGTTGAATTAACTCAAATTAAATGCTGCTGCTTTTTAACTCAAAGTACTCGTGGAATGAACTGCATCAGCAGCTGTTCTTTCTTGTTCATCCAGTTTGTGTTTGCTGTATTCTGATGACCATTTCTAATTTTCATGGGTTTTCATGCAAGAAAGACATATTTTTGGTGACATTTAGGGGATATCACATCAATACATGACCCTCAACAAGTTTGCTTTAGAAGCTGCTATAGAAGAAATCTCATCATTTTGCTGACATTAAACAGTTCTTTTTGATAGAACAGACATCAGAAAGGTGCTAAATGTTCCAAATGCTTCCTCACTAGGAATACAATTCTGCCAGTAAGCAATTGTGGACTTTAATCTGCTCTTGTTTTCATTATTCTTTCAAACACTTAAATTTTAATTGGAAGGCCTTTTTGTACGATAATGACAAGAAATTAACCCAATCTTGATTACTACTTTTTAAAAGAAAGAAAACCGATAAAGGTTGCTCCGAAAATTTCACAGGATTCTTAGTTGTGTAATTAATTGGAAACTTGAATACAAATTTCTCAACTGTATCAAAAGCCATTTAACTATAAATTCTTAATCAATCAATTGTCTAAATATTGTATCGAAGCCATTTAACTATAAGTTTCTTAACCAATCAATTCCCTAAATTTCTGTATCAAAGCCATTCAACTAAAGGTCAACATGGAATTTAAATAGGGAAAACCCAGCAGCTTCCCCAAGATGGCCTATGAATCTAAGCTCAGGTTTTCTAGTGACTTGCAATAAGAAATTTGAGGGATGATCTCATTGATTGTGAATTAAGGTATTTAAGTTGTAGACATCCAACTCTCTGCTGTCCGATAGCCTAGACAAAGGAAGAACAGTTCTCTGCTGTCCACTGCAACTGAAGCGCTGAGAGTGCTTGCAAGCATAGATTTTGTCTTAGCTGAAGGATTGGAGACTCAGTATTCCTCCTAAATTAACTTTATTGAGGAAATTGAGTCTCAGCTATTGACTTGTAACTTTTAAAGGAGCAGTAGTCTCAAAAAAAATCCCTTTAATCTCTCAGTAGTTTTACATTGGAAGTGGGAGAAACCTCGAATAAACTTGTAAGGGTTAAATAAGTATATTATCATCAATTTGGAATTAAATAGTTTGAATCATGACAAACGATATCAGAGCGTTATAATATCTTATTTCGATCGAACCGTAAAAGTTTTAGATTCGACAAATAATATTAGAGTACCGTAACATCTCGAATTACTCCCATGTTGAAATTGAGATAAGATTTGAATGGACATAAAATGACTATTTAGATATATTATCATTAATTTAGATTTAAAATATTCAGATTAATCGAATTACCTATCGGATGGTTTGTGACATTAACAATTTCTTCTTTTCTAAATACAATTTTAGTTAACTGGAGATAAAAAACAGAGATGTGACATCAATCAGACCATAAATTAAAGAGGCAGATACAGTTAATTCCTCATCGTCCCTTATTGGTTTTGTAGGGAGGGACGAATGAAATTTACAGAGCACAGAGACAGGTACAACATGAGCATGATCTAGCTGGATATTAAATTCCATGGCAACGAGCAATTACTTTGTTCTCTGAGTTCCTTCTCGGTGGAGCCAACGTATCCTCATGCAACCTTTATTTGTGGCGGAAGAGCATCGGGTTGGATTCACCTACCATCACCAAAGGAAAATATCTACAGTGATTCCTGTAGCTTCGGTGGCTGACAAGATGATGTGGTCCTATTTGAGTACTTGTCTATCTATATTATAACGATGTGCACATGAGGGTAGGTTTGATGTTACTGTAAGATTATACATTCTGTCATGTACCCTCTATTGAGAGTTAATTATAAATTATTTTCTGTAATTGATTAATTTTAATATTTTTATTTTTTTTAAAGTTACATTATGATCTTTATACTTATACAAGTAAAACATTTAATTTTGTTTCTCCTCATGTTGTGATTCGGTTGCCGAAAATATCATAGGATTTATAATTTAGTACGTGCTGATTTTGCTTCACTTCGATTTATCACTAAACAAGTATAGTATTTTTGTTAGTAGAATAGACGTAAAGAGAACGAGCTTAAATATTTTACTTATGATATTTTTAAAAGTATAGAAATCGAGATATCGTTATATTAGGTACTCTAATATATAATTAGCAACACAAATCCAATGTTCATTATAATCTATCATCATAGAAAGTTTCTATTTTCCTAATATATTTTTACCTTAGAAAATATTATCATAATCTTGGTAAAACACAATACCATTATCTCAATATCACTTAAATTGTTATGTTTACCTAAATAAACATGAAGTCGTCATATGTCATTTCATAGCTCTTATATATAATATATTTCCAATTTTCTCATCTTTCTTGATTTTCCAGATTTGTTTACATATTTTCCTTATTTACAATACAATTGATATAATTAACATAGCATCTTAATTAGGTAACCATGATATATTTGATTTAAATAACATTCATTATTTTGCATCCCAATTTAAATTTTAATCTATATTTATTCTAAGATAATTTACCAAAAAAAGCCTCTAGGGATTTTATGACACCCCTATATAGTGAATATCCTTTTGACTAGGGTTGACTTAGTTTTTAGGAACTAAATTATTTTCTAAGATGAATTGAACAGATCAATTTAACTAAATTTTAATTATTTAATTAATAAACCATAGATTGCCTCTCTTGATTTTTTTAAATTACCCCACACCTCCTCTGTCTATAGTTTGCCTCCTCTTTCCACCCCATCTCCTCCTTTCACTCCATCTCTCCTCCCCTTCTCTTTCTCCTCACAATTTACCTATATTAGCCATTACACTTAATTATACCCATTCAATATAAAAGAATCCTAAATTTATAATAAAACTAAATAACTCAAAGTTATCCCAAAAAAATACTAATTTTTATATAAAGTTATCCTAAATTACTCAAAAAAATCATTACACTTGAGTTACACTCATTATATATTAAAAATATATATTAATCTTTATATAAATTATTCTTAATATATTATAAATTAGAAATGTGTCTAAGTAGTTTTTGAAAAGTTTGGATTGGTTTGATGAAAATTAATTCGAGTTATACTCAATTATAGATTCAACAAAAATAATTTCTCAAATGAACGATGGTATCACCTATATATCCTTGTAATTAGATTATCCAAGGGCTAATACCATACGTGTAAATTTTAATCATCCTAAATTCATAAGAAATAAAAAAAAGTGATGCTAGATATCTTATAATAATGTATTAATAGTTATGGAGAAGTTCTGGTTTGTTGGAAATTAACTGGAGTTACGCTCTAGTTGCACTTGATTATATATTCAACCAAAAAATATCTTATTTGGACACTTAACCATCCTAAACTCATTAAAAATTAAAAAATAATGCCATATATCTTAGAATAACGTATTAGAAGTTTGGATTAATTTGATAAAAATTAATTTGAATTACACTTGAGTTATGCCCGATCATAAATTTAACATAAAAATATCCTATTTCAAAAAATAATCATCCTAAATTTATATAATTTTTTTAAAAAAATATTAAATATATTAGCATGTCATCCTAGTAGTTTCGAGAAGAAGTTTGAATAGATTTAATAAAAATTTAATAAAATATACTCGTGTTACACTCGTGTAACAATTAAGTTATACTTATTCATAAGTTCAACAATAAAATTATATTTTATAAATTAATCATCCTAAATTTATATAAAAATAAAAAATTGATACTATGTGAAGTTTGGATAGATTTGGTTAAAATTCAATGAGTTACATTCAATCAATCATTTAACCCAAAAATATTCTATTTAACAATTTATTCATCATAAAATCATAGAAAATTAGAAAAATTGATACTAAATATCCTAAATCATACATTATTAGTTCCAGAAAATTACCTTAGTTACACATACACTAGTGTTATACTGTTTGCAGATTCAATAAAGTTTCACTCTATCCAAAACAATTGATCTAACCCGAATTGTAATATCTAGATCGAATTGGATTGAAATGTGGATCTATAGTTTGAAATAGCCCGGTTAAAGAGTATTATAGAGATTTTATAAAAGCTCATTACTAGATTTCTTTTAGTAAATTACCCTTTAATTCTATATCTGAACAATAGTTGTAGTGTCTCTCTAAAATTTTAGAATCATTTAATTAAGAAAGACTATATATATATATATATATATATATATATATATATATATATATATATATATATATATATATATATATACCTTGAAAGAAAAGTAATATCCTGAACAAGTTCCTTTAGGCTTAAGCAAATAACACAAAAAGAAAAAAGCACATTTATCATGATAAATTGTTGTTTTTCCCATTCTAATATTCCTCAAGGTGTAGAACAAAGGAAGAGTCTCTTTCAAATAAAGCTCGTCATTTATTTTATCACCACTTTTGGAAGACCTTTTGACATATTGCTTGATAAGGATCCTCCCCCTCTCAACAGTAGCCATTAGCCGTGGCTCAATGTGGTGCCTCCCTCCTATCATCCTTCTCCAAAAAGACTCTAAACACTTTGATGGAGTACATTTGCATGTTTGTTGCCTCCCTAGCATCATCCTTGTCCAAAAGACTCAAAACACTTTGATGGAGTAAATTTGCATGTTTATTTGCTATAATTTTGAATTAGAGGAGTTTAAATGAGTTCAAGATTATCCCCTATATTCTTTCTCTTCTATCATCCTTAGTTAACCTATCAAAGATTTATAAATGACCAATCTCGAAAGTCATTTAGAAAGGCATTATTTTTATAAACCAATCTCTTGATATGTGATTGAATTCTAGTTTTATTTTTTATTATTTAAATTAATATTTCTATAAATCAGATTTTTAGTACCTTTTCTCTCTCTCTCTCTCTCTCTCTCTCTCTCTGTTTTATTATTTTTATTTGTCACCCACCTAACCGTCTCTCTCTTCATAGTAACCATCCATTGTCCTACATCATTATCTTTCTACAATAACAACATTATATTATATTACTTACTCAAGAGGAAAAATAAAAATTGTATCAATAGATATTAAACTTTAAATTGGTTGCTAAAAAAGAGTAATAATGGATGGCGTGATTCTATACTTTTTTTGACAAATTGATGAAATTTGATACTTATGCACTTAACACCGAGATAATTAAAATAATATATTTGAGTGTGGATGATAGTGAATTGGATATATTATCCATAGACTTTTCAATTGGCTTATAAAGTATTTCTTAATTGGGTTCGAGATGGTTACAATAATAACATCATAATAACTTGAACTATTTAGGATCAGCTATCTGATTCTTTGTTGACATTATATTTCATCAAAATCATAGCCTTAGTTAAATTAAGAGTATTTAGACCTTCATAGATTTGAAATCTATATAAGTAGAAAAGTGTATTTTTTAATTTCATTTGAAACAATTGCATCTAAAAATATGAGTTAAAACTCATGAAGTATTCATTATCTTTCAACCATCATAACATGTCAATTTCTTTAGGTATTATTATACTACCAAAACATCTTTAACACTTTTAGCATCATATAATGTAAATTTCAACTAATAATTAACTTACAGTAGTTATCTCAGATGGACTACAATCACACATTAGGAAATATAATAAAATTTAAATTTACAAGGATAAATAAATAAATAAACAAATAAATAAATAAAACATTGAGTTTATAGGTATCAAACATGCAATTTGGCTTTAAATATGTATGTACCGGTGAGGCAGGACCCAATTTAAGACACAAGTCACTAAGCGCACCGACCCTGTGGTCCCACCTCCATGCACGTTCGTCCCCACCCGTACGATAGGGTGGAAATCGAGTCACTGTGCGTAGTGTTTCCTCACTTATTAACTTATGTGGGGCCCAAAAATTCTTCATTTCAGAATCAATGGACGACTGCCACGTGATGTCGACGTGAAGGTCCTGCGTCATGATTCGTGCAGAGTTTCCCTCTTCCGCGTCTTTATATACCCACTCCATTTTCCCTGCAACTGTACTCGCACCCTTACCTCTCTCTTCACCTTCTCAACGTTAGCGGCGATGTGGTCACCGCCCTTGGCCTCAATGGACCTGGACGCCGGATCTCCGCCCTTCGGTCGGCTGCTTCCACGGCGAAGCACGCTGGTGACGGTTGCCAGCCGCCAGCCCTCCCCGTTCCGCCCCTCCTCCTCCGCCGTCCCGTTCTCCTGGGAGCACCGGCCGGGCATTCCCAAGACCCCCGCCCGCTCGTCGGCCCCCCTCCTCCTCCTCCCCCTCCTCCCCCTCCCTCCCCCTCTCCGACCCACCCCCGCCGGCTCCCGCAAGAAGCGCGCCATCGCCTCCCCCGCCACCGCCGCCGTCGCACCCGACCCCTTCGCGGCCGCGCTCGCGGAGTGCGCCAAGGCCCCGCGGGGGCCCTCCATCGAGGAGCTCTTCTCTCGGAGAGCCTCGTCCGTGGACCGGCCCCGAAGGGGCCCCGCGTCGTCGTCCATCTCCGACCGGCTCGGTCTCTTCGGTCTCCACGCCTCGTGCAAGGCGACGTGCGCCGTGGCGGAGTCGGCCGTCCACGTCCCCCGGCCCGCGATCCGAACCGGCGCTTCGTACGGGCCATTGAACCGCCGGCCCATTAGTCACCGACCCGGTCCAAAGAAATAATGCTTCGTGAGGCATGCAATGTACTGTGTGATTAATAGTTATTGTCCCTATCACGGTCGTTTTCCTTTGTTTCCTTTCTCTATAGCTAGGAACTTAATATGATATAGAAGGAATAAGTTGGCCTAACAAGAACCGTCAACACATGAGATGAGATCAAGATCACTGGGAACACATGATGATTGATGTACTGTTGTTGTTGTCTGTAGTCTAATTAGCTCCTGTGTGTGTGTATATATATTTTAATTCCTCGAGCGGATTGCAATGTTGTGAGATCATTGGTGGAGTGGTTTGATTTGGGTAGCCTGGTAAGCTTTTTATATAGAAGACAGTACAACACAAGATAAGGGGTGGGTTTGTCGGAGATCGGATCATTAACACCACATCTTGTCATGGCTCAGATATGGTCATCCACTGTTCATTGATTCTGTCGGTGGTGAATGGAGTTATTAATCATTATTGTTTATTATGTGAATTCCCGACAAGATTGTCCTTAAGAAACATTTAGAAGCGTTGTAAATGTAATATATAATATATCACACCAATTCAAACATTTTTGACTCTGATGGTACCACCTAACTGTACTCGCCATCTTCGTCGTTGGTGCGAGTCTTCTATTGCATGGCCACCGTGTCGATGACATCTGGCCACTGTGGATTGTGACGGCCTCATTGATCGTGGGATCATGTTTTGCTGATACTTCATGGTTTTCTGATGTCGTCCAATCGATCGATCATATCGAGCGCTTTCATCTTGTCGATGTCGAAGTCGATGACAGGAAGCAACCATGGCACGAAGAAATCCTTCTTGCTGCAGCTGGTTGGTGAATGGCTGTTGCTCTTGCTCAACCTGCTGTGCTTGCCTGGCTTCGTCTTCGCCGTGTCAAACTCCTGACTCCTGCTGATTCCAGGAGTTAGCTTCCTGAAGTTCACACACTGCAGCATTTCTTGGTCTTCTTGGGTGAGCATGGAAGATGGCACACTAGGTTTTGTGGCCGGCGACGTTGTGGTTAAGAGCTGTGCCGGAGAACAAACTGGGGATTTGATCGGAGACCTGATCCCTCCACTCCCAGGCTTCGAGCGACGGACAAGATGGTGAAGCCGCATCAATAAGTCGAGAATGTAGGCTTCAGTCTTGTCCTTGTCCGCATGATGGAATGTCTCCATCCGCGTCAACTCTATC
Organism: Musa acuminata AAA Group; assembly: GCF_036884655.1. Taxonomy (NCBI): domain Eukaryota; kingdom Viridiplantae; phylum Streptophyta; class Magnoliopsida; order Zingiberales; family Musaceae; genus Musa; species Musa acuminata. Next base: position 33,022,991 of record NC_088351.1, on the reverse strand, counting down.
AGACCTGATGGCTTTCGGTTTACCTCGGACCTGAAAGATATGCAATCATCTAAATTTTCCAACATGGAGGAGCCAGAAAAATTGTGTAACACAAGGCCAGCACTGATCAGCTGATAAAAGAAACCAGAGATGGAAGTAATCACACTTTGAAATCTTACCCGGTGTTAGCCCACTCGCCGACCCAACCAAAACCATGATGAGCCCTGTATAAGTTGCAGCAATTAATGCAAATATAAGCACACATCACTAGGAAAGTTTAGAAGTCGGAGGATTAATTGCATGGTTAACTAAATTACTTGGTTGTGTTGTTGGCAATTGGCACAAGCCACCGCAAAGATATTTCCATCTCTGCTCTGATTTGAGGAATGGTAAGCTGCAAAAGTTAAAGAAAACATGAGCATGCAACCAAAAAATATAATTTCTTCACTAAATTTTGTATTACTGCCTAACCACCAAATTAATAATGAATTCTTTAGCAGAGTGAGCTACAGATTTTTAACAATCAAGTACCTCTTCCTTGATTTGAAATGATTGCAACCTTGAACGGAAAGCATGTTTTATTGTTGGGGGCAGTCCTTGGTATAGTGATTCCCTTGTATTTGTTGGTACACAGCTTGACCGAGAGACCTACTTATGACTAATGGTTAGCAGATACCAAGGTTTAAAAACACATGTAAACATTTATCACATTCATATGCATTTTGTCAAAGATAATTTCAACACTCATGATTTTTGTGATGCAGATCTTGCGCACCATAAATGGTGCTTTGTCAGCAATTACTAGTTCACAACAGAGATAGTTATCATAGGCTATTCACAAGTTTAAATGGTTTAACCATAATTGTAGTGGGGAATTCATCTTTTGAACATAGTCTACAAAAGCTACTGGGAGGTGAACAAGGAATAAAGTTTCATGGTAACTCAACACTACCAAAGTCATGAGTCGAACCACTTCAGTCCGACACCTGCAACATGAAAAACTAGGGGTACTGAGCAGGGCATAGTGGTATCTTTAGTGTCAAGTTCCAAAGGAACTGAACCAGGTTTCTCCCAGGCTGAACCAAATAGTCCATTCCAAATTTTACTTGAGACAAGTTGAGTATAGGCTTTGAGAACCTGCAACTGCTTCACTTCCCAAGAGAACATGAGCACGACCTGTCTGACCATGAAGGCAGTGACGGAAGAGAGAATGGAGCATCAGAGGAGAGAACCAAAGGGCTGATGCATCTTGACCAGTTCTTTCTCATTTTGTATTTTTTTGCTTCCCAATGGGCCAGCATAACACTGCATGCCAAGTGTTGGCATGGCATGACAATATGTGCCATTTAGGTGTTCAGCCAACATGGATGGCTGGACTGGAAGTATACAAAGAAATTTTTTTTTGACAAAATAACTGTATCAAGATTAAGAAACACTGGTCTAGATAGGCAACTGTGATTCTAAGCAACTTCAAAAATATTTCAAGAAAGAACTTAAAGGATGATACATTTTCCATGTAATAAAAAAATGTTAAGCACCGAATAAAAGTGTAAAGCAGAAAAAGCAATATTGGATGTCTTAGGAATCCAGATGAAGCCAATGACTCACAAGGGTGTCTATCTGAGTGATGATATTTGCATAATGTAGTGCCAGGCCAGCAGGTCCCAATCTTTCTTGATTCTTCATAGTCTCTTCTGTTGGTTTATCAGTATCTAAAGTTTTATAATTAAAAAAATATATTCAGCAAGAGCAAACAATTAGCATGTACAAGTAACAACCAACCTCACATGAACTAGAAGTAGTGGTGTCGTAAATCCTTTTAGCCTTTTGTTGCTAGTGCAAAAGAACCTTTTTATCTATGTTACTTGAACAAGTAATGAAAATTGAAAAGAATTGTGCTATGAAACTAAGGCCAGCAATCTTGATACTTCAAGCATAATGACCAAAAAAGGATTGATAAATGGAATGATGCTTAAAGCAACATCCTGAAATATTTGCACAATTAACAGAAAATTGTTTATTTGCTAAAGCATTAAAAGTTATGTTGATAATTATAACTAATATTCCAAGAGATATTTTCATTGGTGAAGAAATACATTTAACTTGAATATCCAGGTACCAGGATATGAGAATCATAAGGATGTCTAGTGCACCTTGAAAAACAAGAGTTTATCCACACAAGACTTTTAGATTAGAATAGTTCAAAAGTTCAAGATAAATATCCATCATGAAGTGTCAAAAGACAAAATGCCACTCAGTGCGTAAGGCTCTGGGCATTATAGTCTACAAGAAAGGTTAGACATACTGCCCAACATTAAGTGTGCATGCATAGAGCTAGCAATCATGGTTAAGGAAACTTTGAGGTCCAACTGGCAATCTACTTAGGTTAATATTGGAGGTTCATATGGATAACCTAGGGTAGGTTTGCAATCAACTTGTTTTGTGATTGCAAAATGCCAGGGCTATCACCTTAAATAAACATAACAAACCTGCTTCCCTACTTGTGAATTCAAGTCTTTGTTTACTCTGTCTTCATCCTTATTTTCTTCTAATTGCTCTGTGGTAGTCCTCCAAATTTTGCATCAGATATGATTGCCTTGTACCTAATAAGTTAAGATTTTTCCTTGGTGCAAACTTCTTCCTTAATATAGATTTCATAGCAATTCAGTCTCCAAGATAAAGCATAATAAAAACTGAAACAAATCCCTCCATATTAAAATAATAACCAAGGGCAAGACTAGCTCTATTAAATAAATACAAACTCATCAACTTATATATAGTAAAGAATTAGTATTACTTCTTATCAATTATAAAAATACCAGCTGGTACATATTTACCAGCCAGTATTTAACAGCCAAATAAATTCCAATATGGCAGGCCTATGCTAAGCTGTTTGCTCATACCACCACCTAAATATTGGTAGTAAAACTGTGTATGTTGGTTGGTACCAGCCATAGCACCCATATCAACAACACTAGGTCATAGTCAGGCAAAAGCCACAAAACTATTTGAAACAAGCTCTCATTTTTCAGCAGGGCCCCAAAATTCCATTGACCCCTCTCATTCCTGGCGATCCCTCACCACCACACCAACCAGCTCCTAAAGAGTGGCTAGGATCTGAGATGCAAAGGCCAAAGAAAAAGACCTAGCCTCCTTGTCAAGCATGACCACCCTGCTGCTGCAGTAGCAGAGGAACTAATATGGTTTTATTTAGACCCTTATTTTCTCATGGAGAATAAAGCTTGTTTTCTTCCTGATTTTGGACCTTTTTTTTTTAATTTTTGTCAGCTTACTGGCCATATCACTGGTCATCCAGGTGCTGACACAGTATCTGTATTATACTGATCCAAGCAGGGTCCAGTGATTACTAATATTCAAAGTCTGATTTCTTGTTCTCATTTCAAGTGGGTCATGCCAGAAGTTAATTGAAACATATCAGTTAGTTACAATTCACTGTTAACAAAATCTAAGTGAACCCAAAATGATAAATTGGACATTACGGGTAAGTCAACCTGTAAATCCAATATAGTAAAGCCTACCACAAAACTGCAGATGTGTAAAAGATATGAGAAACTATGTTTTTGAAGATTACAATTAATTCACAAGAGAATTTATGAATAAATAAATAAGCAAGTTAATAATGTCGAAGCTAGTGAAGGGAAATACAAAATGGAACTGAGACAACTTTAAATTTAAGTACCAGCACTTCCAAAGGAATCATGAATCACGAAGTGTAAGAAATGGACAATATCTACAAGCTTCTCCAGCACCTACAATAGAACAATGTCAAAATTTTCCCCCAAAAGGGCAACATAACTTCTAACATCTACAACAAACATCAGATTTTTGTTCCCTAATAGCATCACCAATGTACATGCAGATGGATGCCCAAACACAAAAAAGACTTTGGTTCTTTATATTATATGGGCAGAGAATAGTGTCATTATAAAAAAACATGATATACCACCAATAAGCAATAACATTACCCACTGACAATCATTCATGATAATATTATGTCAATGGTACCAACTTACCTCCTCCAAATTCTTGGACCAGAGTGATCTTTTCTTTAATGATTTTACATGCTTTCTTTGGCTCTTCAATTCTTGCCTTAACATTTGGAGAGTATCACCTACATAATCATTAAAAAAATGACATTTAAATGGTGGTTATGAATATAGCATTTCCTGTGAAATTTTTGGTTTTATCTCCAAACATTATCATCACAAATATTAGTCAACGAATAAAATAAATGTTAAAAACACCAAGTCATCTGATTCTTACAGAACATCAGGTTATCTCAAATCAGCCAGATTTTTGCAGTACTTGATGAGGCATAATATTGCCAACTAAAAAGATAGATGTTTCTCCTGTTGTCATTGTTGATATCAGTCAAATGTCCCTTAAGGCACACTCCCAGATAATATGCATCTAAGCAAACCTCGATGTCCGACAGCAAGGAAGAAGATTGACATGTAAACAAGTTTCTGTGTTACGTGCAGCTACTCAGCATGATGGCAACTCTCAGTTAATTTCCTATAATAATTAAAGTGATATTGACACTGAATATATTTAACGTAGTTGCTGATGCAGATGAAGATGGAGCTTTGACATTATAATAAATTTTACATGGCATATATTTTTACCATACAATAGCTACTGGTGCAGCTGGAGCTTTGACTCTGCAGAGCAGAGCACCAAATTTGATGGAGGCAATTAGATATAAAAAAGTTACTGTTAGACATCTGGTGAAGGTTCTCTGGACTGCAAAATTGAGTAATTAGATGTAACATTATAAGAGATCAGGAGCTGCCATAGTATCTCGACTGACCTTCGATTGCCAGAAGAGAGTAAGCAGAGAAATAATTGATGTTAGACGAGAGGATGAAGCAGCTAGGTAGAAGTAGAACAAAGTGCCAGCAGAATGGAAGTTCACTATTGGTCTTCTTCAATCAGTGCAGGTTGTAAGATTGGTGATGTTAAATAAAAAAATCATGAACTTAGATTAATGGATATATAGAAGGGCTTACATAGAATATCTGAACTAATTTGTTAGACAAAATAAAAGGATCTACTACCCCCTCTGTTATCCAAAATATTAATATGACTATCATACTTTTTAAATAAACAGATGCATACAAGTACCTCTAAGTAATCTAGCACCATTAAACATATACCATAATCAGAAATTAGATAAACAAAGTCCTTACCCAGCGAAGATGGATATTGTGAATGGAAGCAATAAAAAGAATCAAATTTGTATTTCAAAGAATTACCTAACACTCCCAAAGATAGCTATGCTTGTCCAAATGTTCATCTAAAAAGGAAAATTCTAGCAACAAAAAGATAAATGAGAATATGACACTTTAGAAGAGAAATAGACCTCTTTGAACTCCACCTGTGCTACCCTCTTCTTGATTTTTTCTCCTATAATCTTGATCAAATCTATCCAAGGCATGCAACTCATGGTATAATTCCTATACAAACATAAATGAAATTAGCAAGAATAGTTTCAAGAATCAAGCAGAAACCTAAACATAATAATCAAGTTCACCTAAAAATGAATATATTGTACAAGTTAGAAATCATTTAGATACACATTGTGGCTCATCTGTTATAACAATAAGAGAGATCACTGATCCAGTACCCCTTAAAAAAACTTTAACAACAGTACTGACTTGTCAAATTGAGTGTTGAAAGAATTCAAAACTCAAATGCATTCCTCAATCAACTTCCAAGCAAACACAAGTAGAATTTCATAGGTTGTGTATGGATCCCATACAATGCTAATTCCTGTTACGCTATAGAGCTGCTTTATTAGACATAAATTGAACATTCTCTTGTTTGTCTGCTGATAGGATCTCTCTCCTCCTAGTTAGAGCCTTTTTCATGCAAACTGTTCCTCCAAATAGACCATAGAGGGAGAGAGGAAGCTAGGCTAATATGGGGCTAGGAGAAACATCATTCAACCATCCCAAAAGGGCTTACATGATCTCGTAATATATGAGTTGTGAGTAGAAAAGTTTGTCTCATCACCCCTTCAAAATTCCTTTAAAAAGAAATCTATTATAGGAGTTTTGGAAGAAAAACTTATCCAAACATTTAGACTTCTCAAAATATAAAACCTAATTTTGAAATAACTAGCTTAACCTGCACTATACTCACTTTAGGACTTTAAGATGTTGATTAGTGTCACAACCCGAGAGTAATGGGCTAACTAACTTATCAACTTCGTTTAACCTATACTACTGATCAAAATGCTTAAACTAAAAATAATAGTAATTCACTCATCAGATCCTCATAAGTCAATTTTAATCTTGCCCACTTTTGATGTGGGACTAATCAAAGTGTTACAATTAGACTTAAAACATGACTCTTTTAACTAATTAAATTAGATACTAAAAAGAATGATGAAAACCAGCAAATAAAAGAATACCCTATCATATTACTATTAAAGTTGGTTAGGAGGCCTAATCACTCTCTCCTTATCGAAGTTGACAGGGAATGGATTGGGAAGCTCTTTTCTACCCTCATTTTTTATAATGATTGAGTTGGTCAGTTCATGTAGGAGTTCTCCTTTGACTAAGGGATTGTATACCAACACTTACCACATTGGACTAGACTCTTCTGCACTAAATTCTACCAGATTGATAAATTGAAGTGCTGCACAGACTGTCCCATGCTGACCCATAGTTGAGCCTTTTATAAGATCAAGAATAATAATCTTCAAGCCTTCAGGCTTTGGCTATAACCCAGGATGATGGAAGAGGATCAAGATCAGGCCATATCCATTCTTTCTTGTAAGTGAAAAATTGTGTCTTCAACTACCAAAGAAAAATATATAATCACAATGACATTTCTTGGAAGACCAAGAATCATCATGTTTCATGCACCAATATCATAAAATGGCTTGGATGACTGATGCCCAAGAACTAGATACTGTGCTGACTGATACATGCCAATCGAATTGCCAGAAGCATGTACACACAAATTTCCATGACAAAAGTTGAAAGGACCAAGAATCATCGTGTTTCGTGTACCAATATCATAAAATGTCTTGCATGACTGATGCCCAAGAACTAGATACTCTGCTGACTGATACATGCCAATCGCATTGCCACAAGCACAGGCATGCAAATTTCCATGACAAAAGTTGAACAAACTAATATAGCATGCTTGGTAGGGGCATACCTTGAAAAATATAACTTATTTCTTCAGAAGCACAATGGCATAGTTTCTGATGGACTACGGTTTTAAGATTTTGGTACCACAACACCAAGTCCAAGAGAAATATCCTTTTGAGAGAACGATGTATGGCTGATAGCTTCTCATTTTATAAACAAAGAAATATGTGGAAAACCTAATTTGCTCATGGTTTTAATTGTTAACAATCCTTGAGTTCCCAAACCATCTACTTTCGGTGCACAATTCCTCTACTACAAAAAAGCACATAATCTCAAGCATGTCCACAAAAACCTAAAGCATAATAAGCATAAACCATTACCTGACATGAGCATGATAGTTGGCATAGCTAATTTGCATACATGATAACAAATGATAACTATCATATTATGCTAATAGGAAGAGAAGAATACTTCCTACAACAATCAACTAGTGAAGATAAGTACCCACAGCTGTATACTGAGCCAATGTCATCAGTTGCTCCATCGCTGTTTTTGCTACTTCTTTCAGCTGACTTTGAGGTGTAAGTTCTGATGCTAGTCTAACATTAATGAACATAAGATCTATGAATTATGTGGACAACTGAATTCATCTAGGTAATTCTATAAAATAAAGTTTGGAATTTTACTTGTCAAAATAGCGCTCCAAGTTGTGCCATTGAGGATCTTTACATCGATTTCCAAAGCGAATGACTTCCTTAGAAAATACCTTCAGCTCTTCCCTGTTGAAATGACATCAAAAAAGGACACACTTTATTTATAAAACGAAATATTGATATTCAATCAATCAATGCTATCATAATTCTGTATATGGTTTATTTGTTAAACAGATAAAAATATCAGAAACCATCAAAAATATATGATTTCTCACTTAGCAATTGATTGAATGAATGAATTATGCAGTTCCAGAATAAGGACCTTTTATCAGCAGCAGAAATCTTTAGTAACTCATCCATGTCTTTGGATATTAAGTATTGCACACCTTCTGATGGAAGTACAACTTCTTTCAAATGCTTTATGTTCTCCATTGAAAGTGATTGCATAAGATTGGAGCCTTTAACTATTGTGTTGGCAACTTCAAATGATAAAATAGATATTTGGTTTCCCTTAGTTGCCACTCCTGATACAAAGCTGCTACCAAGGTGCAAATTTGTCATGCTACTACCAAGTGTGTCCAATACCTCAACTGCTTTGCCGAGCCCAACACTACCTGCCTTGCTCAAAACCAAGCCCACTTCGGAGACCTGAAATACAATACCTTGCAATTAATATGCCTAGTTTACATGTTAGAAGTCTACAGTTAATGAGTTGCAAGAGAAACATGACACATATATAAAGCACAATGTACATATGGAGCACAGTGCAAAAAGTACAACATTTTCTATTAATCTACTACAGGAATTAAAGGATCAATTGAACCAGCAAAAATTATACAGTTAAATGCAGACAGCAAAAACCGTTTTAAAGTACATATCCATCATTAAAGACCAATATGTCCAGTCTACTTATGCAAGAAGCTAGATCATTTTTGTTTCGTTGCTCCTAAAACAGACTTCCATATAACATTAGAAGGGAACATGTGTTCTGCAACTCACTAAAAATTCACCGATCAAATCAGTAGAATATGTATTGCTTAACTGTGACAAATTCAGTTATGCTAGCCGGGATGTGAAGTTTATAGTAACACATAGTTTTATACACAAAGATCATATTCCTACTGCAGAATTTTTAGCCTAAGCTAGCACAATTGATGAAACTTGTTTCGAAAGCATATAACTATAACCAGATACATGAAAGTTGGTTCATTAAAAATCCATGAATGAGAAGGTCCTAACTGTATATATCGATTATAAACTAAAAGTGAAATGGCAACAATGTAGTATAACTAGGGACCATGAAGAAAAAAATATAGTGGTTAAACATATATGACAAGTTTAAAAAGCATTCTAACCATTTACACTGGCAAGTCAGTATGCCACTCTTGAATTTCTTTCTTAGACAGTCAAGTTTCTCTCATTCAAGAAATGAACCTCTTTTATGTTGTGAAGTTGATTTTAAAATAACAAAACATATAATAGGCTCTCATGAAATTGTTTATGCTGTCATTGTTATGAGACACACAATGCAATGCAGCTTTAATAGCATCAGCATTTACCCTTGAGGTGCAATGAAGTTTATAGCAAAGAAACAAGGTATGTGCTAATAGCATGTGTCATAATCTAAACATGAACTGAGTCTATGACTAGAATGGAGGCAGTCAATCTGGCATGGAAGTGGGAATCTAGATTGCTTAAAATGATTAGTTATATATTCGGATTAAAGGCCCATGTAATCTTCTCGTCAAGGATATTCCACTCAAGTGATGAGGAAAAAAATAAGGGGTATACAAATATCAAAACTACCGACAAAAAAACAAAAAACACCAAATGTCTTATATAAGATGACAGTGAAGCTGTTGACAACCAGCATTAACCTTGTATATTCAAATAATTTATTGTGTCTGCTCGTAAGAACATATAAAATTCAGATTCCATCGCATATATGCCCAAAGTAACTTATGAATTAATGAGGTACATGAGACGGCACATCTTATTACCTATAAACAAATAAAATTGGAACCCATATGAGGTTTTTAACTAATGGGGCACATAATGATCATGAAACTGAGAACAAAGACTGAATAGCTCCAGCATATCATCATAGGTGACCAAATTGCAAATAATAATAATAATTCTTTTCTTGTCAAAATATGTATAATTATAAACTCCATTAAATAGTTAGTCTTTCCCAAGAGTTCCAAAACTTAGCATCCTTCTGGTGGTGCATCCAGATGGCAGTTGATTTATATAAGTACACTATTTATTTTCCTCATGATTCTACATGTAGCAACATAAGACAAGCTGGTATTTTGGCTGAGAAAGTATCGGGCATGCAATACATGTGAACCATGCAATGTCACATCAGCGATGTGAATGGCAGTATGAAAATGCCTACATATGAGTCCAGCATCAACATGGATACTTGACCATTGCTTGTAACCCTTTGACATGTGGCAAACAAACCTGATTTTTCCCTACCTTCAGTTCAAGTTCTCTGCAATATTAGCCTGCTGGGATCATCCTATAAATAAAGAAACAAGGGAAAGATACTTATATCATAGTTTTGGGTTCTAAAAGAAGCTTTTGTTTGGAGATGGATGAAGCAAGGATAAACTTCATACAGACTTTGGAGCTTTCATGGCTCATGTTGATCAGTGGTACCATGTTGCACTACCATTTTAAGATTTTCTGCAATCACAATAACAACTTCAGCATGAAGTTAAACAATATACTTGTTCTAGAGCACCAAATAGAAAATTGAGTGATGAGAAAGCAAAATTCAACTACATTCATGACATTCTTGGACTGATTCATCTCAACTGAGTGATCATGGCCCAACCACCATGTGAAGTATTTTGCATTATTTGCAATCCCACCAAACTCATATAATCCAGAAGAAACACACCAGTACTCCTTATCATTCAATCAAAAACAAGAAAACTAACTTGCCTTCGTAGTTCCAGACTTTCCAGAGGAGGGTTTAGACTTCGTTGAGCTAGAATTTTGTGAGATATCCCTGAAAAACTGCAGTTCAGTGGCATCGGCAGCGTCTGAAAAGTTTCCAGTGGGTGTTATTGTGCAATCACGGAACGAAAAGGACTGTTCTTGCAGCCGCTTCTCCATAGCTTCTTCTGCTAGAGAATTAGACAAATCCTCCTGCCTTTTACTATGGAATTGACTCGGTATTGGCTGACCCCTGAATCCACTAGGATCGAGAGTATCGCTGGGCGATTTATCCACAGCTGACCTTTTTGAGCAAAGCCCACCCATTTTTCTGAACGCTTATCAAATCTCAATTCTTCCTTTCCTTTTCCAGACACATTTTTTTTTGTCAATTTTCCAACAAATATTGCCACAATATGCGATCTTCAAAGGACACCGATCTCGTGGAGAATTAAAAGCAAATCCGATTTAAATACCTGCCACAGCTTTGGCAGATGGAACACACCGACTGCAGCTCCTAACGACATAAAGGAAAAAAAATTTCTGGATTTAGAATCTGATGCTAAATCCCAGCCCGAAACAATCGCCGGATCCGAAACCAAACCGGTGCGGAATCAAGAAACGCCTAAAAAAGATTGGATTTCTCAAGCACCTAACAGCAGAAAACCATCCAAAATATCAAGGGAGAAAAGAGACCGCACCTTTGCGGACCGATCCGAAGCGGCAAGAAAAAGAAGATGGCGAGAGACAAGATCCAATCTTTACGCTTCCACGGCACCAGGAGCTGGCAAAAAGACCGGGGAGAGGTTTCTGCGATGCGTCGCAGCAGCAGCAGTCGAGAGAGAGAGAAAGGGAGAGAGACAAACCACTGGAAACACAGCTAAATTCCACACTGAAGTGGAGCTGGTCAAACCCAAACACCCTCCAAGTCTTATAAAAACGATCAAGAAGGCCAAGAAGCTTGGATTTTTTTTTTCCAAGCACTTAATATTAGAAAAAATCCCATACACCAAGGGGAAGAAAAAAATGCCGCACCTTCGGTCTGCAAGAAAACGGCGAGAGCGATCCAGTGACTGATCGATCGATGTATCGACCGGAAGATCAAGATCCAATCTTTATGCTTCCCACGGCATCAGGAGGACCCAGGACAAATACATCCCTGTGATGCTTTGCTGCGACAGCCGAGTGAGGAGTCCGACCACCGGAAAACACACGAGCCAAAACCCATCCGCTGCCGCGGAGCTGGTCAACCCTCCGAGTCTTCTTTACTCCTCCCCGACCTCACACCATCAAATTCCCCTCCTTGATAAGCTCGCCTACTGTGTCCTACCGCTGACTTTGGCTTTCGCAATTACTCCAGAAGATAGAAATTTGATTAGGGTTGGGAAAAGGTTCCATTTTTATCATGCAATAGCTTCCATAAGCATCGGCATTGAGCTGACTCACCTTGCAAAAGCTTAGAATCTCATATATCAGTCTCTACTTTACAATGTTTACCCAGACTTGTCTTATGCAAGATCTATAGTTATATTATTTGTTCTCATAACAACTATGTGACGATAGACAATTCTCGGTCCAATAACGTGTTATTTCGGAACATCATCTTGCCGTGTTATGTATGGGTTAATATGGAGTAAAGTATTTCTTTTCTGAGAAAAGAGAGAGAACAACTTGTTGACTCCGCCAATTCCACTCGTTCATCATTTCTCCTTTGGGATGCAGCGTTGCTGAGGCGTCACGTAATGGCTTTTACGAGGATCCCCAAGAAACAGGATTTTGGCCTCCAAATAGTCAAAGCACTCGATAGCTTCTCCAGCCAGCAACAGAGGTTTGATCTCAGAAACAGGGACCAAAGAAAGCTTTCCGGGAGACAGGAAGAATATGGAAGCAGAGGCATTGACCGTTGCAACCAGCTGTTCAAACAGATTTCTTGAGCGAGTAGTAATCCAGATGCAATTTACAGACAATAAAACTACAACATTCTAAATTCTTGTTCATGTCAGAAGCATTTGTGCCATCATAAACTAGCAGGATTAAGTACAATGGTAGGCGAGAATCAGCATCTCCTTAAAAGACTTCAGATACCCACAGCTGAAGGTTTTGGTCAAATAGCAGCTAACCCGGGAGGAAGGACATTGCTCCTCTGAAGTCCAGAGATGGGGTGGATTCAGGGAAGCCACTGCCTTTTGGAATCCACAAACCCCTTTCATGGGGAAGCAGTACCTTTGGGTCTTTGCCCTTTCTGTCATTAACATTTTCTGCAGCCATAGTTTCTTTCTTTTTCTTCACAAAATCGAAGAATTCTGCGACTTGCCGAGCATACCTGGATATAAACAATGGACCATCAGAGGATGAGAAATTATAGACGTAAGATAAACAAATCACCTGTTATCGGTCGGGCATTTTAATATCATCTGATAATCTCAGAAGGGAATGCATTAGGGAGATACCCTAAAGTGATGAATTTTATTGTTCAGCCAGCATAACAGAGCTATACAAGGGTGTGCTTGCCGTACAGCAATCCAAAACCCATGTGCTTGAACCAAACCCAACCGATGCAGATTTAGTTTGGACGCCAGCATACATCACACCATCGTATGCAATCCCTGAAGCTTAGTCCAATCTATTAATAAGTACTTCCGAAGATACAACTTCGATTCAAGACAGTTAGACAACCAAACATGGGCTTAGATGCAATTCTCACTTTTTGCTCTTTTACCAAATCATCTCACCCAAGCAAAGTCCCTTAGTCTTACACATGCTACTAAATAAGATAGAGAGGTCCCAGTGCAAAGGTAAGATTGCTATGTTCAACTCGAGGGCAAGAGTTTGAACATCAAGATCTTCACTGATTGTGGATGTAAGACTACAAATACAGTCAACTTGAATTCTCAATTATCTTGTAAGCAACATTCCATCAACTGGAAGTTGATGATATTATCCTAAGAATATTTAATGAATGCAATTCAGCTCTAAACCTTAGAGAATGTTCAGAACTACAAAAAAAAAAACATGCACAAGACAAGAATATTAAGATATCAAACAAAATCTATAAGAGCAGATAAAAGGACAGTATGCAAGTATACCCTTTCCCAAACACAAAAAATCAAATAACTACACTGCAAAAATTTAGCTACCGCCAGTATCCTTGGGAAGAGGGCGAGACTATTTAACTTACTGTCTTTTAGCTTCAATGTCTTTGCTGAAATCAATGTTGGGTTCACAATCCAGCACCAGAGCTGGAACCTAATCATCAATAAAATTTACTTAGGTCTAACAATGAATTCGTTATAATTAAGGAAAGGCCAAGATGAAAAAGCTACCTTTTGGATGGTTGGATGCATGTGATCGCCTCCTAGAAAGAAAACACGCTCTCTTATATCAGGATGCAGAGAGCTATCCATATGCAGAGGCAACTGACTGACTGAGAGTACACCATTGTTTCCATGTTGAGAAGGAAACAACCAGCTTTCATGTTTCTCATGTAGATCTCTCAGGTACTGTAGGCTAACACCACCTTCTTCAGCTCTATTACGTGACATCATTCTTTTATGGCAAGTGTCAGGGCTAGCTCTAAGATAAATGAACCCGTCAGGGATTAACCCTGGAAGGCATGATATGACAGGATCAAACCATGAATCATATATGCTAATTTCCATCTCATTCATCCATTTGGCCTCATAAACAGCACGTACAAAGACCTGCATATAAAGACATTAAAAAGCAGAGAAATTACACAAATGTCATGTCAAACAAAAACATTGTGTGATGGAGAAGCTAGTTATGCCCATGTTTGTAATCTATTATAATATATGCTCACCATTTTATCACTGAAAACACTTCTTTCCATCAGCCTAAGAGGCTTGATTCCACCAGACGACTCTCTTTCCTGCATGACCCTAGTTACAAATACATAATTCTGGAAGGTGTAGGCATACCTCTGTGGTTCAGCATAGAAGGCATCCAGTATATTGAAGTGATCAGGACCAATATCCTGCCACTTGTCAATAGGTTCTGGAACTATTTCTACAAGATCACGTAATTCAATTGTTTCATGAGCTATTCTTTGTAAGAACGTAGTCTTCCCAACACTGATATTGCCTTCAACACAAAATGTAAGCCTATTCTTCTGTGAAAGCTTCATGGTAGACTCCATGGTATCCCCTTCTAACTCTTCATCCACTTGTTCCTTGATAAAGGAGGTTATACTCTCTGCATGGCTTTTATGGATAATTCCTACAGAGCTCTGTAAGTATTCAATCATCTTATCGCTGGATTTGCCAACAAACTGTGAGGGGACCAATATTAAAGTCATATCAGAATGGAAAAGTACCACTTATATACAGACCAGAAATGTAAAATTCAATTATGTAATTTGGAGAATTTGTCATAGCAATTTACAAAGTCGCAGATACGAGTGCAGTAGCATGATCCATCAAACAAAAAGAATGCAAATGGACATGTTAACACAAAGTTTAGGAAACATTAAAAAAAATACATGATCCATGATATGCGCCAATACTAGAGCAAATAGGAATTTGGAGCATATATTACCCGTTGAAGGAACATTAAAGAATGAAATGGCACCAATCCAAATCTCCAAATCGTTTCTCTCGTTTACCACTTAACAAACAACTGAACCTTGTCTATAAAAATTAATACAAATAGTTAAATTACTATCTCCATCAACCACAACTCCAGCACCCAAAATAAAAGATAATTAGTTAAATGATTGTCTCTACCTACACCAACTCCAAGAATAATAACGACAAAGGGACTGTTCTAGTTCAATCTTTAACCTTTATTTCATATATATGTGCTAATTCAAGGTAACTTTGAGAACTAAACAAAATAATGCAAGTGCTAGAATTAGGTAATGCAGGAACACAATCATATACCTTGTCCACGTAAAGCTGTTTGAGCTGGGCCACGCCCTCGAAACCCTTATCCACCAACTTCCTCAGATTCCGAGGACCAACCCCCGGAATCGCCAACAGTTCTAAGCCCTGTGCTGGAGGCGCACTAGAACCACCGCTCCTTGCCCTCCTCTCCACTGACTTGCCACCAGCCAGAGAAGCCCTCTGCTGAACTTCACTACTCCTCTCCGCACCCGCAACCCCATCCTCCTCCTCTTCTTCGCTGTCCTCCTCGACGGAACCCTCCAAGTCCCCGCCTTTCTCCCGATTCCTCAGAGCTTCGACCGCCCTAAAGCCCCTCGCCCACCAATCGCGCAAAGAGTGGGCCGAGGCCGGCACTCGGTCCCGCCGAAAGAGGAACGAGCCATCGTCAGCGGAGTGGTATACGGGGGCGTATTTCAAGCGGGCATACTGGCCCGAGCAGAGGATAGCGGCGGAGGGTCGAAGTGGGAGGCGGAGGGCGGGCAACGAAGAGAGAAAGAGGGCTCGGGCGGCACGTGGCTCAAACCAGCCGGCGTTGCAGAAGACGGGGTTTCCACGACAGAACTTCTGCATAGCTGCCACTCCTGCGACTGGAGTACATGAAGAATCGTACACGCAGAAGAAGGAGAAGAATGAAGAGGAGGACGTGGGATTAGGGTTTTAGGGAGAAATGGCGGGGTTAGGGTTTTGGGAATATTTATTAGTTTCCGGACACGATGGCCGCGTAGGTACGATTAGGAAAGAGAAGGAGAACTGGGGCCCACTGGATTACCCATTTATCCCTAATTCCAAACCAATCATCATCTGGGTATCTTTTGTGGGCTTTTCTTGTGTTGGGTTTGAAAAGCCTTTCTCAAAATTAAATATTTTATTCCTGCCAATTAAAATTGCATACGAATTAGATTCTTGTTGATTTAAACCCATTCCAAGTACTATAAGTCCAACCCTATCAAGCTTGTGAATCCATTGAATAGCCTAAATTTTAATTGGGATTGAATATGAAACACCAATGTTTTGATCACAATGATGTGGAGAAGATCTTAATCAAGCTATACGATAATCTCATCAGATCAGATCGTAACAAATGATATGAGAGAAAGAATGATGTGAAATTGTGTCTCAGGTTTGATCTTGTTATATTTGAAGTGAAAGAGATTTTAAGACTCAGCTTGAGCTATCGAATTAATAAATTAATTATCCCGTAAAATTGAATCATGATGTAATATGTTTGTATTATCATAAATATTAATCGATCTCTATGCTTATCACTTTGGCATTAAACACAAAAAATAAATCTGGAAAAATGTCTATTGCGCACTAAACGACTCATCTAATGACAAGTTATGCACCATTCTTTTTTGTCTCTGTTGTTGTTCGATAAAAGCACAGTGGCATTCTCAAACACTTAGTCAACACTATGAAAGGGTTTGACTTCATCATCTGACCAACCAATGGGTTGACTTTATTTTGTCCTTATCCAAATATGAGCAATGCTTCTTTGAGCTGGGAAAACTAAACTCCAAATCATAAATTACACACCATTATTCTTCTGTGAATGAAATGAAAACTGCTAGAAAATAAAATACAAGCAAATTGAACCAACTTGCACCATCAAATTCATATGTTAAACAAGAGAATGACAATAATTTGATGCAGTCAGTATGATCTCTTCTTATTGACTAAAGTTACCAAAAGATGAATGTTACCAAATGGCCAATTTGCCCAAATTTTACTTCAAGACACATCAATAGAAAATGCCACTGAACCAGATGAACACAACTGCCAAACACAAGCAAATTTTAGATATTTCCATGCATAAATCAAAGCATATCATTCTGTAAGTAACACCGTGTGCCTAAATCTGCACATGCGCTCATCAATTGGATATCCGAAGAGAACTCCGTAACAAAAAAAAACTCGAGGAAGATTTGCATCAACAGTTCTGTTAGAATGACCGACAACTACAAAGTTTGCAGGCTACAACAGGGATGTGAAATTATGCCATCCACACCTGTCAAGCCAATTAGAGTAAAAATAAAGAAAAAACTGCACAATTTGGTGGCTTCTCTTTCAGCCAAGGTGACTTTTCACTGGTAAACTTCTTAAGTTATCGATAAACTAACAGCAGTCAAGATAAGCAAATGCAATGGTCTCTAAAGCGACCAAGTATTATTGCTTCCAGTTGTAACATTATTGTCAGCTTTCATCCTTTAAATTCCAAAAGGATGAATTAGAATACACTAGTGACAGTCTTCAAGCTGGGACTTGGGCTATCATGGAGCTGCATACCGTTGATCCAGTCTTCGGAGGTTGCATCAAATCAATAGAATGCAATTACCACAAACATGCGAAAATACCAGAAAGTAAAAGCAAAAGTTCAAGCCTAACTGTGCTCAGTGTCCGCAGCCACAACCCAAACAATTGTCTCATCCGGCTGAATTATCTATTAAATACACCAAGGCTGATAGCTTCAAGCTATAGATCCCATAAGAATCCAAAGAGACGATCTAAAAGATGGTACTTGAGAGTAGAAATAACCATCTTTTTCATATCAGTTAAATGAGGGAGATCACTCTGGCTAGTGATTCAATAATTTGTCATTACTATGGTTTGACTGGGGCAATATAAGAGTAAAGCTTGAATGAACCTTTTGCAGCCTTCTATTCAATGGAGCTGACTGTTGGTAGGCTAAGGAATAAAAGTTCCAATTATACCCATCGAGACAAAAACAAAAATGTTGTAACTTCAATCGAATTTCTGACTCCAAAAGTGAATAGATTCGTTGCCTAAATGGTCTGCAGAATATTTTCCTAGCAATATGTGTCAATTGATGAAGACCATGAACTTCATGAACTATCTCAATATGAGCTTTCATATCGATAGCATGAGACCTCTCCCATCAAGTCCGTTAAAAACTCCTTGTCCCAAGGAACAGGAGTGGCAACCTTCCAATTTCCGATGACCAATTTCAACATGAACAGAAATATACTTGCAGGCTCTTGGAAGATTATATGCTCTTTCACACTTGAACAAATTCAAAATATTAATCGTCATTGTCACTTGTGCAGCATAGCTTCTCAAATTTGATGTGTTCACACAGAAATATTCAATTTCATCCTTGGATGTGCTGGAGTCATCTGCGAAAAACTTGCTAATAATATGCTCTCTCAAAATTTAACTTCGTGTCACCGAGGTTGAGAATCATCAGTCACAGAGACCTACATCCTGTCCATCAGTTAAGCAGCTACGATTTGCTTCTGAAGAATGAATAAAACCTCTATCTTCATTTCCAGCCCGTACAAAGAGTAGCCTCTTATCTTCTTCCGTTACGTGCTTGGCTTCAGCTTCATAAAGTTTATCGACATCAGATTCGGTGTCGTTGTTAATTGGCACAACAGGAACAGGATCAACAGGAAGTTGAATATCTGGAGCACAAATTATAACAGAGGCAGAACAAGAATGTAAAGCAGTAGATTTACTTGTGAATGACATACACGTGAATGTATTTTGCTCAATATGTTCTGATGAATCAAACTGGTCCATCTTATGAAGAGAGAAAATTGCTACAAGCAACCTAGCATTAGGATCAGATAGAACACTACTTTCTTGAAGAGAGAAAGACTGATTAAAAGCAGCTTTGCAAGTGTTCAAAACATCAGTTGGTGATGTTTCTAAAACAGGTCTAAGAGGATTTTGAGCTGGAAAATCACCAACTGTGAAAGCAAATGTACTTTCTGAACCATTTACTGTGTTATTAGGACTTGCTGAATCCTTGTAACACATGTGATGTGAGCATCTTGTATCATGCAAGGCATTTTCAATACAACCAGCTGAACTTTTAAGGCATCTTCTGTGTTTCTACACAGCTTCCAAAATGCCATTTTTGAAGCTTACATTGGCTGCTGCATCGCAGACCATTGCAATTTTGTAATCTTTGCTGATTTATAGAAATTTCACTTACATTTTCAGATTTATAATCAAGCTGAGTAACTGGCAGAGCATTATGATTTAAACACATTCCTGAACTTGGATTCTGATTTGCCACTTGAGCAACTTTGTGCACACTCTGATCTGCCAAGACAATATTATTTTCCCCACTCAGGATGTAAGTAGAACTTTTCATGGCCTTGAATAGCCTTCCCTCTGGCAGAACACCAATCTTCTTATTTATGCAGACCACAGCAACAAATGGTTCAAGAAGCTGCCATCTCTTCAAAAGAGAAATGGATATTCCAACGGGCCAAGTGTTCTTCTCAATGTAGAACAGTGTCTGTCAAATCATCCCAAAATCTGTCGATATTCATCCATACCCTCCCATTATCTTCCTGTTCAGAGCCCATTGCACTGGCATAAAGCCTCTGTCCACAGGCCTTCCAAGCTAGAGAAAATGAAGTGACAACAAGTTTTTCTTTGGGTGCTACAAAGTGGGAAGCGAACTTTGTTCGGTCAGTCCTCACACGAGGCTCAATTTTCCAGCCTGCATCAATAAGTAGACAATTTGTATGAGAACGAAGACAATCAGGAAGTTCCCCAGTCGATGCCCTCTTTGAGACGACATCAACTGTGCCAGAGTGCAAAATGCTCAATTCTTCCACAACATTTTTCATATATAGAGGCACACCTTGTGCCTCCACAGGAGTGGCAGCCACCATCAAAAGTCCTGAAGTGAAGCTCTCTTGGGAAACAGGGGAAGCAACAGATTTAGCTTCACTAAGTAACTTATCCCCTCTCATGTCTTGACTTTTGCAATCAACATCCATAGCAATGTCATCACTACCATCAGTTTCTTCTCAGGTTTTAGAGAGATGGTAACTTCATATGATACTTGGACCACAAGTTTCAACCATAAGGCATGTTGATTGCTGTTGATGCTACATGGGCACACTTAAAGAACTTTGTGAATGACTCAGGTCAGTCAAGTCATCAACAGTGGAAGACAGACCACATTCTTGATCAACATTCATATAAGTTTGTTGCTCAAGAGAAGATAACTTCATCTGCTTCGCACGAACATTGCAAGGATCTGAAACAGCACCAGAAGAGGAGTCATCTAGAAAGCACCCAGGTCCACTAACTTCCCTGGAATAAATACATGCAAGCTGCGAACATTCACCAGATGAACGTTTAATGGACAAATAACTAGTCAGAATTGAACTCTCATAATTCGGAGGGGCTAATGATTTTGATTGGCTGCTTTCATCCTTTTGGAAATTCACAGTGTCCGAAGTGACATTATGACTGTGCGATTCGCCAGCGCCAGTTACATTAAAGACCTCCATAATATGTATTGCTCTTGCTTTGAGCCATCCAAACCATCTCTGGCCAATGTATCAATTCCCTGTCCAGACAACATTCTATTCACCTTGTCTTCCTTACATCCTTGATCATCTGTCAACCTATGCTCTGTCATCTCCATCGAAGCCACTTTTGCTGGGCAGAGTACTTCAATACTTAAAAGGAAGACCAGTGACTGTGCGCTTGCTGAGTAGGAACTCATACATCTGGATGGAATCACCATTTGTTCCCTACTAATTATACGGAAGGAATAGCAGAGAAAAGGCTTTGATAACACAAACAAAAACCAAAAACTCCATATTTGAGAATACCTCACATTGGAACCTGAATTACTACCCAGAAACGATCATGTTTCCTACCCAGTAACACATACATGCACCAAGCTCTAATCGAAGAAGAAACCCCAAAATGTCCAAGAAAAACCCAGCAAACAGTGAGATGGATCAACGAATTCGAACCCTTAACCAACCTTAGCGCCGCCAGGGAAAATTATAAGCTCAGAAGTCTTAGATTTTAGCAAATCCATGCTCGGAGAGCATAAAACGACTCGAAAATGGAACTTCGATCCCAAATATTGAAGCACTAACGTGCAAAAGGCATTCACGAGAAAGCTCCGGAAACAACCAATAAAAGTGGCCGCACAAATGAAGTACAAAAACTCGCCACCGTATCCTTAAACAGCTACATTCACGCCGCCCAAGATCCCATCTTCTGATAACTTTACACCTCAATCTCCTTCCCTATGTGGCCAAAAACCTACCAAGGGCCAAATCTATGACAGAGATAAGAAAAATTCAAGATTTCGGTGAAGGAAACTTTAAAAGACTCCACAAATCACCGAGCGACGGAATACGGGGCAAAGAACTCGTCTTTTGCAGCGAATAGGGTCAAGGATCCGGTCTTCTCCTAAGCCGTTGACAGCCGCTCCTCGGGCTTCCTCGGCCAAAGGATACACTGTGCTTCGAGCCGTCGGGCAAAGCAAGTGGACAAACGGAACGCCTTCGCCACCTTTTCAACCCCGCTTCACACCCAAAACGCTCGTGAGGCCATCAGCCCACGGCGGCTGATATAGTGGGACAGCACGAGGCCCAGCTTTCGATGTTATAAGATCGAACAGTCGATGACAAAAGCAATAACAACTATATATACTCGCTGCTCAACCACCGTCCTTGCCACCACCGTGGACATGACCGAACACATTGGCTCTGGTTTAGCTTAAGCTCCAAGATCATTTCCCCGTCACCAATGGGGACATAACCAACTCTCCAAGATGAAAGAAATCGCGATCCGAGGAGTTGTTGTAGTCCACGAGTAAGATCTTGCTATTAGCCATTGGCCTAAACATGATGATACAACAGTTGAAGGTGTCTTGTTCCAACACACTGTGTTTCCCTTTATCTCCGATCAATCAATGATTCAAGATCAGAAGCTTCTTGGGAACCTGTCGACTTTCCTTAGAGCAAAAGATTTGGCATTTGGGAGTATGAGTGGGCTCTTAAAAGCACGAATTTGTCTTCTCTCCATGACATCACAGTTACCAAGAAACTTCAATGCCACATAACTCAGACAAAGATTTTGTGGGTCAACCATGTACGGACGCAATCTCACTTTAAGTGGGTCCGCAATGGAATTCTTGCACCAATTAGCTTCCCAGCTTTTTCAGTTGACATCAGTGGAAGAGTTACTCTGAAAAGGCGGCCTTTTACTCATTGTATGCACACTCTTAACCTGAAACTAAACAAAGCAATTGACTGAAGTCTCAGAAGTATTCGACATGACAGCCTCATCCCACACTGAAAGCTTGAATTAAAAGAAGTTGTTCTAGCAATCTTAGGAGAAATAAGTGTTAAAACTGCATTTCTTATTGCCCCGAAGAGATTGCTGAAACATGAAACAGGGTACGCAAAATTGGTAAAGACCAATTTTGGAGCAAGAAAAAGAAATTTCACTCTGAACAAGAGAAGGAAAAAGAAGGAACTTTTTGATGGTTTTACTGCTATTTGTCACTTCTGATAATTATCATTTCATTCTGAGTCCTTTTAGTTATCTGTTCACTGATGAATGAATGAATCTTTTGGTGAAAACAAACAGAGAAGAGCAACTGATGCCACAAAAAGATGCGTATGTCAAGACATTCACTTTACTCAACAGGCAATGTTATCAAGAGACAGATTACAAGTTTCAGAGACTGTGTTGACATAAAAGAAACCAAATGATGCAAAGTGAATGTGCAATCCACCAATTATTTCAGTAATCAATGCAACCATACAAAAGGAAGCAAACCTGTCAAAGAGCAATTTCAAGAAACCAAACTACAATGACAATATTTCACACTTAGACAATAACAAATCTGTTGGATGCTATGTGTGATTTGGGACCAATTTAACTTATTTCTTATGTGAATATTTTTTATTAGTTTAGAGGACCAACAACTATAATATTTCTAATTTAGTTTCCTAAGGGAAAGGAAAAAGGAAGTAAATATAGAAAAAAATGAAAGAAATTAAAACTTAATTTTGATTAAGGACAAGAAAATATCTACCAATCTATCATGGGAAGATTATTTTCCAAATAAATCTCAAACGTCATTTCTTAATTATAATTTTTTATTTCTATATTATCTTTTTTTTTCTTGCAATTGAGGTCTATAAAAAGGGTCAAATAGATTGTGATAAGATTATAAAAGGGATAACAATCAGATAGTATGATCAACATGAGCAGTATTGCTTGAAACTGCTAAACTTGCCACTATGTGCAATTCATCTAATTGCTTCATAATGATTTTCCTGAAAACAAACAATTCCTTTTCTCTATTTTTACTTTAATGAGTTCCAACTTCATTGGAATTGATTGTTTATGAATTGATCAAACTAAATGACAAATGAAGCCAAGAGGGTTGGAAGGCAATCCATCATAAGCCTATGAATGCAGCCACCAACTATACATAATACTCTAATCACAGATAAGCAGGTGTCTCAAGGCATCATTACAATAACCTTTGGTTGTTGAGGGAATCAAAGTTAGGATGAACAACCTAATGGTAGGTTTAGGAGGTTGTGGATAGCCTTGATCAAGTTTATATTTGTTGCAGTCTAAAAGAACACAGTTTGGTGGAAAATTTAAAGAAATAATGAGATCATGTATCAAACTAAACTGGTAGGCCATCCAATATTAGGTTCACTGTAGTTGCATATCAGCAGCATATTCCTTGGTAGGACAAGTGACCAGTAACATGTAATCTATATTTCTGATTGGATTTAGATAGTAGATGATGTACCACAAGAATGATATGACCTCTTAAAGAATAATAGGATTGAGGCCCTGTTGGCTCATATGTTGGATCTTATTAGTCTCAGTTTGGCTGAATTCTGTAAAGGACTAACATACATGCAATGTCTTTTCAATCTTCATCAGCTTTTGACTTGTTACATGGTTCCTTCTTGTGTCCAAGTTTGTAGGATCTTGTGGTTGAAGTGTGGTAAATCATGAAGATTTCAATCTAACAGTCGAGCTCCCATGTTGAGGTCAATCCAAACTATTACTCTCCATATCACTATGATACATGAATGTTAATATGGAATTTTCCTCTCATGCAATTTATAGTTTCCCAAACAGCAATTTCATTCCAATGAAAAGGAATGAATGAGAGCAGTGTTGCCTATCAATCTCATACTGTTAGGAAAAAATAAGGAACTCTGACATTACTTTTGTTCATATTATAGATTTGTTCATCAAAAATTAGAAGCTCTTGTAAAGAAGGCTGCAGGAAGGTAATATGGGTCTATGATTTTGGCTTTGACAGACTGACATGTATTCTCCTGCTCTGTTTATAATGACATTTTTCTTCCATCAAGTCCATGAATCTTTTTTTTTTTTTCCTTTCGGAGGCAAAATCTAACATAGTATCATGACAAATATGAAAATGGATTACATTCTTAAATCATTCTCAAGAAATAGTACAAGTACTTATTGTTTGAATCATCTTTATATTACCAACACAAAAGTTTATAAGACAACCTAGCTACCAAAATTATTTATCCAAAATCTTCAAATTTAATCAGTTGACTTGAATCAACCTGATGGCTTTGTATTCTTCTTGATCTCAATTAATTTCATCAGCCACAGTGACCTGGGAGAATTTTTTTCATGAAACTGTTGTTTACTATATTCTGCAGTCAATAGAATGATTATGACAGGTTCAGAAAAGAAGTTTCTTCTTTGATTAGGTATTGTTCAAGATTTTGCAGATTTAACACTAAAATTAACCTTGACTAAGGATGTGCCATGTGAACTAACTAATCAAGCATATCTAATAGATGTAAAGTCATTGATAACATGCATACCGACAAAATTACGAATTGCTAAACTAATATTAGTTGGAGATGATAAAGCCTACAAGTTCAGCTAGATGCTAAAGATATGCAGTCTAGTTTATATGCTGAATAAGAAACATGTAGTTCATCATATAGCTCCTGACTAATGGCTGCAGAATCAGCCATGACTGATAGCAATGGTTCATAGGCGCAACTACTTTTAGTTAGATAGATGTCAATGTTAATACATAAATAACCTACGAAGACACCATGAACATGAGCAGGGAGCAGCAGGGAAGATGGGTTGGTAGCTTATTGACTTTGCCATGTTTGTATTGCCCTCACAGGTAGGTAGGAACAGTTAGGAAATGCAAATGATCAGCTCCACAACATTAAACATCAGCAAGACTTTTTTGCCAACTTCAATCTGGAGACATTACATCACATAATCAACAGAGCATGCACAACTCTTCCTTATTGTTTTAAGGACTCTTTTCCAGTCTATCTAGTATCCTGAGTTAGTAATTGAGCTATTCAAGTTATGGTCTTCAAACAAAGCAAATAGTTATCTGCTTGTTCATCAATTAATCACTGATCAGAAAGCAAGAATATGCTGTCAGTTTTATTAACATCTCCTGTATTTTTCGGTTCAATTTTCATGGAATGAATCGGTAGTATGCTCAATCTTTCTGAATTAGTGAAACAAGCTTGTGAGTCAAATAATTAACATAATCTTGATTACTGCTGATCTATAAAATCTCATTAGGTACTTGCAACATTATGATGTGCAGCATTATTGTTGAAGCTTGGATTATTACATCATTTTGTGCAGAGTTATTTTTAGAGACATTGATGTCTGTAGATGAAACATAATAACCTGGATTGGAGTGGTTGCATAGGGCAAATCCAAGCACATGCATCACCCACCAACCAATTATTTCTCAGCTTTCTGATCTGTCCATGGATAGATCCAACAGGATAACCTCTGCAGCAAGTACAAACATGCAAGAATCATCTGCAACAGACCAAGCATGTCAAGAAAGGCACCAAGGACATGAGGTTTTACCCTTCCGTGGAAAATGCTTCAGGTTAAACAATACCATATATTCTTCCCAACTCTGACATGATTAAGCTTGAGGTTAAACAAGAGCAGGAGACCATGGGGTTGTTTGAGAGGTGGGAAGAGTTCTTAATGGTGTAGATCTGTCGGTGGGGGATCAGAGAGTTGAAACACCACTGCAAACATGGAGGCTACCTACCTTCTATCAACCATCTTTGCACCAACTCGGTCAATGGATCAACAAGTAGTGGATCGAGTCAATAGGGAGAGTTCCCACAGCCTCTCCTT
This sequence comes from Musa acuminata AAA Group, assembly GCF_036884655.1. Lineage (NCBI taxonomy): Eukaryota > Viridiplantae > Streptophyta > Magnoliopsida > Zingiberales > Musaceae > Musa > Musa acuminata. The sequence continues at coordinate 32,996,435 of NC_088351.1, read as the reverse complement.
CCCTCTCGTATATATACACACAGACCACAGCAACAACAACAAAAGAAGCAGATCAAGAATTGGCATCTTTCTTCATCTCCTGACATCGCAATGGGCAGGTCGCCTTGTTGCGAGAAGGCTCACACCAACAAGGGAGCATGGACGAAGGAAGAGGACCAACGGCTGGTCGCCTACATCAAGGCTCATGGCGAAGGATGCTGGAGGTCGCTCCCCAAAGCTGCAGGTCTGTTGAGTCCTAATGTCGCAGGTTATGAGTTAGAGGGTGGAGTTGGGTGCTGATGGATGGTTTGGTTCTCAGGTCTCCTTCGTTGCGGCAAGAGCTGCCGCCTTCGGTGGATCAACTACCTGCGGCCTGGCCTCAAGCGCGGCAACTTCACCGAGGAAGACGACGAGCTCATCATTAAGCTGCATGGCTTGCTCGGAAACAAGTACGTATCAGCTGCTGCTGTTGCTGCTACACTTCTCTTGCGTGTCCTCCTTCTTACGATGCCAATGTCTTGTGGTTTCAGGTGGTCTCTGATCGCCGGGCGCCTACCGGGGAGGACGGACAACGAGATCAAGAACTACTGGAACACCCACATCAAGCGCAAGCTCATCAGTCGCGGGCTCGACCCGAAGACTCACCTTCCCATCGGCGGCGTTCCTTCTCAGCGGCAAGGCATTCCCATGGCAGCCGACGAAGCCGTGAAGCCGAACGACATGGCCGAGGACGGGCACAGCAGTGTCACGAGCATGGACGAAGAGCGCTGCCCCGACCTCAACCTCGACCTCACCATAAGCCTCCATGGCGGTTCTCCGAAACCTCCAGCAGCCGAGGCTGCGACGCCGGCATCAGGGCCAGCTTACGCTCAGCTCATCTGTTTGTGTTACCATTTGGGTCTGCAAACCAGTGAGGCATGCAGCTGCCAAGCAAGTCCCGATCTCCAACATGTTCTTAGATTCTATAGACCATTGGAAGAAGGGCAATAAACTGATCATCTGTGTTCAAAACATCAAGCTAGCATCATTTGTTAGGATAGGAATGAAGGGGAGGAGAAGAACAAATGTTGATGAACCAAATGTTCATAGCCAATCATATCGGTTAAGGTTAGATTGCCTCAGTCACCGGTGGGCAAAAGCCCCCACTCAAGCATTCCCTCCTTGCATGCTGCACCAAACAATCATTCAAGCAGGAGGGGGTCCATGAGGAACCTACCTCACCACCACCCAACTTGATCATATATTGTCTTCATTGTCAGATTTAATGCATTTGGAAAGGGAAGGTTGTTGTTGGTTGGAGGTTGGTGACCCACTGACATCACACAACACAACCACCATATCCTCTTCTTCTTCTTCTTCTTCTTCTTGATGTAGATGAAGAAAAAGCCTTTACTCATGATCTCTAAAGCAGAGAAGTGGAGATTAACTTCAGATGATCACCAGAAACTCTGTATCCACAATTTGGATACAGAAAAGCAACCAAAGAGGCTGTGATAAAACCATATTTTAATCTGTAGTAGTTAATTAAATAATATTGAGAGGGAATGGCCAGGCATATTAAATTAATGGGAGGTGATGAGACCAAAACCCTGTTTTGAGCTATATTTTGGTACTCACCAGCTTCTCCACACATGCATTATGCAGTAATAGAATATAATAGGAGAGTCATCTTCTCCTAGAATTTATGGACCATCTAACCTTCTGCTGTCATGTCTGCAATCAACATGTGGTTCTTTCAAGTGTTTGCCTTGCTTTTATTTCCATGTCAAGATTAGGTGTAATAAATGATAGCAACTGGAAAATTAGGTCCCTTGTTCAAGAACTCTTGTATCATGTAGGCATGCATTATTAGCCAATATAAAAAAAACTAGGGGAACAATTCTTGATCATCCTTTGGACCTAAATTATCATATCATGGTTTGCTCAGGATTCTAAATTCCATTGATGATCTTGTCACAATTTTTGGGAAGTTTGCCATAAGATAATGATGCATTAATCCTGTCTACTGACCATATTGTAGCCTTTTTTTCCATATTGGTTGCACATTACTTAAACAAGTAGAAAGTAGGGAAATATTTCCTACACTGTGTGGCCATTGCAATCAACCATTGTCTTGCCAAACTCCAATTGCCACTCCTAAAATTGATTGAAGTGCTCTATGAGTTCCAAGAAATGATAAGACCAATTGATGGAAAGATCAACTTCATATCACACCAAAATCACTCTTGCTCTTTGTCCATATATATGGCATTAAGATGCTCCATGAGGTCTTTTTCCTTATCCTTTTTTTTGAGAAGGGGTATCAAACCCCTTGATCTAGAGAGAATAAGGTCATAAAAGGAATACAAGACCAATTATACATCATAAGTTCATAACAATGGGAGGAAACACAGAGTGCACATAATAGGAATCAAATCACAATTCTACTATGGAAATAAAAGACAGTGGACTTTTTTTCTTGGAGAGTAAATGAGACATTAGTGGTGGTCATAATCAACAAACAACCAACTTTTACCTAAATATGTGATGATTCTTGTGACAACCTTACCTTGGCTCAGCTAATAACTGTCATGAAAGATTAGTTTACCTAATTATCAGTGAACAAATCTGACAATTCTCAACATCCATGCATAGATTTGGATTACACAACCATCCATTAGACACTTTAAACTAGAATTTACCAAAGAGTACATGATGGAAAAAGAAAAAAAAAAGAATAATATTCGACTAGTAAGGCAATGGATCAGATTTCTTGCCTACTTAAACAATGTTGGATTCCCTTTAATCAGATATGGGGTGAGCTTGACCTTAAATACATACCTGAATTGGAAAAAAATTCATATTTGCTTACTTAGGTGGCTTTAGATTTCAGTTTCATAAAAATTGTTGGTACTCAATTCTCTGTAAATCAAAATTTAAATAATAATGATATTTGAATGAATGATGGTGGCTATGATTTTTCGGATTTTCTTTTGTAAGATATAGTACTCACCCTCCAATGACAAGTTTTGAATGGGTGGGAATCGAGAGCTAAAGCTACTTGGTTAGGATAGTGATTGATTCACCCTCTCATACCTCATCCTTGAGTTAATTTGATCTATCATCTTGATAATACATCAACATCCTCTCCTAATTTCACATATCATTTCAATCCAAATTGTGACATTGACCCATTCAGATGAGTGTTTGAAGAGCTAAGGAGGTAATATGAAACTTATTCATTGGTCCCATAAATACCTATAGAATAAATAAACAAATAAAAGGCTTTTTACATATCAATCCTTGCAAAAGAAAAATAGCTTAGTTTGCCCTTGCAAATTTTGATACATCATATCACATATCATGATCCTCCACATATATCATATTTATATTATATATATTATGTATATACTTATTTTGAACTCTATATATATATACCTGTGCAAGTTTACACAGAGTGAAAGAGGCTTAGAGCAGAAACAATGGAGGAACATAAGAGACTCCCAATCACCAGGAGTGGCCACAAAGATGGCCACAGGGTAATGGACACAATGCATCAATAACTTCTCATGCCAAGTGCCCTACAGCCAGGACCAGCTTAGTGTTGTCTCAATTCATGTGCATGGTGAAGGATCATGCTTTTGATAAGCTAGCCAGGGTTGGTGCATCTCTCTCTCTCTCTCTCTCTCTCTCTAAGTGACAACAAAGTCAAATCTACATATCCCTCCACAAAAATAACAGCCCATCATGAAAGATATCTTTTCATGGACAACATGATTGAGCTGAAAGTGACTAAAGTGCAGGTGTAGGAATGATGATGTGGAACATAGAGTACTCAACACCACAACTGATGGTAGCTGCATCAAGGCATTCACTGGGGCTGGTTGGTGGCATTTCATAATAGTTGCTCCTCCTACAATGAATGAATGGGAGAATGCATTTGCTAGTGCTCCTTTTAATGTTCCTCCCACCACATTGCTGCAACTTGCAAGCAGGCATTACAGGAGCGGACACTACATTGGCCACTATTTTTTTTTAGCTAATTACATGTTAACTCAGTAATTAATTATCTTTAGTATTTTGATTCTTATATTTTTAAAAATTACATTGATATATCTATAATTAGAAAGTAAAGCATCTAAATCTATTTACCCTCACATCATCGAAAATATAAAAATATTTTAACGTCTTAATTAGTAGTGACGGATAACGTTGATAGTGGCAGATAGCATCGGTGGTGGTGGACGATGACACCGTTAGGAGCCACGAGTGACTGTTATGGATAAGAAAAATGATAACAAGAAGTGAGGACTACTCGGTAACTATGTCGATAATAGGTACGATGACATAACTAATTGCCTATCAGCTTTTTAGAGTTTTTCTTTTTGGTCGACGATAATCGCGACAAACAAAATTCCTCCAACGAGCCCCATCTCCTCTTTTTCATGCTTATGTCGAAATTGATACAACAGCAAATATTGGGTCAACAATGAGATAGTTATTAGGTCGACGCTAATTCGATTACTTTATATTTGGGTCAAGCAATCCACTCAATAAGTCAACGGTGAGGCAATTACTATTTTCATCATAGACATTACGATGATCACCATCATCTACATCGACATCGATATGATTGCTGAACGACAAAAGAGCCATCGATATAAATGGTAAGTGGCTCTTTCACTGCTTTATGTTGACATAAGATAAATATTGTAAGAGAGGTGTCCATAAATATACATAGAATGTAAGATGAAAAATGAGAAAAACATAATAGTTTTTGGACAAAGATAAATATTCTAAGGTAATAATTTTCTGGAACTTTGTTGCTGATAAATGTCTCTAATTAATAATCGAAGTGAATAAAAAGATGTTATATTCCATGAAAATTACAAATTAATGATCTCAGATGAGATTTATATCTACCTTTATCAATCAAAATCAAGGAACGTATAGCTTAAATGATAGGCTAAGATCCAGAGATTTGAACTTATATATGTATCGAATTGCACGACTCATTCCTAGACTAGTATAAGAACAGTATCTCGATGAGTTCCACACCTAATTTTGGGCCACAATAAGATCCAAATCGGGCCCTTAGTTTTTTTCACATCAAGTCACTTGAAGTGTTCATCCATCAATTACATACAACTTAGTGTTTACATCTCATCTTTGTATATTGCAAGATTGAGCCCATAAAGTTGTCGAAGTTTGCATGTCATTTCACTTAAGTGATTGTTCCATGAAAAATATTTGTTGTATAGAACTCTTAATTGGCATTTTGTTCAATTATCATTGAGCTAATCTTCTTGTATATATATATATATATCTATATCTTTTGTCATACAATCTGCTATTCATTTAAATTGAGTTTAACATGGTGTTTGATCTCATGTAATTAATCACGATCGATTTGACTTGGACTTATGTGATTTAAAATTGTAACATTAAAAAAAAACTCAAGTGATTATTTGATAATAATCTTTTAGATTGTGTCAAAGTTTGAAAAGAAAGTGAGAAAAATACAGTTTAATTTACCCTTACAAATGAAGAAGAATTAAGAAACAATGAGTCAAAAAATTAAAAAGAATATTAGTCAAACTGTAATTTAGCCTACCCTTATGAATAAGAGGGCGGCAAGTCAAATCTTTAGAGTGAATTGATAATTGAAAGGAAAATAGGTCAAATTGTAATTTAATCTATTTTTATTTTTATATGTAAGACTAAGAATTAGGACCGAAGAACAATAACAATTGTGACGATTAATATAATAAAATAAACATGAATATGATATGATAAGATAAGATAATTTTATCATAATTTAAAGTATAATATTAGGCCTATAAATATGTGAGTATTTTGGTAAATTTAATACAATATAATAAGTTATTATTTACCATTATCGATGTGATCGTGAGAGTTTATGAGAAATTTTTTGTTTTAGATTTGGTCATATAATTTTGTCCACTCGTGTATGGCCCAAAAACACATGATAGAGTATGATCAAGATGCTTATAAAATTTTAATTTTCTTACTTTCCAAATAATATAAGATTAAACATACTTATCAATGAATGAATGCTCGGAGACTCTTGGTCTCACGATCCCTCCTTTTAATTTTAGAGTAAGTGAACTAAAATCTTATAAGTGACATAATTATCTTCAAATTTGATAAAAATATATGAATTCATCCAAAACAAATAATTTCTTATCGATGATAACAAATGATGATTTATCATAATCTTTTAATTTCTACTTTGATATCATCGGATTTAGATTTTGTATTAATACTATTTTATTATTATCATCGATTATACTTATATATGAATTTTTTTTCATAATAATTATGTGTTATATATTGGTATAGCGTCTTAAGCTATTTATTATACGAAGAGTTTGAGACGGACTCATCCATTAGGGACATCATCTTCTTGCATCGAGCCAAAGGTTTGCTACTGTTGTCCGTCACATCTTAATCGTCTCTAAAAGCGTGCCATCTTGTCAGAGTCTCTCTCCCGACTCAAAGTCACTCTGGAGCTCCAAACTGTGCTCATGATCGAAGCAGAAGAGACTAAACGTAGAAGCAAAAGAGGAACAGCCATAAAAATTTCGATTCTTTCTTTCTATTGTCAAAAATCTTCTTCACCCACACAAACTCATTCTTGTAAACTAAAAATCAATTTGAAGATCCAAATCTTGATAACTCAATTTACAGAGTAGCAATCACCAAAAGGCTTCTCTTCTTGAAACACGAAGTAGTGTGGCTCCTAACATCTATAAAGTGATTGACATGATGTGGAAACGAACACAGAGAAAAGGAATCAAAAGGAGGGAGTTGGGACCCAAGGTTTGGACAAAGCACCAAACATGGGAGGGTGCCAAAAGCTGGAACAGTGAGGTTGCATGTGAGTGAGTGAGGTGCATACAATATAGAGAGTAGTCCTACGCAACATTGACCAACCAACATCAACTTTGGTAGATAAATATTGAGGGAGAAGACACAAAAAACAATGAAAACAGGTCAAGAGTACACATCAATGAAGGTCCCAAATGGTTGCCTTGTTTTCTAATGTTCCTCATTATTGGAGGAATCTGTGTGATTTCAACTGCTACAATGAGTACTTAAGCACTTTGGGCTATCATATGCTTGAACAACTCATTCACTTTATTTTCTCTTCTACCTTCCTAGTTAAAATTGCTTCACTATCTATCATATTTGTTTTAGCTTCTTCCTAATGAGACTAAATCTTAAAAGAATAATGATTCAACTACTTATTGTAAGAACAAGTTAGGTGAGGGGGAAGTCTCTCCTACCAAAAGAATAATCCAAGAATCAACAAAAATATTGAACATAATATTTACATGATTTGATATATGTTATCTGCATTATTAATTTCTAAAACTTGAAGTATAGTAACTTATCTCAAACATGATGCCAAAAATGTACTTCTCATGTAAAAAAATTATTATTCCTCTTATGATATCTAGTTTTACTAAGAAAAGCTAGCATTCAAAACCAGCATATTTAATTAACTATATCTAAGCATTATAAAAATCACCCATAGTATCATAGAATAGCAAAAATAATAATAATAATAATAATCGAGGAGGTTATTATTAGGAACGAGTCGGCAATCATGTCGGTTTTGAAAAATCTCTTCGTGTAATTAAAATCGATTTCGGAATATGTTAACTTGAAAGCGTATGCGAGTGTAGGCGTAGTAAAAGCACAGTAAAGAGGAGAGACAATTTGCTATAAAAGTAAATTGCTCAAAGTAAATACAAACTGAGTTTATAATGGTTCGATCGTCATGACTTACATTCACTCCCGATTCTTTCTCCGTCGAGACCATCGGCATCCACTATCGATCTTCCTTTAATAAGCGAAGACCAACCACCTTTTATAGTTCGATTCTCCTTTTACCGGATTTAGGAGATGACCCTTACATCACGACTTACTCGTCTCTCAAACTATTCTAACACTTAGAACTTTGAGAGGAATTCACACAAGATTGCAATAGTATTTTCTTTCATTTTCACTCTCAATACTTATGTATTTTAATCATGGACGAGAGGGGTATTTATAGGCCTCAAGTTGATTCAAACTTGGAGCCTAAAAATATCTCATCCTGGGTTTCTTAGGTACGGGCGGTACCATCGCTTGTGCTGGGCGGTACCATCACCAGTGTTAGTCTAACACTGACACTACATTGAGCGATCCACTGCCTACGGTACCATCGCCTGACACCCTACCACTAGGCAGTACCACCACCCAAACTGGTGGTACCACCGCTTGATAATCTCTCGGAGACTATGTCTGGACGGTACCACCGCCTGACATAGTCTCGAAGATTGTGCCACGATGATGCCACCTCTTGGGTCACTATTTGGACCTTTCATTGGGCCCAACACAGTCCTTACATAGGCTCAACTAGCCCATAATTGGGTTGACCCAATTCCAATTCTAATTATATACTAATTATGAAATTTAAGATATCTACTAAGCTAAACAAGTCCGTAAATCTAGGTTTCTTCCGGCGAGCATCCGGCAATCTTCCGACGAGCTTCCAACGAACTTTCGATGATCTCTCGGCAATGTTCCAGCAGACTCCCGGCAAGCTCCTGGACTTCATAAAAATCTTCTTGGTGAGTTTCGACGAGCTTCTTTGGCAAGCTCCTGGACTTCTCGGTTAGTTCCTGCAAAACTTCTGACGAACGTCTGGCTTCCGATAAACTCTTGAACTTCCAACGAAATTACGTTCTTGACTCCGGGACTTCATTTTGCTTTATGCCTTACTATCGTAGTTAATCCCGCACACATAAAAATATACTTCGATCTAGACAATTATTACTAAGCTTGAATCATGTTGTCCGGCATGTCATTGGTCCATCGATGCTTCGTCCGATTATTCAGTGCATCGTCCTCTCTTGTGGCCTATTGTCCAATCGGTCAGTTGACCTCCGTAACTCCGATATCCTTAGCACAGTATCCTTTCTTCTTGGCCCGATGTCCGAATCCATGACCCAAAGCCTTCTGTCGATACACCGATCGATCCTTTGACTCGACGTCCAATCTTCTGACATATTTTTTATTCGGCCCAACATGATTCTTCTTGCTTTAATTGTCTCATCATGATCGAAGCTTTCTGCATCACTTAAAACGTAGATTAAATCATAACTACTATCAATTGGTTTTATCATCAAAATCCAAGATTCAATGTTTACTCCCCCTTGGAAATATAAAAGATGAGAACTTCTAATATATCTAGCTAATTAGTTGGCTGTTTTATTTTTCACCCTATATATATGGAAGCAAATCCAGTAAGATTCAAATATGTAAAATAATATTTTTAATGGATCATAGAACGAGATAATTATGCTTCAAAATATCAATGAGAGCCGATGAATCAGATTCCATATGTATTTGTAGAACTCTCCTGGCCAAACCAAACCTGCTTGAAGCCTCACTAGAATTGCCATAGCCTTGTAGTACAAGACATCCCTATTTTCCAAGAACTTGCAACTAACAAAAATTGAATCAATATTCTCGTTACTTCAAATAAAGCTGACACCTCCCTTATGATCCCCTCCCCTTAAATTATTATAGTTCAATTTAACCCTTATACAAAAAGATCCTCTGTTGGGGACCTTTCTCCTGCCATGCCATCAGGAACTTTGGTTCTGTCATAAGTCAAGATTTAGAATCACAATCAAGTGCAAAATGTTGAAAATAGAAAAATTAGAATTACAATGGAGAGCTTCATTACATGCCCTCCAAATCTATCATAAACCCATAGAGATACTAAGGGTAGCTTCTACAAGCAGTGCCACCAATCCCCCTTAATAATCAAGCCCCATAGGATAGAAGAGAAGAGTTGATTTTGTAGAAACATTCTCATTAGAATTTATTTTTTAAAATAAAAAAAAATCATAAAATATAGGGGAGAAATATAAAATTTTGATGTCAGTCCTCCCCAAAAGTCACACAAAGCCTATCAACATCCAAAACACCATTTGTAATAAAACCTATTACCATGGAGATGAATCAATTTCGAAAATATTATCTAAAGTCAGTAAATAGTTTAATGAAGCATGTGTAATCTACGGATCATCTGGATAGAAATACAAATTTTATAATGTCATCACGAAGGAAAGCAAGAGCATGTAAAACTAATTTTCAACACTAGCTAGTATTTGCATTATTATGAATGTTCCAAGGGTTTACAATATCATATTTAATCCTGACCACATGAATCCAAAGGTTGTCCCCTAAAGAGAATATTCAAACTCATCAATGATAAATCTTTAATACCTAGACCTCTCTAGAATTATCTTATCCCAAGCTACTAAATGAAGATCCCTTATCCTACCAGAGTTATACTATAATAAATTCTTCATAATTGAGTGATCCTATTCAAGATATCTCTTGGTATTCAAATCACATTTAATGAAGGAGAATATAAGTAAGCATAAAATTAATCAAAATGATGTTATTATCTCAAGCGATTATAAGGGTGTCCAAATAGTTAAGAGGTAAATGACCCTCTCTAGTCAGAAGAAACAAATTTTCTCTTAATATCCATATTAGCATGCTTAGGAAAAAAATATTTAATTAAATAGTATTGACCTTGGAATATGAAATATCAAAAGTCTTGAGATACACAAAATATTAGCAACGTAATAAATTATTAATTTTTAGTATGGATCTGTCTTGTTCTTCATTGCTTCTTGATTAGGTAATATGTACTAAATTAAAAAGCTCGATTAGGCAATATGTACATGATTAAGTAATATGTTGTACCAAAATAATATTTAACAACCCTAATAGAGATAAAGGAGGTAAAAGGAAGCTATATACTTTTGGGGAACAAAGCATGTGAGATTCATCTCCTCCAACCAAACCTATGATCCTATGATTGAGAGAGGAAGATTATTATTTTTAGGGTTTTACCCATTTGCATCCGTAGTGATGACGTTGGCAATATTATTTCCTTATGAGACTGATAATGTAAAAAAACTTCTCCTTTTATTTCTTATTCCTCATATTCTTTTCTTTCACAAATTTAATTAAGTGATCATAAATTCTAAATATTTAGATGAGGGGATCCATTTTAGCATATCCTCTCGTTATGAATCTAATCTAGATTTGACATATAAATAAAACTCAAGTATATAATGTAAGTTGATATGAAAAATAATTAAAACTCATGACATGATATTATTTAACCATATAATTATAAATTTTAAAAAATTAAAATGATTAGTATTAAAGAAAAATATTCTTGACATCCTTGTCAGCTTGATGTGACCCCAATCTATATGTATAGAATCATATGAGGTGAAATGTGTCTCCTTCCAAGATATTACATGCACAAAGACTAAATGTGAGCGAAGTTTCCGGAGTACGAGTCTACGAGTCTTTGGAGATAAGGATGTGTTTTTATATCTAACATCGGAGAAATTAAATATTTTCATAAAAATTTCATAAGGCGTCTCGAGCTACATTTTGAACTTCCATAAATATTCTGTATTGGAGATATCTTAATCATCTCGAACTATTCTTTGGAGGGTGATAGATTATGAACTTTTTTCTCTCGTAGATTTTTATGTGGTGGTTATGTGATAGACGATGACCGACTAATTATATATTCTCTGTTAACTAATAATTATAAGAATAATATTTTTATGATAATTCTCTAAGATGTGATATACCAACCATCAAATACTAATGTAAACAATTATCGTGGTAGTTGTCTTGTCCTGACTTCCATGTAGATGGCGTTGAAATCACGGAGGAAGTGATCCCCACGTAAACAATTGCTCGAGTCATGTTGTGGACGATCACGTTACCATCTTCTACGCCCTTCCAAACTGTGGGCAAACAGTCGATGAATCCTCTCTCTCTCTCTCTATGTGCTGCGAGCAGAAGCTTTTGACTTGTGGTAGACTTACACGATGGTTCCAAAAAACCGTCGGCTTCAGTTTGGTAGACGGTGGAAGCAAAATCAGATGGATAGAAATGGTATTGACGAGGATAGTAATTATGATAAGACTCGATTGACGTCAAATGACGTCTCACGTGATCGACGTGATAATACATGGTTAAACATATCAGAACGTCGATCAAGGCATATTAACGCCTGCTTAGGCTTGGTTCTTCGTGTCATGCCAACACTAGAGTTAGACGTTACCAACTTGTCCCCTGCAAGCGGACACATCAGGAAACAGTAAGCTTCTCTATAAATACCCTCGCATTCCGAACGGGAAGGGGAGGGGAAGAGGAGAAACAGACACACAAAAGGACTTCTTCATTTGAATCCCCTTTTACATCAACTAACTTGATCGTCGGAGGGGTCGGGCCGAGCACCCCGACCCGACCTTTGTGCAGGAGCGAAGCCGAAGGTCCCCACGAGACGCGAAGACGAGGAGTTCCTGCTCGGAGGAGGCAACGACACCGTCCCGACCACCGCACCCGATCGCCTCGGCGGACTTGAAGGCTGTCTCAGGAAGATCCCCATCATTCGGACCCGAACCTAGCCGCGTTGGCCCCGAGGCCACGGCTTAAGGTTGTTTACATGAACAGGTATTGAGGCCTTATGCAATTTTGGTTTGAGCTCTTGAATCATTAATTTTGATTTCAGTTTAGAATTAGAATTATCATTTCTTATTATTATTTTTATTGTTAATTTTAATTTAAATTTTTTAGCTAATTTGAAATTGAATCTAAATGAAACTAACTGTCAATTTCGATTGAGGTTTTACAACCACCGATTCCGATTTCGAATTAGAATAGTCTTTTCTTATTTTTTATTAAATTTTAATTAATTTAAAATTAAATCGGAATAGAACCGTTCGATGTTGTTTTCGATTCGGCTCGAAATCATAGAATTATGGTGGGTGGGAATTAACCAAGTGCTGCTTGTCCTGGCATCACCTGAGAACAAGGACGACAAGTGCAGATGCGCAGATCGCCATACGTGCTTTTGCTGATGGATGATACTTTTGGGTAGTGGATGATTCATGGAGGATTCAAAGGAGAAAGAAAGAGGCATTAAAGAGACCACCAACCTTTTTACTTGGAGCTTTAGGGATGCACAGAATCGATCAACGTTCCAAAGCTTTGAATCTTTAGCAGAAAGTTCAGATGGACAAGTGGAGCCATTTGGGAAAAGTTGCATGCCAATCTAATCGAAAGTGAGGAGCAAACCATGACAAAGTCGTAATGGTTCCTCTCATTGTTTAAACATTAGCACAAGATTGAAAGTCGATAGATGGAGGAAAAATATTCGGAATCATTCAGACGCCATTGCTCGTGAGGAAATCGATTCTTGCATATGCATCTTCTTCATGTCGGTATCCCAATTTGGATGACTCCACTGGTGTTGCGGGGAACAACTTTAAGCCGTGGCCTCGGGACCGACGCGGCTTGGTTTGGGCCTGGTCGACAAGGGCATCTTTCCGAGTTGGGCTTCGACGAACGTCCGGGTCGGGGGCGTGCTGTCACGGACTTAGCTGGTTTTGCCTAAGTCGTGCGGCACCCTTGCGTGTCCGTCCGCAAAGGTCAGCCTCCCCGAAGCCTCCCATGGTCCCTTAGGTCCCACAAAAGAGAGAACAGGATAGAGAAAAGGCCTCACTCGGGATCCACAAGCAAACATCTCCGAAAAACACTTTATAGACAATGCAAATCACAAACAGACTTTACAAGCTCTGAACAATTGCACAACAAATGGTAAAATGGTCCATTACAGACCGAGAATCTCTCGCACGTGTCCACATGATACAACCTTTATTTACAAGCCTAAAGACACGGACATACATAAGCATTACATCAAACACCCTGTTTAGAAGTTTGTCCGTGACATTCTCCCCCACTTATTCCTTCGACGTCCTCGTCGAAGCCTTTGTCGGCACTGCAACTCCTTGCCTATGCTGAGTTTTCAATCTTCTGCTCCAGCTGCAATGCGTCCCTTGGCTCCCAACTGCTCTCCATTGTTGTTTTCGAGTAGTCGAACCTTTTGATCCGCCATGCTGCTTCAACTCACCAATGACTCTGACTCCGGTGTGGGGTTGGCTGAGTTGTGTTGATCCTTGTTGATTCCTACGGATCCTTCAAATGAAGGAAAAGACCATCCTTACTGTGCCAGTCTCTCAAATGCCTCATGCTGCTTGAATTGGGTGGATGCTTGTTGGAGCTTTTAACGAGCATCGTCTCGCAAACTTCTGAAGATTTGGGTCCTTTCTCCACAAAATTTGCTCATTGACTCTTCTTTCACTTAGTTGTCACATCCAAGTAGGTTCGCATCACTTCCGCTTTCGATTGGCATTTCGTTGGGAAATGAAGCGGACAATCTACTCTTAGTAACACTGATCACCATTGGTGAGGATTTGACAACTATTGTCTTCCATTATCTTCGAAGGGTCTTTGAACTTTTGCAGAGCTCCTCTGCTGGATAGATAAGAGAATTGGGGTACTCAGTTTCGCCCATTCTCTTAAGAGTTGAGAAGGCAAATGTTACTTGACTTCACCCGCCTCCTCGAGGTTGTACTCCATGCATCGAGCTGGTTACTGGATAAGAACTTCTGGAATGCAGGAAGTTTTCACCCCAACTTGGAGTAGTTCTCTCATAGGTTTGGTCACTTCTGGGATTGTACCATCTTCTCCATCAACCCTACCGCCTACTCCCCTGAGTAGCGAAGGTACAGCACCGCGTACTGCCTGCTTTGTTCATTGGTTATGCACTCTTGCATGACCCGAAGTCCTTCACTTTCGGCTATCTTGATGAGAAGCACATTGACACTGGTCTTACGAAGTTCTTCGGCCTCTGCCCTTCAGCCTTGTCTCGGTACTTAGATATTGCCTTTGTGTTCTCCACCTCCTCGGCCCCTTTCACGACCAAGCGCTCTCCCTCCATGAGAGCAAGGGATCAATGACTTTCACGGAAGTCCCGACTCTGCGGTACCATGGCGCTGCCATGCCCATGACTCTACTATCTGTCGCTTCGCATCTGCATCCCTTTTCTTCACGATCAGTAGAAATGTCTCTGTGGGACTCCTCTGAGTCCACCTTCATTCTAACTGATGCTTGATTTTGGGTAGCTAAGTCCCTCTGGACTCGTTGTCACTTCCTCGCCCCTTTCGACCCCCTGCTTCAACACCTCTGTGTTCTCCAAGCAATCCGTCTGGTCGATAAAGAGACAGACTGCAACTCCCATGCATGGCCTCTGCCATCACGTTGTAGAGTTTGCACCGATTCTGTTCTCCTTAGCTTCCTTGGTAGCAACGTTCGCTTACTCGGCCTTGTCCTCTGACTTGCCGGGCTCCCTTAAGCGATTCTGTTCTCCTTTACCAAGCACCATCAAGTATAGTTGTCAACGTTGAGCCATAGCTCAAACTCAGTCATCCCAACCTTTGTGCGCTTCACATTCTTCCAAGCTTGTCTGTTCTCATGGTGCCTCTTGCGCGAAGGGTTGGCCATTCCTCAAAATGTCAATCTCGGATGCCCGCTCCTCTGAGCGACTCCTGTTTCCTACATCACCATGCCCGTTTTCCCCCAAATGGTCGCGCGTGTGCTGACTGCCCTAAACGCAGCCCTACTAGGTCCCCCACGTTTGCATGCTAAGTGTTTTTATGAGTGCTTGTCCCGCTCTGATACCATATGTCACGGACTTAGCTGGTTTTGCCTAAGTCGTGCGGCACCCTTGCGTGTCCGTTCGCAAAGTTCAGTCTCCCCGAAGCCTCCCATGGTCCCTTAGGTCCCACAAAAGAGAGAACAGGACAGAGAAAAAGTCTCACTCGGGATCCACAAGCAAACATCTCCGAAAAACACTTTATAGACAATGCAAATCACAAACAGACTTTACAAGCTCTAAACAGTTGCACAACAAAGGGTAAAATAGTCCATTATAGACCGAGAATCTCTCGCACGTGTCCACATGACACAACCTTTATTTACAAGCATGAACATACCAAAAGACACGGACATACATAAGCATTACATCAAACACCATGTTTAGAAGTTTGTCCGTGACAGTGCGGGGTCGTCAGCTCCTCCGGGGGGTGTTCCCTCGTTCGGTGGCCTAGCGGGAGGTCGTCGTCGTCTTCGTACCTGCACAAAGGTCGGGTCGAAAGTTCGGCCCGACCCCTCCGACGATCCAATCAGTGGAGGTGGAGAGGGTTTTGAGTGGAGCAGCCGAAGTCGTAGTTTAGTTGGAGTCCAAGTCCAGTCCAGAAGTTTCCCTGTTCGTTTAGAACTCCGGGGTATTTATAGATGGGTTTGATGTTACATGATGTGCCTGCTTGCAGGGGGCAGGACAATACCTCGCGTGGTGTCTGATATTGCCACGGGGGTTACGTAGAGAACCGGGCTATCGCAAGGTATAGGCGAGCCTCAGTTGACGTACTCCCGTGCCTCGGTCGAGCGTACGGGGTCAAATACTGAGGTTGTCGGCCGAGAGCTGGTGACGTTGGCGCACGTCAAGTCGGCCTTAATGCTAGCTTTCTCGGGCAGTGCACCCTCCTGGCGTGGCTGACGTCGTGATGCGTCGCGTTGCCATTTTTACCCTTATCAACCGGAAACTTCTACACTCGATGAGATCTTTGAATCTAATATGATGTCTCGACCTTACAATCCGACGACGAGGAGTACGATGGCTCCAACATACGCTTCTTCTGCACTCCTCCCTCATCCGCTGTGCTGGGAGATGAAGTCTCTGGTGAGCAAGTGGGCTTCTCTGTTTAATTTGGGGGTTCGGTGAAAGTACACAACTTGCAGAATCAGCAGCCTTTTTTTCGACAGAACATTATGCAGAAATCCCCGACCCCACCACCATGCAGCCACATGGACAGCACCGACGAGCGGCCCCCACCCTCAGTCTTTCCTTTCGCTCTACCATAATTCCACCACACCACCCTTTTCCGCCCCCTCGTCTTCTGCGACTCCCGAGCGAGCTCTCTGTGGTCGAGAAGAGAGAGAGAGAGAGAGAGATGAAGGTGGCGGTGGAGGTGGCGGACGCGGCGGACCTGATGCCCAAGGACGGGCACGGGTCGGCGAGCGCGTTCGTGGAGGTGGAGTTCGAGGGGCAGCGGCAGCGTACCCAGACGAAGCAGAAGGACCTCAGCCCGGCCTGGAACGAGACGCTGGTGTTCAACGTCGCCGACCCCTCGCAGCTCCCCCACCGCACCATCGACGTCTCCGTCTACCACGACCGCGGCAGGGCCTCGTCCGTTGGCGGCGGCGGCGGAAACCACCGCAACTTCCTCGGCCGCGTCCGCCTCTCTGGTGTCTCCGTCGCCCCCTCCGCCGCTGAGGCCGTCGCCCAGCGCTTCCCCCTCGAGAAGCGCGGCCTTTTCTCCCACATCCGCGGCGACATCGCCCTCCGCGTCTACGCCCTCCCCGACGCCTTCCCCTCCTCCACCTCTCCCGCCGATACTGCCCCCGCTCCCGCCGTCGATCTTCCGATCGACCCTTTTCCTTCCGTCGGCGAACCGGCCCCGGTTGACGCCAAGGAGCCGAAGAAGAAAAAGAAGTCGTCCGCGTCGGTGGCGCCGGAGGAGCCCCGGGTCTTCTATTCCATCCCTGCCTCCGGCGATGGCGGCGGCGAAGCAGTCAGCCAGATGAGCCAGGCGGCGGCCGGGGCGACGCCGCCGCCCGTGGCGGTGGCCGGCGTGGCCCACACGAGGGCGGAGCCGCCGCCGCCGGTGGCTGTGGCCAGTGTGGCCCACGCGCGGGCCGAGCCGCCGCCTCCGGGGGCTGTGGTCCACATCCGGCCGCCGATGCCGCTGGCCCGGCCGGGCCCCGATTTCGGCATCGTGGAGACGGCCCCGCCTCTGGCCGGCCGCCTGGGGTACCGCACCGGCGACAAGATCGCCTCCACCTACGACCTGGTGGAGCAGATGCGCTACCTGTATGTGAACGTGGTCAAGGCCCGCGACCTCCCGACCATGGACCTCACCGGCTCCCTCGACCCCTACGTCGAGGTGAAACTGGGCAACTACAAGGGCACCACCAAACACCTGGAGAAGAACTCCAACCCCGTGTGGCAGCAGGTGTTCGCCTTCTCCAAGGACCGCATCCAGTCCAGTCAGCTCGAGGTGGTGGTCAAGGACAAGGACCTGATCAAGGACGACTTCGTCGGCCGCCTCGTCTTCGACCTGACGGAGGTGCCCCTCCGCGTGCCTCCCGACAGCCCTTTGGCCCCTCAGTGGTACCGGCTGGAGGACAAGAAGGGCGACAAGATCCCCAAGGGGGAGCTCATGCTCGCTATCTGGATGGGTACGCAGGCCGACGAAGCCTTCCCTGACGCCTGGCATTCCGACGCCCACTCCGCCAGCGGGCAGGACGCCCTCGCGAACACCCGCTCCAAGGTCTACTTCTCGCCCAAGCTCGTCTACCTCCGCGTCCAGATCATCGAAGCTCAGGACCTCGTCCCCGCCGACAAGAGCCGGCCGCCGAACGTTGCCCTCAAGGTGCAACTGGGTCACCAGCTCCGACGCACGCGCGCCGCCGCCGGCTCGGCCAACCCGACTTGGGGCGAGGAGCTCATGTTCGTGGCGTCGGATTCCTTCGACGACCCCCTCGTGCTCACGGTCGAGGACCGTGTGGCCGCCAACAAGGACGAGCCCATCGGACGGCTTGTCTTGCCGGTGTCCACCGCCTTCCCGCGTATTGACCACTACAAGGTCGTCGAATCTCGATGGTACAATCTAGCCAAGCCGAGTACGTCGGCGGAAGAGGCCGGCGGCGGAGAGAAGAAGGACAAGTTCTCCAGCAAAATCCATCTCCGTCTCTATCTCGAGATGGGCTACCATGTGCTCGACGAATCCACCCATTACAGCAGCGATCTCCAGCCGGCTTCGAAGCACCTCAGGAAGCCGAGCATAGGGATCTTGGAGCTGGGCATCCTCAGCGCTCGCAATCTGATTCCAATGAAGGCCAGGGACGGCCGCACCACCGACGCCTACTGCGTCGCAAAGTACGGGCCCAAATGGGTGCGGACGCGGACCCTTCTCGACACCCTGACACCTCAATGGAACGAGCAGTACACCTGGGAGGTGTTCGATCCTTGCACGGTGATCACCGTCGCCGTGTTCGACAATTGCCATGTCGTGGGCAGCAAGGACGACGTCAAGGACCAGAGGATCGGCAAAGTTCGTATCCGGCTCTCGACACTGGAGGCGGATCGCGTCTACACCCATCTCTATCCCCTGTTAGTCCTCCAGCCCTCCGGCCTCAAGAAGACCGGTGAGCTGCATTTGGCGGTGAGGTTCACCTGCACGGCGTGGGTGAACATGGTGGCGCTCTACGGCAAACCGCTGCTCCCAAAGATGCACTACGTGCAGCCCATCTCTGTGCTTCACATGGACTACCTTCGGCACCAAGCCATGATGATCGTGGCCACCCGGCTTGCTCGCGCGGAGCCGCCACTTCGGAGGGAGGTGGTGGAGTACATGCTCGACGTGGACCTGCACATGTGGAGCCTGAGGAGGAGCAAAGCGAACTTCCGAAGGATCACGTCGCTGCTCTCCGGCATTGGCGCCATCGGCAAATGGTTCGATGGAATCCGGAACTGGAAGAACCCAGTGACAACAATCCTCGTCCACGTCTTGTTCCTGATACTCGTCTGCTACCCGGAGCTAATACTGCCCACCATCTTCCTCTACCTGTTCATGATCGGCGTTTGGAACTACCGGTTCCGGCCGCGCCACCCGCCGCACATGGACACGAAGCTATCCCACGCGGAGTCCGCGCACCCCGACGAGCTCGACGAGGAATTCGACACCTTCCCGTCAACGAAAACAGCAGACATGGTGAGGATGAGGTACGACCGGCTGAGGAGCGTGGCCGGCAGGGTGCAGACCGTGGTGGGGGACCTCGCGACGCAGGGGGAGCGTGCCCAAGCCATCCTAAGCTGGAGAGACCCTCGGGCGACCGCCGTCATCATCATACTCTCACTGATCGTGGCCGTCTTCCTCTACGTGACCCCGTTCCAGGTGGTGGTGGTGCTCATCGGCATGTTCTTGCTTCGACACCCCCGGTTCCGGCGAAAGATGCCGTCCGTGCCCTTCAATTTCTACAGGCGGCTGCCCGCCAAGTCCGACATGCTCCTCTGAGATAAACTGCCTTCAGCTTCGCGAGATTAAGGTATCCATGCAAGTTTCCTTACGCATAATGACAGGTGAAAAGGAGAAGAATATGCAGGGACATATGCTTTTGTGGTGTTCGACTTTCTTCGCCTCCAGTGAGAAGGATCTGAGGGAGCTTTTTGGCACCTACCACCCTTCCTTTTCCTTCTCTTTCTCCGGACGTTCACAGCAATAAGAATCGGAAAGTGGATGAGAATCCAGCACATGAGTGGTTGATGAAAGAAGCTTCTCTTCTGCAACCATGTGGCTTCTTCTGTTCTAATAAGTCCGCAGCAATATCGTTTCCGGTCTTCACTCTGCATTTTCTATGTATATATTGAGATGTTCTCAGCAAGACAAAGCTGTTCCTTCTCATTCCAGGAATTCTATATGCCTAATGCACATGCTGGATCATAATATACAATCTCATCAACAACACAATGAGAGAAACATGACGTTTCATCAAGTTGGGATGTCACTTCTCTTGCCATCCTTTCATTACTGTTCATTCGGTGATGCAGAAATAAAAGACAGCAGCAAGCACAGGAGGAGGGGTCCTCTGCAAAGACGAAGTTGTTCTTGATGTGCCATGTTCGTCAACAGGGTTTGGTGCTGTCAAATGCAGAGTGGCAGGAGGCATGACAGAGGTCATGGGAGAGATCATGGAAGTGTAAAAGCAGCGCAATTGATTGATTTCACTTGTCATGAGGAGGATTTTTGTGTTTTATCTACCGAAAACAAAAAAAAGTTAAAGTTTGTTATTAATAATTTTTTTATATTAATTTAATTTGATTTAAAAATAAAAATTGTAATTTTTTTTGAAAAAAATTCCTTCTATACATTTCTTCTAAAACCTTTAACAAAACCACCAAACTTTGGTTCAAATTTTCATAAAGGTAGTTTTAGTTTGATTAAAAATTTATAATTTTATTTTTAATATTATTTTTTAAAAATATTATTATACTCATTATAATTATACATCTATTTGTTACAATTTAGATATAAAATTATAAATTTTATATTTTAAATAATTTTAATTAAAAAATATTTACGATTCGAACCAGAATTGAAATCCTTCTGTTCTAGTTTTTAATTACAAAATTAAAATCGAAATCGACTGTTTTGAAATCACGATCAGGACTAATTTGAATCCCTGATCTTGCCACGTAACACACTTAGCCCATCATCATGCTAAAGCCCATGAAGATCATCAAATATCTAAAATTGGCGGCTTATATTGGGAAGAAATATCTGAGTTGGAGGCTCATATTTCTCGGCTTATTACCAAAGATTCCTCCTTTCCTGCTGCTGTATCCACTCCGAAGCCCGAAGGCCTTACTCCCCCGCACGCGGATGGACGCCGCTGCAGTCCTTCTCCCCTTCCGTCCTCCCGAATGCACCCTCCGGCGACGCCGAACCAGCGCCGGTGTCCCACCTCGGCTCCGTCGTGCTCTTCGTCGGCCGCTTATCTTTGGTGATCTCCTGCCCACCTCTGTAAGCCAAACCCCGCGACGCCATTCTTTAATGATGCTTTCCTTGTGTGTCCTGCTGTTTGGTGTTGATTGCCTCGTTGTTTCATGTAAAGTTCGGATTTTTCTTCCAAAGCTGGGAACTTTATTCGTCTTTGGCGTGCAGCTTGCCTTGTCCTTACTGTCCTGTCTAGTCCTTTTGTGAAATGCGATGGCAATCTTAATTATGTCTGTGCTGATTCCAGTAAAAGGTTTTTTTCTTTTTGGAGGTACATATGTGACCCTATTTGTATGTCTTGCTTGCGAGCATGCTTCAAGCTTTGTCCCTTGGCTCTTTGCTGTCCCATAGTTAATTCTTTGGCGCTTGGTTTTATCTGCGTAATTTACAGATTCTGTGAATGAACAAGCAAAGGAACATAATGCTGAAATTTGGAGCACGTAGGTCAAAGAAGAGTAATTCTTATGCTAGCCTTGGAATCTTTGTGTTGATGGGAAGAAATCCCACTTTGTTCAGCACTCGTATCTTGTATGTGGTTTCAGTAGCAATCTTGACAAAATGACATGAAAAATTAATTTTCAAAGTGAAATGGTGTCTTGCAGAAATTATCATTTAATATCTGGTTTGCTTATGTTTCTAATGTTTTCATGTCACTACTGGGGATGTTTAAGCAGGTAGATATCTGGATATATTCTGTGTAGCACTTAATATTCTGGAAATATTAGTATCCATCTTCTGATTGTAACATTTCAGTTTCGGTCCAGAGGATGTGACTTGTATCGTCGTAGAGGCATGCATATTAGACGAAATGCAACTGGGAAGCTGTTGTGCAGCCAAGTGAAATTGGAGGATGATCTTGATGATGAAACATGTGAACTCGTCAGTGGAGTTGATCTTGTTATAGGGGAGGATCAGGACAGTATTTCTGCATACTTATTGAAGGCAGTCAAGAATAACAATGGAACAGGCGTGCTGCTTTTGTCCGATGTATGTGGTTTTGAATATCCACCTACAAGGGACTTTGCATATCAAGTGGCTTGCCATGGTTTCAAGTATGTCTCCGATTTATAACTTAATGCTTCATATTTCATATATCAACTGTCTTTTTTTTTTTCTTTCGCATTCTCATCAGTGCATTTTGGTGCTTCTAAATGTTAATGTGCCGTTTTAGCTGCGTCATGGTTGTCACTATACTGGCATAGAGCATATTGTGCCCCCTTCTCTAAAATGGTATCCGACTAGAGGCAGCAAGAAGACTAAGAGTAAAGCTAATCAATAGGTACTTTCCAATGAGATTATCCTGAGAAAAGTTGTTTTATTAATCACCAAATATCAACTTAATTGGAGTTTGATATAATCTGCCAAACATCTCCCCTAAATATTGAAATACCAAAACATAAGTTATATTACCTACATGCCCCAAGCTCTTACAATCAGTGAAATGCAGCATAATCTTTCCAAGATACTTCTGAACCAGGAACAGATGAGTCCTATCCTATCATTTACTAAGTTTACATGATTTGCCAAAATTCCTTATCTCCTTCTTCGAAATTATCATGGACAAGAAAAGAATATATTGGGCGAAATTCATAGAAGACTATGATGAGATTTTGCAGAAATTTCTGCCATTGTTAAGATTATAGAGAATAAGTTGTCTTTCTTATCCTCTGAATCAGCAGATCATGCAGTGTATCAAGCATAGCGGTTAAAAGTTTGGTGATTTAATCTACCCAAAGTCATCTCAATTGAGTCCTACTAAAAACTAGATCGGAGCAGGCTCTACTTATTAAAGCATTAAGCACTTATTTTAACTCGTGCCTAAGTCTAGCCATAATTTCCTAACTATTTTGGTTCAGTTACATGGATCTTCTTCTCTGTTGAACTCTATGCAAGACAATATCTTTAGTTATAGTAAGAGCATTCAAATTTCTTTTTCATTGTTTCCTACTAGTTGTTAGTAGGACTTAGCTGATCAATGGCTTAAAGTTTGTGAATGCTTAAGAAAGTCATCTTATTTGTTAGCTATTTGTAATTTAATGTACTTGTTTGGCTGTCTTGTTTACCACATGTTTTATGCAAAAGTTCTTTTTAGAATTCATCGTCAATATTTCAGACAAAATTAATCATACTATCAAAACATAGAGTTCAGTCGCACTTATGAGATCAGACCTGGACGCTACACGTTTTCTAATAACTAGGTTGTCAACTTCCTGTTATTACTCTGTTTTATGCAATGCTTGAAACCAGTGCTATATTCACTCTTATGTCCATTATTTTGAAAATTAAGTTCACTGAAAATGCCAAATTAATTCTTAGTTGTGACTGAAGACCAATATATTAGTCTGACTTATCAATCACATATAACTTAACCTGAGTCTTTTCATTATGCCCCGCACAAAAATTTTCAAAATCTTCCACCTCATGTATAAGTGTTTTGTCTCTCCCGTACATGTGAAACCTTTTTCATATGAGACTGACACATAGCTTCTTCCTAGCATATGCCACATTAGCCACCACATGGGACTAATCCTTAGCTTATGCCACATGTAGCCAAATGAGACTGGTTCTTGGCTCTGGCATCACCTGTTAGGGAGAGATCCAAGCCCAAACGACTAGCTAGCAAGGGGCATATATATGCATATATTCTCAATATCAACCCAAAAGTTTAAGGCACTTAGGTTATGAGTCAACATCAAAATAGAAATATAGTGAGGACTTTTCAACCATTGGCCATATGGCTTATGCCTTGCATATGAATTTCAGAGTCTTTGCCAAATTCTCCTAGGCCAAGCATTCATACATGATGTTGGAAATACAAAGCTCCAATTACTTCAGCAATTTTTGTAAAACATGTACCAATGCCATCTTTTTTAGCTGCTCTTCATGTCATTCTCATTCCTGACAATGCATGGCTTTAAATAATTTTTGCACAATATGCTTTCAGTGTTTTGGTCCCTGACTTGTTTCGTGGGAATCCATGGAAGAAAGGCTGGACAGTTGACAGATATGAGCATTGGTTATCTGAACAATTATCAGAAAGGGTGGCCAGAGACATTGACACATGTGCAAAGTGGATGATCGATGAATTCATGGCAGCTGGAATATCAAAAAAGCTTGGCATAATTGGCTTCTGCTTTGGTGGTGGACATTTAATTAAGGCCTTGGCTCGTGATGAGCAGGCATATTTTGGCACTGGTATCTGCTTCTATGGAGCTAACATAGACCCCTCCAGAGGGAGCAACATCAATGTTCCAGTCTTGTTTATTTGTGGGGATAATGACCCCTTTTGTCCTGTCAACACTTTGCATCAGATCGAGAAGAATATTCAAAGTTCAAAGGTTGTAATCTATCATGGGAGAGGTCATGGGTTTGCTCATCAACCAGAATCCGAGGAAGATGATCAAGCTGCAGAGGATGCATTTGCCATCATGAGGAATTGGTTGCATGATAATTTGCTCGTAAGCAAGAACTAGATTATGTATCACTAGCGGGAAATTGGTTTTCTGTACAACAAGCTGCTATTTCTCTTGTATTTCATGTTTGATTCGAATTCAAGTATATATTGGTAATTTGTGACTGTTGAATGATCTCTTGGAAGATTGACTGTTAGCATTAGCTCAAAGGCTAAATTGTTTAGAACTGCAATATAGAGTATGATTGAACGAGCACAAAGTCCACTGGAAGGTGGAAGGAGATAAATAAGCAGATATTATAAGCTTTTGTATATTTTTGGCCAAAAAAACCTACATATAGTTTTTTGCTTTTATGTTTTTGTCTGTGTATCATACATTGTTTTTTTGGGATAATGTGTATTCCCCTGCCACTATTAACATGTTCGGCACAGAACTTCTCAGATGCTGACAATTATTGCCATTCTTTAGCAATGCTCTCTCCTTTCTCTACCAATCTTGGTAGCTGATGATGCTCAGACTACATTCTTCAATTATGTAGAGATTTTAAAGCAGAGTAAGAACTTTGTTTCTTATTCTCTTGCCAGACTATAATGATTCATTTCCATTGGATTTTGCAGGTTTTGATACATCTGACAAAGAGGCTTAGATTTCAGTAAGAGAGATATAACTGGTTATAGCATAACAAGTTATCTCTTCTTTCCATCATTGTTCATATAGCGTTTAGTCTTTCCCTTCTTTTACAGTGGTAGTCTAACCAATTACTCCATCTCATACACGAAGAAGTTCGAAGAAATCCAAATCCTTACGTGACCGTACAAATGACTGGTGTTACCGTTGAAGTTTTCTCACAGGAATTGGTGAATGTTTCATGACTACAGAACCTGATGCAGTTCTGCAAATGGAGAAGGGAGCATGGTGTTCTTCTAAATTTAGAGTTATATAAAGCATTTGAATTGGTAAAATCAGTTTCTTCATCACAGATCTTATCACAATCCCAGAATTCTTCTGCAACAAGTGAAACAGTTACCATACAAATAGCTGATGCTACTATTGAGATTTTCTTACAGGAATTGGTGAATGTTTCATGACTAATGCCAACCTGATTCAATTCTGCAAATGCAGAAGGGAGCATGGTGTTCTTCTAAATTTAGACATATATATAAAGCATTTGAATTGGTAAAATGGATTGCTTCATCACAGATCTTTATCTCAATCCCAGCTTCTTCTACAACAAGTGAAACAATTACCATACAAATGACTTTTGTTAATACTGAGATTTTCTTACAGAAACTGGTGAATGTTTCGTGACTGCAGACAACTTGATTCAATTCTGCAAGTGGAGAAGGGAGCATGGTGTTCTTCTAGATTGAGACTTGTATGAAGCATTTGGCTTGGTAAAATTGAGTTACTTCAGCACAGCTTTTATCAAAACTCAGACTACTTCAACAAATGGAACAACTGGATTGCTCCTCTTATATGATGCATGCTGTCATTGAAGTCACCAAAAGAATCAGTATCTCAAAAGTATCATGACCTTAGAGGCCACTGCCAGCTTTGCAACTTCCACCACCAGCTTCAACTTTTTCTTCAGGGCAGCTATCTCCAACCTCTTAGTCACTCAATGGATGGAAAGATAATGATAGATACATGTTATATAGATACTTAAAGAACTTTTGTGGGTGTCACATCTGTTGTTGTGGGAGTTTCTCTCTCTAGAATGCTCATAGGATGCCTTATAAAGGATGTAAAAGACAGATGGAGAAGACTATGAAAATATTGTGTTGGATTCCAGCATAATTTCATCATAGATAGCTGGAGATTGCTTGAAAGCATTAGTTTTATATCACCATCATTATCTGAATCCAAATCTTTACCTATTCAGTGCAACATTTAATGATTGCTAGTCCTCTTTTGAGCTACAATCCCATGTACAGTTCAATAATTTGCATTCTGTTTCTGGAGGGCATTAAACTCTAAATTAGTTGGTGCCCAAAGATGAACATACACATTGCATGGAGCTGAGTTATCCCAATCTAATTTCTATCAAATATTTGTCATAATCTATTGTTGATTTCAATTCATTCATTTTCGAATTGAGACTAATAAAGTACATAAAAAATCTATTCTTCTATCTCATACATTCGATAAATGAATATATCAATCCGACTTAAGTGAATTATAAAATGTTTGCTATTTACATATTATATTTGATTTCAATTCTCATTTAGAAAATAATCGTACTCGTTTTAAACCTAATTTATCTCAAACAGATGGATCCGAAAAAGATCCGACCCGTTTCACTTGGCCTCAATGGAAACGTTGGTCGACTGTTGCCTGCCTCGCCTCACCTCTTCATGGCGATAGTCACATGTCCATGAGACAAGCTCGTATGCTCTTGTTTATATATATATATATATATATATATATATATATATATATATATATATATATATATAAGATTTATACTTTTATTTATGACATAAATAAATTATAAGAAATAAAAGTTTATTGCACAGGTTATTTGCTATTTTATAGTCGAGTGGCTGAAAGGTCGAACTCACTATAAGACGAGTGGCAATGGATCTAATAACCCACTTACCCAATCAATATCGCATGTATGGATTGATCACATAGTGTGAATTAAAGTCCAGTTACCCGAATCAAATCCATATACAGATTCAGATTTGAAATGGATCCGACTAAATTACGCCCCTACGACGGACAAACTTACTAGTATGCAAGGCTGAGATATGAAACTTTATGAAATGTATTTGTGGGCTAATTATATATTATTATATGTAGTTAATTACCTTTAGTATCTCGATCCCTATATTTTAAAAAATTATATTTATATTTCTATAATTACAAAAGTAAAATATCTATGTTCATTTATTATAATAACATCGATTTTACTAATGAAAACATGAAAACAAAAGACTAAAAAATAATTTTAATGTTTTGACCGATGATGATAGATGGTTATATCGTTGGGGATCATGGGTGACTATCGTGGATAAAAAGAGAGATAGTTAGAGGTGAGGATCACTTTACATCTACGTAGACGCAAACACAACTGGTAAGCTGCACCTCTATCACTACTGATACATATGTCGAGCGGCTCTTTTGTTGCTCAACAATTGCATTGATGCCAACACAGCTGCAGAGTGGCTCTCACCCTTCGTCATCGCTCTCCTCATCCACAACAGTCATTCATGACCCCCATCGATGTCATCGTCAGCCACCATCGACACTATCTGATAGGGGTAAAAACGGATTTGACATAACACACCGGATTTGACGTAATACCCCCCCCCCCACGTTAGATATCCCTGTGCGGCACACTACCCCAGGGAGCGAGCAGTAACACCGACATAACGTGCACCCACACCCACCGTACCCAAACGACCTCATCGGTTGATCCCTCATGACCAGCCGAGGCAGGGGAAGGCGTCGATTGACACTTTCCATACCCTGCGGTAGCTCGGCCTTCCACGCAACGCCCATGACGACGACAGACACCATCAGAGGTACGACCCTGCCTCTGGCAGGATGGCACATCAGGTAACACCAAACCCACTTACAAATACCCCCTGGCTCCCAACGGGCAAGGAGGAACACGATCTCACTCAAAACTCCACTCCGAATCATTGACTTGATCGTCGGAGGGGTCGGGCCGAGCTACCGACCCGACCTGTGTGCAGGCACTCGACTGAAGCTGACCCTACTCGGCGTCGCGGAACTTTCCAGTCAGATCCCCTACATCGGCCACCACAAGATCCCAAGGGAAGCCACGTCTGATCCCAGCCATTTGGAGCCCTGAACCAACCGCGTCGACCCCGAGGTCACGGCTAAAAAAGTTATTTACCGTAACACTATCCGTCAAAATTTTATTTTTATCCTTTATTTTCGTATTTTTATTGATAAAATTGATAATGTTAAAGTAAAAAAATATAAATGTTTCACTTTAGTAATAATAGAGATAATATGGATGTTAATATAACTAATCTACTTATACCAGTAAACAAAAAAAAAATCCAATGTTTTTTTTTTCTCTAGTCTGTTGCATGGTCTTAAATTATTTGATTAAGTAATTATATTTCATTTGATGAAATAATGTTGATAAGACTTAATTACTTGGATGATGTCAATATCATGGGGAATTATGTATATGTTTGTAAGATAATTTTCATGTTAAGATGGACCCCCACGGACAGGTGTAGCGTTGAACTGCCTCCTCAGCCTTGACAGTGTGCTGTAGCTCTTCCTCTTTCGACATCTCTTTCTTCTCCCTCTCGATCCTTGCTATATATTCTCTTCCTCCTATCCCTCCATCTTTGCTCTTCCTACTTCTTGTTCTTCTTCTTCTTCTCTGTGTACATATATACACACGTAGATATTGTTCCTTTGGATCCCAATGACCGAAGAAACCCAGCCCATGGCCACCGAAGCTGAGCCGACCGCGACGGAGGAGCTAAAGAAGGCGGGGGCTGAAGAGAAGAAGACAGAGACCGACGAGGTTGCGCCTCCCGCAACGGCGGAACCAAAGAAGGTGGAGACTGAAGAGAAGAAGACAGAGGCCGCGGAGGTTGCGCCGCCCGCTGACGCCGCCGCCGCCACCACCGTGCCGCAGTCCGCCTCTTTCAAGGAGGAGAGCAACGTTGTTGCCGACCTCGTGGACCGCCAAAAGAAGGCCCTTGACGAGCTTAAGCAGCTCGTGCAGGCTGCTCTTGCCAATAACGAGTTCAGCCCGCCTCCGCCTGCCCCCGCTCCCGCCGCCCCGGCGGATGTGCAGCCCCCGGTCGAGAAGGATGAGAAGGAAGGCAAGCCCGCGGAAGTTGTCACCGCTGGTTCTGCCGACGAACCGAAGACGCTGTCTGAAGAACCTCCCAAGCTGCCCGAACCCGCTCCGGAGGTGGTAGAGGAGCCCGCTGCACCGGTAAAGGAGGAAGCTTTGCCTCCCCGTCCGCCAGCCTCTGCGGGGGATGAGGACGGCGCTAAGGCTGTGGAAGCCATCGAGGAAACTGTTGTTCCCGTTTCTGGTCTGCCTCCGGCCGCCGAGGAGGGCCCTCCTGCAGTAGAGGAGGCATCGAAGGAGCCATCCGCTGAGGCCCTTGCCACAGCTCCAGTGGCGCATCCAGAGGAGGTGTTCATCTGGGGCGTCCCTCTCGTCGGTGACGAGAAGAGCGACACCGTCCTTCTCAAGTTCCTCCGCGCTCGTGACTTCAAGGTGAAGGACGCCCTGGCCATGCTCAAGGACGCCGTCATCTGGAGGAAGCAGTTCGGCATCGAGGCGCTCCTCGAGGAGGACCTCGGCCTGCCGGAGCTGGACAAGGTGATCTACACCCACGGCGTCGACAAGGAGCGCCACCCCGTGTGCTACAACATCTACGGCGAGTTCCACAATAAGCAGCTCTACGAGAAGGTCTTCGGCGACGCGGAGAAGAGGCAAAGGTTCCTCAAATGGAGGATCCAGTACCTGGAGAAGGGCATTAGGGAGCGCTTGGACTTCACTCCCGGTGGGATCTCCTCCATGGTCCAGGTGACTGATCTCAAGAACTCGCCCCGCCTCGGGAAGCATCGGCAGGTCACGAAGCAGGCCGTCACCCTGCTCCAGGACAACTATCCTGAGTTCATCGCCAAGAAGGTAACTCCATATTAGCATAAAAATCACATCTTTATCATACCCTCTGTTATGTCGAGCATATCTGCTTGTGAATCGAATGTATGGGTGCCGAATTGTCAGGTGTTCATCAACGTTCCATGGTGGTACTTGGCTGTCAGTAGAATGATGAGCCCGTTCTTCACACAGAGGACCACAAGCAAGTTCGTCTTCGCCGGGCCATCCAAATCAGCTGAGACACTCTTCAAGTCTGTCAATAAAGAATGTCTCAGACCCTGTAGGGTGTGATCTTCTCTTGATTGTTCATGTTGTTGGTGCAGATACATGGCACCTGAGCAGGTCCCAGTTGCATTTGGAGGCCTCAGCAGAGACAATGACCCCGATTTCACCTCGGCTGAGGCTGTTGTCGATGTCACCATTGGGCCTTCATCCAAGGAATCCATAGAGATACCGGCTACTGAGGTAGATTTATGTTCTCTTTAGGATCATATGATTGATTGAGATAACACCTCGTATGCAATTTGGCAGACATGCCTTCTTGTCTGGGAACTCCGAGTTCTGGGATGGGAGGTGGGCTATGGTGCTGAGTTCAGGCCGAACGCGGAGAACGGATACACGGTCATCGTGCAGAAGACTAGGAAGTTGGTCGCCGACGACGAGCCAGTAATCAGAAGCTCTTTCAAGATCAGTGAGCCCGGTAAGGTCGTCCTCGACATCGGAAACCTGACATCCAAGAAGAAGAAGCTCCTTTACAGATACAAGGTGAAGAGCTCCACCTAAAGAGCTGCTGCTTAATTGGTTTGTATGTGCTGGTTTTGTTTGATCACATAAACTTGGCTGTGTTGGTTTCTAAGACAGTTCATGAGACATTAGTTCTTGAGCTCAAAAACTGGAAGAGGGGTTATTGCTGCTTATCATCAACCTGTAAACACCAAACTTGCATCCTAAATGCTGAACTTGTCTTTTGATTGATACATTGTGTCTCATCTGCCGGTGTGATCCTGACAAGTTCTACAAATATTTCTGGTCTGCTAGCTACCATTTGGTCTTCCACACTGGCTTGCCATTTCCAGTTCACAGAACAGCAGGAACAAACACAAACAAGAGGGATTGGCCTCCTTGTTCCTGTCAAAGAGAAGGTGCCACTTTGTGATGGGGACAAGGAGAAAGACAGTGTACATATATGAATCCTATGTTTGCTAAAAGACTTGGTTGCATGTGTGACCTCTCATTTGCCCTCTGTTGCTAAAAGGCTTGAAGCTGTCATTGGCAGGAAACATGAGTGTGTTAATGAAGCAAGTTGGACATGGCTGAGTTTATTCTTCCATCTGTAAGGTTATCTCAATTCTACCATTCCGTAGCCAGTGATTTGGACAGCACAAGGCTTTGTTCTCTGCTTTTTCTGATGTCATCAACAAATGAAAACCATGTCTCTGGTAGACAAGTATGATGCTGGTATTTGTGGGAGATTCTTCAAGAAGTCAATCTTCTGGTGATATCCTTCACTAGTTTTGTATGGTGCACGAAGCTGAAAAGAACAGGTGGATTAAAGAAGAACATAAAGAGAACGACTCAAAGAATTTGTCAGCAAACTTCTGCTCTTGCCTTTCTTCCATCATAACCTACTGAAGTTAGCATTTGAAGTCTGAAGTCCTGATTCCACAATTAAGAGGAAGTTGGAGGATAAATATAATCCCTACAATAAATGGTTTCTTATTCAAGGTAATCAGGTTTAGAACACCAATTGATTTGATTAAACTGGAAAAAAAAAGCAAGATACTTTAGTTCAAATTAATTTGTGCCATCAGTTAATGTATTAATCATTGTTTCTGTGGACTAATTATATATTACCCCATACCTCCTTAGTATTTCAGTTTTTATACTTAAAAAAATTATATTGGAATCCTTATATTTATAAAAAGTAAAACAAAGAGCAAAAGGATGATTTTAACGTTTAAGTTGATGATGATAAACGATGACATTGTTGGGGGCCACGAGTAACTGTTGTGGATAAGGAAAACAGTGACGAGAGATGAAGACTGCTTTGCATTTACGTCGACACTAACATAGTTATCGAACGGTCCTTTCATCGCTCGACAATTATGTTGACACTAACATAGATAAAGAGCGACGAAAGTATTGCTCGGGAGGATGTTATAAATGAGGGGAGTGACGACGAGAGGTGAGGGCTGCTTTGTATTTGTGTCGACGCCGACCAGATGCAGAGTGACTCTAATCTCTCGTTGTCGCTTTTCTCATCCACAACAACCACTCGAGTGGCCATTTCGTTGCTCTACATCTAGCATTGACATAATTGTCGAGCAACAAAAATATCATCGATGCAGATGCCGAGCAACTTTTTCGTTGCTCAACAATTGTATCAACACCGATGCATATGTAGAGTGGCTCTCACCTCTCACCTCGTCGCTCCCCTCATCCACAACAGTTACTCGTGGCCTCAGTGGCACCATCATCTACCACCATCGACGTCATCCACTACTACCAACTAAAATATTAAAATTATCTTTTTACCCTTTATTTTTATGTTTTCGTTAGTAAAATCAACGACGTTAGAATAAATGAAGCTAGATGTTTCACTTTCATAATTATAAAAATTTTAATATAATTTTTTTTAATTATAAAAATGAAGATACTAAAGAGATCTAACTAATTAGCCCCTGCCATATCCTTAAAAAAAATAACTGCAGAAGAATTTTGATTAGCAGTCGTTTTCTGTGTTTCATACACATTATGACCTTTCCTTTGACGTGATCAGATTGGGAACAAAAGATAGCTCTTATCCTTTTGTTTCTCTGATTGGTATATAGTTTCTTCAACATAAAATGGAGTTGTCTTTTTTTGTGTATATACCTCAGGAAATCTTTTTTGTAAGCTGTGTACATCACAAAGGAGCTGCTAAAATCTCTGACACTACTTAGGAATTCAATGTTAATTCAAGTCACCAAGTTGCTCATTCTACACCAACCTGGAACTCTTCCATGTCCAGATCAGTACACTGCTTTAAATGATTTGGGACAAACCTCACCTTCATGTCCTCTTATAAGCTCAAAGAACATGATTCTGCTTGTTTGAGCTCCGAGCAGAACTAAAGCTCCACATTTCTGAGATCTGCCAGTTCATGTGATGTGTCTCAAGAGTTGGAACTGAAGACAAGAAAGTGAAAACACCTCATGTGGCTTTCACCTGTTGCCAAGAGGCTACAATTCAGCTGGTAGATATTGTGCCACTCAAAATTGCTTGAACAAATCCAGTGGCAAACTAAATTCAAGTCCTTCAGGTAGTTTAACTTTATTTTCATAACTCTTTTTTTTTCAGAGGAAGGTAATTCAGCCATTCAGGTAGTGAATAAATGCTTACACATGGAGTCTTTCCGATGTAAAGTAGAATGACCATCATTTATTCTGTTCAAGAGCTTGCACATGTTGCATGGATACTCACCAGGAATTGAGTCAGTACAAGGAACAAGCCTCATCAGTGTTCAGATTCCACCTTTCATCTGATCCAGTAGTGTCATCTTATTAAACTTTAGCACCTGCACAATGATAAGGTTGCTCTTTTGTGAAAATCAGGGTTTGCATCTCAAAAACATCCTCTATATATAGATATAATGTTGCATCTCAAAAACAACATGAGAAAAAACTTCCGATAGTAAGATTTTATCATTGTACTTGAGATTATGCCCCATAAATTGAGCTTATATTGACTTCATCACTGTATCGAGGATAGACTGGTTTAGTCTTACCAAAGCACTATGACATGTTCTGTGCCCTATCGACTTCACCATTGTATCAAGGATATACAGGTTTAATCTTACTGAAGAACTATGACACGTTCTACCCTACAATATCTAGATAGCATGTCTGGACCTTGCAGATCAGAACTAAGAAACTACTCTCAAACACTATTTTGAACCAAATTTGATCATTTCCAGGAAAATGACAGGATTTTGCAAGTTCAAAATTAGTGAACACGATCACTAAAAATATGTATGCATATGGTCAACACCAACGACCAGCACATAGTATGTTTATCAACCGATCAGATCCATAATATTGTGTACACCATTTAATTAATCAACAAGGAACCTACAAAAAAATATGCATCATTTGACAGAGCACATCACAGTAAGTGTTGACCTTATTAAGACAAGAAAACAATCTTGTTTTTGCAGCAATTTTCATGTGAAATGGATACACTCATTCTGGATGACCAACACAAACATCCCAAACATTAATCACTTCCACTCATCTTCCTACCACATCATCAGCAATTTAACTCCTTAATCATCAATAATAATTCGATCCTGGGCCAGTCTACATAATTAAAAAAGATTTATAGAAATGTTCTTTCTGAGGAAGTAACCACAAAGCAAAATAATTCTGGTCCATTTCAAAGAATTAGTATTCAAGTACAGCTAAACCACTTCAGACTACCTCTGCAAGCAGTCCTGAGGGCAGATGTCTTAGTTGGGCTCCACAGTTTGAACCCTTTGAACACTGTGCAGTATATGAATATAGGCTAAATAATTTCCGCATATGCTTTGTCGCAGAGGTCCACTGTGTGTCATTCCACTAGTGGTCAGGGAAGGCAGATGATGTTACAGACATGGTCAATGGTGCAGAAATGCAAAAAAAGTTCATATATAGGCATGAAGCACAACCTGATACAACTCTCCCTTTGAGGTATAATCTCGGTGAAGAAGGCAGCATAAAGACATCATTGATGCTGTTGTCATGTTCCATTTAAAGATTATGACAACAAAATGGATAAACAAATAAAAAAGGAAAGACGATGTAAGCAACGAACTATCAATTTCTTACCAATGCATGAATAGCTATTTCCTTTAGGCTGGAAACCAAACAAAATATCTGCTTGGTCAAGCAGTTGTCGTCCTCAACCATCACCGAGATATACAGATCGATCACCCTTTGAGATTCTGCTCTCAAAGGATTTGCTTCTTTCTCTAGTAGCAAAAGTCAATAATTACCAAGAAGTTAGACCTTTATGAAAATTGATCAACCTTTTACTCATAGCCAATAATTTTCACTGAGAAAAGCATAGAGAAGAAAGATATCATCATCAAATTTATTTACGAAAACATGATCACCAAAAGGCAGAACCATAATATCTGCAAAAGTGTCATTCTTTTTATCATACAAATTCTAACACCATCATTAGCAGAAAAGGCTCATCAGAGTTGGCATCTGAAATAAGAAAGCTTGCACTGCACTGATGGTGTCTCACAGGATTTGACATTTAGAGAACACGTCAAACTTCTCCACAATTGTGGCATTCATCCAGGATTACATGCATCACATGTAATAATTCTATCATATGTTAAAAAAATGTGGGATGAAGTATTACAGAGGAAATAAACATGTCAAACTTCTTCACAATTGTGGCATTCATCAAGGATTACATGCATCACATGTAATAATTCTATCATATGTTAAAAAAATGTGGGATGAAGTATTACAGAGGAAATAAACATGTCAAACTTCTTCACAATTGTGGCATTCATCATGCATTACATGCATCAAGGGTTACAAAAGAATGGATGCTCAAAACTTTAGGATGAATAATTATTACTTCTCATATATTTTAGCTCATATAATTAAGTTTAGAAGATGCATGATACATAGAAAGAAGAATTTTCCTAAGAAATAGCTATGAATGTGCTTAAATATAGAATCAGACTTTCTTTCGGTATACTTAATTAAACACAAGGAATGGCAGAATACAATTTTCTACGTCCCCTGTTACTCATCCATACTCTTCCTCCTACTTAATAACAATCTGGAAAGCATATTCTTAAACTACTCCTAATGTAAATGGATCCCAGTGGCATTGAAGTCCAGTAATGGTAATGTCACAAACAATCAGAACAATATGTTTTTCAACAAAGTTCCAAGACCCAACTAACAACAAAAAAGAACAGACTTTCATCCTTTTAAAAATATAAGAACCTTCAGTATACTATCAATGTACTCATTCAAAGACTCTTTGTACCAAAGAAGCCATAAGTGCTGCCAATTGTTGTATCATTTCTCATGTTATCATCAGGACATCTAATAACTCATAGGTCATATGAAAAAATGTACTCATTTCCATTCTCTACACAGACAGTTATGTGGATATCCTACCAAAAAGGACCATTGCACAAGACTATTACCAATATTGGGTACCAGGAAGGATCAAACTTTGTAGTCTTACCCCTTTAAGCAAAGAGGTTATTTCTATGACTAAAGCCCTAGTCATCCAGTTTAGAGAAGAGCCACATTATGATGGCATCATGGTTCACTCACTATCTAACTAAAATATACCCTAGATGTCAAGGATTACTTTTTGATCCACAGCTTGATTGGCTGGCGAATTCCCTCAGTATGCTGATCTCCAACAATCTACACAAAATGTCAACTTAAGTTTTGTTTTTGTTTTTTTTTCTTCCAATTCTATGATGGCTATTAAAGGGTTTTTATTTCTTAATATAATCTATAAATGGGATATACTGTTCTGTACTACTAAGTCTTAGAATAATATGTCATGAAAGAAGAAAAGGATACAGTAACAAAGGTGTGGAAGTGAGAAGGTAGTAGAGGAAAAATGTTGAGGGAGAAGATATTAAACTAAATTAAAGTGATTAAAAAAGATACAACATCCCTTAACTAATGAAACAAAATAGGAAGAAATCTTAACCTTTTCCAGAAGAGCCACTCATTTATATTCTTAAGAGCAAAGAAATTTCTTGTTTTATGAACTTAATTAAATGCTAAAAGATAAAATTATGATAACAATTATCAAATAATCATGTTGTTATACACATTAAATTTACTTTAGTCTTTAGCATTGGGAAAACCACAACCAAGTTAGGAAAAATCAACTTAAAGGAAACCTCATCACTTTTGGAAGATAAGATTAAAAAAAGACATGCCTGTTATTTAGCTTCTGGCCTTCAGGCCTTTCCCCCAACTTTCTGAGAAAGTTTGACAAGATTACCAAGTCATTGCTAGTGTTTCTTTCTGATAACCAATCATCTTGAAGCTGAACATTAACATCCCTAAACAAAAACAAAGTCATTGACATCAATTACTTTTCATAACCATGCATAAGGTTTATGCATATCTTTTTAACTGATTAACAAACTATCATGTGATTACAAAGCCAGATAGCATTTATTCCATCTAGGACATTTCCGTAAACTCATACCTCCTTAGGCTAAGAACCTTATAATTTCTTCTCAGATAATCAGCATATTTTGTGAGTGCATTTTGTGCATAGTCTTTGCCTACTGTTCTTATTGCAGCTGCACTAAGTAAATCTTCTAAAGAGCCGTGTTTCTTCAAGAGTTTGAGGGCTGTCTTGCGACCAAATCCAGGAACCAACTGCTGAATCCCAGGAACACCATCAACTTCATCACCGATGAAACACCCTATGTGGATACAAGTTTAGACAGTAAATAATGATGAAGACCTTGGACAGGTAAAGTTGCATTGTAACATGAAGCAGCTTCTGAATGCCATGTGGTGATGATTGATCTAGTTGAACACTTAATGAGGTACTCCATACAAGTGATTCTGCTACAAGCTATGGGATGGATAACATGAATTTATAAGTCAAATCCAGATAGATTGACCACTTTAATCAAAGATATACAGTAACAGACCAAGCTAAAGGAACCTTTCATTTTTCACTGACAATCCATGGAAGGCAGTGCTTACAGTGCCCAATTAGGAGAGTGAAGGATATAACAACACCTTCATTTGGGCTTAAAATGCTCATGGTCACAATGTTAAAAGCAGCAGCCAGACAAGAGATATAAAACTTTCTGGCAGTATCAACCATAGAAATGCTCACAAGGTCAATAAATAAATAACAGTTACAAGTAAATGCTCATTTTGATTGTTAACCTACCAATAATATGAACCCATATAAAGTGTGTGTGTGTGTGTGTGTGAGGATGAGGTTTGAGAAATACAAAGACATGTTCCATGTATAAATTGCTGCTTGAATGGTAAAATTTTGAAAAATACAGTTAAATTTCGTTTGTGAAGTAAAGCACCAATGAACAAGTTATGAAAGCTGAAACAGTTGGACAGAAAGATTAAGCATCAAATCGAGCTTATATGTAATATCATAGCTAATTCACACATGAGGTACATAATTATTTCCAGATGTGAAGACAACATCATAAATTAACATGAAAAAATAAACAGAACTAAAAGATTAAAAATGTTGTCACAGTGGCATGAACTACCTGAAGAACAAACAATACCTATCCACTGAGGAAAGAACATAATAGAAAGAGAATTTGTGAAAAAGAGCATTTATAGAATAAGTTGAAGCTCTATAAAGTCCATTTATCATGGAACACGCCCACATAAACTGATCAGCATAAAAATACAGAAAAGAATGCACAATGAAGTTCCTGTAGATTTGCACAAAAAGGTTCATTATTAATACAGTGGGAAATGACAACCAACTCTTGCCAGCTATTTAAATTAGGATCCCTCTAGATGGAACACCATCTAATATGAATTACCACCTCATTAATGCAACGTCAAGCATACATATCGAAAAAGAAATCACAGGTTATGACTATTACGACAAAACATCAACAGCTTTCTCCATAACATATAAAATACATAGAACATGTGCAATGTCATGGAAACAGTGTAATATTTTGTACTCACGAAGGCTCAAATCAGAACTTGGATCACAGTTGTACTGATCAATGTAGTGTCTCAATGTGTAGAAAGACCATCGACCAAAATCAGGCATGGGCATCACAATTTGAACATCTTCAGATATCAACTGCTTGAAATCTTTATCAGGAGACCCAATAACAACTCGTGCTCCCTTTTTTAAAACTTGATCTGTTAATGTTGCCACTACATCATCTGCCTCATATCCATGAACTTTGACTACCTGCATTGCTTAAAAACTTGGAAATTATTATTTTGCAGCAAACAATTTGCTGGTAGCAGAATTCTAGGGATAGAAGTAAATTAAAACACAATAATCTTGATTATGGTCTCATATCATGATAAGTTTAATCGAACTTATGTAATTTCCTTTCTTTACACTAGCAAGCTATAAACTACCAGAGGAGCCATTAAGAAAACTACGTGACTGATGGAACTGCAATCGACTGAATGAACAATAAAAATGGCAACTCAAAATACAGTCCCTTCAACAGTCTCAGTCTGAATAAGCACCCAAATTAACAATCTAAATTAACAATCTAATTTAACAAAAGAGAACCTTCTCGACATACCGGCACGTTGCACTTCAGGAGAACGTCTATAACTTTGCACTCGGTGGTGCTTTGATAAGTATCATGAGCACTCCGCAATACCCGCGATTGCCTCAAGTATCTCTTCCTGTGTGCTTTATATGATGGCAACAGATGCCTCCGATACTCATTCCCTTCTTCTCCATCCAATACCTTAAAAGAAGCATTTTTTTCCTCATTCACCCCTAAAAGTTACAATTTTGATAATTCCTATGCAAGAATTAGGCAAGACAGTTGGGCTTACGGCGATGACGGGATCCCGGAGGCTAACTTCGGAGAAGAAAAGGTCGAGCCATCGCGCAAAGGAGCGGAGACTCGGGCGGGACCCATCAAAGCACAAGGGATTCACGTCCAAGAAGAAGACCCTCCGCTTGCCCGCAAGCTGCTTGCTGGAATTCCCCACCGACTGGGACGCCACCGCTGCACCAAGCAGGCACAGTTTCTCCGTTACGGCCTCATCGTGGGAAGAGATGGCGAGCCTCCACCGTCCGGCAAAGGGGCGACGGGGTAGGCTGGGAGGTCCCGAAGGACGGTGGCGGAGCTGTTGGGAAGTACCGAAAGCGTTCGCTATCGCCACCGCCATCAATCCCCTAATACTCCTCCGCGGAAAGTTAACCGACCAATCGAGGCTCGTACCGTCCTTCGGGACCCAATTGCCCCCAGGGGATCTGTCACGAATCTCAATGCATTTCAACGGTCAAGATTTCTCATTCCACGAAAAGAAGTCGCGATCGCTCAGTAATGCGCTGCAACAGCCGGAAGCTAGTGGCCTCGCCACTGCCTTGTGGCCACCGCTTCACCACCAGGCGGCTGCTGGGGCTCCGGCCACCGGCCAGTCTCATACTGCTCCCCCACACCGCACCACCCTCAGCCACCACCAACTTCTGTCGGCTGCACCACCATAGTCTTCCTGCGCAGCCTCTGAGGTAAACAGTTATAAGAAACTGCACAATTTCTAAATAGCAGTTTATCCAAATAAAAAAGTAAACAACACTTTCTTAATCTTTCTCCTCTTCATATGCCTTTTTCTTTTGTTGTTTTGGGTCTTCACTAGGAGTTTTTTCATCTTTAATTACTTGTAAATTCTGAGAGTACTCTCTTATGTAATCAACAGAAAACTAATTTATACTTCTAGATGATTTAAATTTAATTTAGTCATATCTTTTGAAGAATGATATGATGTGATTCATAGGTTCCTTGTATTGCTCTTGGAATGTTATTGCAACTTCATGATGCAACAATTTGATATGCATGATTCATATGTCTTTGTTGTTTCCTTTTTTGTGGAAACAAAAGTTTCCATTAATGAGATTGAATTATTAAATGGATAATATTGAACAAAAGAAGGAACTGGAATCATCCACAAGAGTATAATTCTAAAACTAGTGTGCTCAAGTTAGCAAAAATGATAGTTTCCAAGGTTTGGATCAATGTCTTAGAGCATAAAATGAGTAAAAGCTAAAGCAAGACTTGAGTTATAGCAACCAACATGTATGATAGAAACTTGTATTATAGCAATTTACATGTATCACAGAAACATGAGTTAAAAGCTTAAGCCTCAGGATCCATGTAAGATAGAGAATCTTTTATATAAATTGACAAAAAACTGTTGTCTTTGTAAAAATATGTACAACCAATAAAACTCCACAACCACCAATTATTTTAAGGTAAAATCTGTAAAAACAATGATTAGTTTTTCATCAATATTATTTTGATCACTAAATTAGTAATTTATGCTATACATTTGAAATAGTTTTAGTTCTAGGACTCTTTGCACTTCCCAACTTGTCACAAGTTTTCTGCCAGGCTTCTCTTTGGATCTTCCCCTTCTCAAGATCTCAAGTTGAAAATTGAGGTTCTTTTGTCTTTAATGTAACTCTAACGTGCATCATAAGTTTCTCTGTGGTTCTCAAACAACTTTGATCAATTAAACATGAATTATTGGGTGGTCAGTCTAATGCATGACCCCATTAACTTCAATTCTGAGTAGTCAAGATCTCCTGCAGGTTCTTCATCTTTGTTGCCGCTACAAAGGGATTCTGTATAGCTGAGAATTCTAACAGAATGATTCCATAATTACCTCTTATCTTACAGCATGTTCTATACCAGGAATATATCCTTCATCCTTCATCTGTTTGAGCAACTCTCTCAGCCTCAAACATATTTCTTCTTTTTGTGGATGCAAAGAATCACCTGCCATGAACTCATGGACTTTAGCATTTAGCTCAAGCCAACTTTTTCCTGGTTCTTTCTTCACCCCATTAACTCTCATCATTTGTCGGACTTCCTCAACTCCATCCCAGTTGCCTAAGGAGGCATACAAATTAGAGAGCAACACATAAGCTGCAGAATCACCAGGTTCAAGGGCCAGTATCTTTTCCATGGCCCTCCTTCCTCTTTCAGCATCACCATGAATTCTGCAAGCACTCAGCAATATTCTCCATACTAGTGCATCTGGTTCGAAAGGCATTCCTTCTATCAAGTTTTCTGCTTGCTTTAATTTTCCTGCTCGCCCGAGAATGTCAATCATGCAAGAGTAGTGATTAAATCCAGGTCTAATCCCATATTTAGTCTCCATCATCTTAAAGAACTTTCCAGCTTCCCTTCTCAAACCTGCATAGCTGCAAGCTGTCAATACCGCAATGAAGGTTTTGGCATTTGGTCTCACTGCAGCTATCTCCATTTGCTCGAAGATTTCAAGAGCCTCCCTCGAAT
This sequence comes from Musa acuminata AAA Group, assembly GCF_036884655.1. Lineage (NCBI taxonomy): Eukaryota > Viridiplantae > Streptophyta > Magnoliopsida > Zingiberales > Musaceae > Musa > Musa acuminata. The sequence continues at coordinate 32,953,832 of NC_088351.1, read as the reverse complement.
AACCACTCTGCACACAACCTCCAATCATTGCTGTCCAAGATATTACGTTCTTGACGGAAAGCTCAGAGAAAACCTTTCTTGCTTCCCTTATGTTCCCTGCTCTGCAATACATGGTTATAAGTGAATTGGCTACAGCTGCATCTGTTTTATGTTCTGATTTCAGGACCAGACCATGGACCTGTCTTCCCTGTTGCATCGCCATGGCATTTGCGCATGCTGCAAAAATACTGGCAAAGGTAAAATTATCTGGCTTGATGTTCTCTTCTCTCATCCTGTAAAGTAGTTTCAGTACTTCATCCAAATAACCATTTTGTGCCAACCCAGAAATCATCGCATTCCAGGTGATCAAGTCCTTATGTTCAACTCTGTTAAAAACCTCCCTAGCATCAGAGATGACCATTGATTTGGCGTACATGTCAATAAGTGCGCTACCGATAAAAGCATCTGGTGCCAGGCTTCTCTTGACCAGGTCACCATGAACTTCTCTTCCAGTTCGGTACCAGGCCAGAGAAGCACAAGCAGCTAAGGCGCCTACAAAGCTGAATTCATCAGGCTCAAAACCAGACCCCTTGATTTCTACAAAGAGTGTCAGTGCTTGTTCAGGCTCCTCATTCTGAACATGAGATTGGACAATGGAATTCCAAGAGATAAGATCTGGCTCTGTGATACTACTGAAAGCTTTCCAGGAGTCAGAAACCTCTTCATGTTTCGCATACATCGTAATGAGACTGTTTCCGATCAAGGCATCTGCGTGCAATCCCATTTTGATTGCAAGTCCATGAAGCTGTTTGCCAACAATTATCGACAAACAGGTAGCACCCGCCTTCAGCAGGATGGAGACAGTATACTCATCTGGCAGCACACCCTGCTCACCCATTTGCCGAAATAGTTTCAGACCTTCTTGCACCATATTGTTCCCGAAGCATGCTGAGATAACCGAGTTCCATGTGACAGCATTCGGTAGCTGCATGGAATTGAAGACTAAGCTTGCAGCTCGTGGATTCCCAGACCTGGCATAGGCATCCAGTAGCACGCTTCCTACAAAGACATTGTTAGCCAGCCCCCTCTTAGCAATCTGGCCATGTAGCTTGGTAATGATGTTTGCATCCGTCAATGAGAGCAAGCTTCCGAATGTGAATTCATCTGGAGTGAAGCCTTCCTTCTGCATGTCCACTAAAAGAGCCAATGCGTCATCAGGAGACCTGCTTTTGACATGCAATGCAATCAGGGAATTCCATGAGACCTCGTCTCGCTCAACCATGTTCCTGTACACTGATTCAGCATTCTCCGGTTCTCCAAACTCTGAGTACATACTGATCAAACAGTTCCCGACCTGGACACAAGCGAAGAGACCTGCCTTCATGAGGTGCCCATGAATCTGCTTCCCGAGCTCACGACTCCCTGTGCCGACCGAAGCTCGGATTGCAGTCAAGTAAGTCAGATGATTGGGGCTAGGTCCTGCCTCAACCATGGTGCAGAAGAGGAATAACGCATCGAGAAGACGGCCATTGGAGAAGTAACCGGAGATGAGGGCGTTCCAGGACACCACATTCCTTTCGGGCATTTCATCGAACAGCTCCCGGGCCATGCCAAGCTCCCCGCACCGCGCGTACAGGTTGATGAACTGGTTGTCCAAGAACAGGCCAGGCGTGTACCCTATTCGGGCCATGTGGGATCGCAGGTGGCGCCCCTCGCGGAGCGCCCTGTTCGCGATGCAGAGGGAGATGACGGAGTTGTAGTGTGCTCGATGCTCTCCAGGGGTCTTCTTCCTCTGCTTCAAGGCGTAGTCCCCCAGAGATAGCATCAACCTCCCCAATTCTAACCTGACATTGTTAGTGGGCGCTGGTGTCCTCGTGGAGGTGGCAAGAGGTGGTCTGGTGGGAGGAGAAGGCAATGGTTGGGTGAGGGCAGGCGAAGTGGCCTTGGCCATTGGACAAAGGTAGGGGGTGTGCAAGTCTCGTCACGTGGGACTTCACATGGCTGAGAGGCAAAGATAAGGTGTTAACTCTCAGAATTAAGGTTATAGTGAGATTAAGTCTATTAGGTATTTGGTTTTGTTATTATAAATGATGACATAAATATTTGGGGGTAATTTCTCTTTTAAAAAATCATCTTTTTTTCTTTTTTTTTTCTCCCAAAAGACTCCCTGTTTTATTTTTTTTGAATGAAATCCCATAATTTCAATAATGCTCAAAATATCCTTCCACAACCCCAATAATATTAACCTTTTTTCGACAATTTTTTCATCAATTTTAAATCATTACAGTATTTTCTTTTGACTTATTTATAATATTTTTATTAAGGTGCTGAAAATACTGTAAGTGATACTATATGATGTCTTTTTAGTTATCATTGCTCATAGATCATTATCTCTGTTTGAGTAATATTATCTATGTTTTAGTAATATTATTCATAAATTATTATAAGTAAATATTTGAACCCTAGTATGATATATCCAATGATTTTTATTGTGTTTTGATTCTATTTATCTCAATTATATTGTTTTTCAATAGTATTATAGTATTTTTTGTTGAGGTATTGAAAACATTATAAAGTTATTAAAAAAATATTATAAGTGACATCATATTATATCTTTTTGGTTGTCATTATTCATGTACTATTATGGTACCAAACTTTTTAACGCTTAAAATTGGTTTGAATAAAATTATGAATCAATTTATATCATTTACAATTTTTTCAAATAAATTTTATAATATTTTTATTGTGATGACCAAATTATTGTAATATATTATTGGATTAGTGAGAGATATTTTGGATATTATTCGAAATAAGAATACTATTTGAAAAAATTAAAAAGAAGAGATTTAAAAAAAATGGTTTATCCAAAGAAATTGTCCACTATTTTAGATAATTTTTTTAGATATATTAAACTAATATATTAATAATGTTTATAATATGTGGACAATTGTTGGATTAGGATTAGTTCAATTATTTGCTGGTTGAGATTGTTGGGAAATTATATAGAGTATCACATGCATAATAGAAGGATAAAAAATAAAACAGGTTTTCAAAGATTTAATATTAAATTGTTGTGCGAAAATTGGTGTGCAAAAAAATTGTAAAATAAAAAATCATATAATATATTTGAGATGATTTACCTACGGGAGATCGTATATCATCAAAATCGCATATCAAAATCTTTAGATGAAGAAGGTTAGATGTCATCGTCCTCTTTCGTAGTATGATATTTCCTTTCCTTTGTATACCACAAGACTATGCCAAGATCAAGAAAGGACCAATCCTTCTTACTGTCCACAAACCTCAAATAGGGCTATCGATTGAGGAGGAGAATGAGAGATAGAATATGAGGTGTAGCCGAAAAGGGTTTAGTATATGTTTCTTTGGTTCCATCCTATTTAAGTTCTTATCAACTTAACCATAATAGATATTACCCTATTGGATATTAGATCTCTATCCAACTACTCAAGTCTCTCTATCAAATAATCACTATTTACTCTTATTGAGTCTCACCCAAATGATCTAATAATACAATGACTTATTGGATATCTAATAAGATATAGGCTCGAAGAATATCTCATATTCATACATCTACTCGTTACAACACCTATTATATGTGTATGACCCTTTAGGCTTAATACTGAGCTGGTCGTGAGTCATACGTATTAGAACTTCTTCTAATCGAATGAATCATTATCTACATGATAATTCACTTGACTTGACGATTATGAACATACTATATCACTATTTCATCGTTCTCAAACGATATTGGGGGATCCAATCTATTAGACTTGTATATCCTCAATTATCGTGTATCTATAGTATCTTATCATTCTAATATCCTAAATATCGTATATCAGGTATAGTACTATCAGGCATATAAGGAATCTACTCGAGTCTTGCTCTAATCGAATTCTTCCATAGAACTCTTTTTTATCTCAATCTGAATAATTGTGACCAGAGATTTAATTGAAAGAGAGCACATGAGACATTCCTCTCGTGACACCGAGAGCAGATGATCCTCTATTGATATTTAATTGCCCTCGTAAGGTTGGTTACCACTCTCTATAATCGACTATGCTAGATTTGGAACGTTTAGACCTACAAATCTAGTATCAAAAAGTAAAATACTCGTACATGGCATCTTTTGTGTCTCAAGTCTACATACCAAACTTATAATTTGAACTAGGAAATCGTTATTTGACGACAAGGTATCATTCACAATCTCGTATTCCGTGAGCGGATCAATCGATGAACTCATTTTCCAATGAACACTTGGATTGTACCCCTAGTGTCCTCACATGAATAACTATGAGACCAATCGTCTCCATCATATGGATGATTATATAGCATATCAGTCTGTCCGACTATCTCGATGTCTCTCTCAAGTAACATAATATTTACGGTCTATATTTATAAGTGAATTGATATCATTATTATGATTTTATCATGATCCAATTCCTATTATGAAAAACTTCATAACATTATCAAGTAGATAATATAAAGTAAAATAATACTAATAATAAAGATAAGAAAAAAAATTATGTAATGTATCACACTTGTGATTTATTGGCACATCCACATATGATAGCATGTTGAAACCTTTAGTTAAAATTGAGGTCAACAATAAATATGCGACCGAGACACTCTCTCGAAGGATTGGATGGCTTTGGAAAAAAATTAATTATCAAATTCCCTATATATTCCCTTTTAAAATTAAATTAAAAATTTATAAAAATATTTTTAATACTCATACATATTTAAAGTGTTAGCTAATTTAATTGATAAATATTTTGATAATTTTATTTATTTTTTAAAAAATACTATACTATTCTAACATATTTAAAGTGTTTTCATTAAAGACTTGGTTGATTTGGATTAATCATAATAGTGTATAAGTTATTAGGTTTTAAAGGATACATACTGACCTTAAATTGATAGAGATAAATATGAAATTTACTTGTATATAAATATATAAATAATTCAATCCTTGTAAAATTCGGAGACTAGTTGTTTGTCCTTCTTTATAAGTTTCAAATTGACATCCATGTCCCCCTCCTAACTCAGTTATTACTTACTGCTGTCATCAGTTAATTCTAATTTTAAAAATAAAAATATAAAAGATTAGAAATATTCTTAATACTCAAATACTATCCTGACATATTTAAAGTGTTTTCTTAAACAATCAGTTGATTTGCGTTTATTATAATAGCATTTAAGCCGTTACGCTGAACTTAAATTGTTATAAATTAATATGAAAATTACTTATGTCAAGTTATATATATATATATATATGATTTTTTTTTGCATCCATGGTTAGCTCTGTGTCTCTCCTCCCTGATACTCATCCACGCCGTCTTCCTTCTCCCTCGTTTCTCTCCCTTCTTTGTGCTTTGTCTCCGTGTTTTGCTTTCTTCCATGGCATCACGACAGTTACTGGCTTGCACAGGTTTCTTTACTGGGTGCGTAAAAGGTAAAAACATGTCGGTTTGTTCACGATGGCGGATGCGCGAGAAAAGAGGAGGCAAGCAACAGAGGCGACGACAGAGCCAGCGCAGCTTGTGGCTGTGGGGAGGAGGAAGAGGTGGGCTGAGATCACCGTACCTCTGTCTCTATGAGCGAGCCACAGTGCTACTGCTGCTGCCCCCCTTGCGAAAGCTGGCCACCACCGGCTGCTCCGTGTGTCTCCAGCTCCAGTTCCAGCTCTTCCTCCGCTGCAAGTTCCGTCCGGTATCAGATCCCGAGGTGTTCGACGTATTGTCGGATCCAGTGTCTTCCACTTGCTTCCACGCTGATTTCGGACTTCGGTTCATTCATTTACTGTGGATGTTTAAGTTGGATTAGAGGGCTTCTTCATCGAATTTAAGTTCAAATTAGGAGGAGCATACGAGGCCCTTAAAAAAGCTAATTTTGATTATAATTTTATAAATATAAATATTCATTAATTAATATACAGTGAGAAATATAGGTGTCTCAATCCAGTTCTATTAAAAGAAAGATGAATAATATAACACGGCTCAATAATAAAATTATATTACTCTATTAGTTAGAATATTTTAATTTTTAAATTTAAAAATATTTATATTAAAATCTCTATAATTATGAAAATAAAATATTTAATCCTATTTATCTTGATGTCGTCGATTTTATCAACTGAGAATATAACATATGATAATAATAATAAAAAAATAATCTTTATTGTATAAATGATCGAGGAAAATAAAGCGCCGGTAGATCAAATGACACGAAAACCACAAGCAAAAAGATGTTTAGGATAAATGAGGTTAAATATTTAACTTTTATAACTATAAAAATTTTAATATAAAAATCGATATACTAAAAAAAAATTAATTATAATGATCTCAATATATTTTTTAAATTTAAAGATCAAAATATTAAAGAGATCTAATTACGTAATATAATCTTATCAAAACATGTCATCACCAAATCAAAATATAATCTTATCAAATATGAAATAAATTTAGATGCTTAAATAATTATACATATATATATTATTATTATTATGGATATGTTGAAAGGTTTTTCTTTTTGTTTTGAGCAAGGATTTCTTTTTGGTCGCATCTCTCTAAATAATTGCCGCTGCTGCTGAAGTAATATTGGCAGCAGCAATCAAGAGAGTGCAGGAACAGTCGCCTGTGCCGGCTGGTCCCGTCCAGAAGCCTTTTCCATGGCGGTTGCCATCCGTTCCCACATCAATCTCAGCAGACAACGAGATTCCACCAGTACCGTCCTCGTGTCTCCTTGTCCACTCAATTGCCCAGGAATCTCCTCCCCACCCATCCTCTTCTTCTCCCTCGCCTGCAGCCTTCACTGACGGAAGAAGATGACAAAGGAACCCAGTCAAAGAACACAGACGGGTTCCTTCCAAAGCAAAGCACAATAAGAAGAAAAGATCCCTTCGTTGCTATAACATGATGCACACAATCAAACTCTCTCACTCACCATGGTGTCTCTCGAGTTGTTTTTACTGTGATCCTGCTTCTGTTTGCATGGAAGAAGACTGGTAATGGTATTGTTTGTATACTAATGGAACAATAGCTGCTACAAACAAACAAAGCTAGAAGAAGAAGAAGACGAAGAAGAAGAAGAAGAAGAAGAAGCTGATCACCGGAATTCTCCTTCCTCTGACCTCTTCTTGTTGCTGCTTCTGCCTACCTTCAGCTCACTGGTGGCTGCAGATGTCCAATAGCTCCTTCCTGCCCTCCACAATTTCATCAAACAAGTCATCCAGCTGCGCCACGAGATTCTCAGTTCCAGATCTCAGCGTCCCCAGCCACCCCTTCAATCCCTCCACCTTCTCCTTCAGCTTCCCTGCCGTGGCCCCCGTGTCGCCTCCCTCCGTCCCCGCCTTCTCCATCTCTTCTCTCAGTTCCTCGGCCGCCGCCCTCGCCGCCCGGAACTCGTGCATGAGAATCCCGGGTCGGCCGCCGAGTTCTTCCACCTCCCCGACCAGCCTCCGTCGCAGCCTGCCCACTGAAACAGCGTACCCCGAGCTCAAGAATGTCGATTCTTCGGAGACACCTTGTTCTGGACAGCAGTGGACCGATCCCCACAGCAGGATCAGCAAGAGGAGCGAGCTCACGTTCCTCAGCGCGTAAAGAACTCCTCTGAAGCCATTGAATCCGTGGAGCCTGGATTCCGTGAACGCTCTCTCGTCGTCGAACCGAAGTGAAGCTGGTTCGATTTTGGTCTCCACCAACACCCTGTTCTCCTCGTCCAATCTCATGGCTTCCCTCCGGCAAACAGAGATCGCTCGCATCACCTTAACAAAGGAAACCAGATAAAAGTCAGGGCTTTGAGCCATGAAGGAACGTTAACAGCAGGTAGGAGGATGTAAGTAGCCGATCAGGACCTGCAGGGCGAGGCGAGGAGTGGGATTCCGGCGCCACTCTTCGAGGGAGGCGACCATGTCTGCTCCGCGGGAGTTGTAGTTCTCCATGCCCGAGATGCCGAGCTTGATCACATGGCAAACGTCCCAAAGGCGGGAGCTTTCATCCATGTACTCGTCCAGCCACCTCTCACCGGCGGGCAAGTGGAGCTTCTGCACCAGGCCGATGAGTCGGGAGTGAAGGGACCGAAGGAGGGCGACGGCGCGCTGCAAGGACTGGAGCGACATGAACGCATTCGACGCGAAGCATCGGTCGAGCTCATCGAGGCCACCGGAGAGGAAGGAGAAGAAGCTGGTGACGGAGTTGGAGCAGGGCCTCATGGTGCTGGAGGACGGAGTGAGTGAGATGGGAGGAGGCGGCGATGGCATGGCTTAAATGCGCGGCTCCCCTCCGCTGAAAGGGATGCTTGGAGGACAATGATGGGTGTTTCCTGTGGGGGGAGAAGGATGATTAGGAATCTGCCATGTCGCGTTGTTTAGTGGCAGAAAGGGCGGAGCAAGTGATGGAGTTCGGAACACAAGCCTCATGAGCTCTGTTGCGCTGCCCTCTTCTTCCGGGGCTACCCACTGTTGCGAGACTGTGTGCTGCCTTTCCAACTCCTCTCGGTGCAGCACCTACATGTTGGGGTGGGTGGAGTGGGGGAGGGGCAGCAGCACAACCTTTACTTCTGGGCTCTGTCACGTCGTTTTCTCTTCTGCTGCTCACTGAGATGACCTTCTTCATCACAATCCAATCTGACGAGAACTTCTCTTGCTCTCACCACTAATCCTTTTTTGCAGGTTCACGGTGATGATGAGCTGTTGAAGAGTGTTCCAAGCTCGGGCTTCAGTCCGACCAAGGGAATGATGGGATTCCATGTACTGCAACTACCGATGTCTCCATGGTTCTTCCTTAATTTACTGCTGTCAAGGTGGGTCTTGACCTGCACGAGCTGCAGTGTTGGTCATGTCTTTGCTGAATGGGAGGAGCCACCACCCATGAGCTTTTGGGAGAACCGAGAACTCGGAAGACCATGTTGGTCTTCTAAGATCTCAATGGCGGCTGGATGACCAAACACAGTTGCAGAAGAACTTGGGAATTTAAGATGCTACGTATATTTATTCGATGCTACATATTTTTCATATCAGTTTTAGTTTCAACATGAAATCGATGGGGATTATTTGTAACAATATATTTGTATGATTTTAGTGTTATATATGCTAAATTTTGATGAGGGTGGGGAGAGCATGCAGGCTAAAAACAGGGTGATGGTGTTGGTAGATTAGAGTGGCAGGGCCGAGAAAAGCCATGATGTAGGGGACCTCCTCACCCTCTATCTCCTCCTCCTGTATTTTCCCACCACCACAACCACCACCACCACCGTAGTGGTGGAGGTTGTGATCTCCCCAGTCCTGCAAACTCTCTTGCCTCCCTGTACTAACCATCAATGATGTATGATCTTTTTAGTTAGCTTATCCTTTCTTGACTACTCAATTTGATGTTGATCTCAGCTTCAGTCTGTCTTTAATATTTTTCTTATAATATATACATATTTCTAAAATTTGATGATTATGTGGAAGTAGAAGCATTCATGAGAAGTCCTCCCTCTTCTGTTGGTGTGTGTGTGTGTATATATATATATATATATATATATATATATATATATATATATATATATATATATATATATATATATTCAGATTATCTCTCTTTTTTTCTTGCAAAGAAAGTGGAAGAAAATAAAAGAAAAGAAATGAAGAGCAGAAAAAATGAGTGTCAAAAAAATAAAAAAATTTCACTACTTAGGAGATTCTCAAATTAATAAGAAAATTACAGACCAAGATTTAATTTGTCAGTCTCTCTTCTCATATATATTTTCTCTTTTTAAGATTTCCTAACACTAATTTCCTTGTGCCATAAATTGACTTACCAGATCCAAAGAGAGAGAATGCTGATGATTTTTTGGGCTACTAATTTCCTGTTTGTTTTCTTGTGATTATTGCAGCATGTTTTAGGAGCAGGGGAGGAGCAGCACTGATGGAGTGAAGAAAAACAAAACACATCAGACATCCCTCTCTCAGAAATCTAAAACAAAATTACCTCTTTCTCAATGCTGCATTTTACTCCAATCCCTGACCCCATTATTAACATGTGCCACAGTTGTCTTGTTTGGTGCATCTACTGCTACATGACAATCAACCATCATAGATGTTTGCACTCATATTATTAGCTCTAAGACAGCAGCTATGGATATAGGATTAACTTAAGAGGGCTTCTAACATCAAAATTACACCATATCAGAAAGCAACATAGGCAAGAAAACCAATGCAAATGCGTTTATCAATCAACATAACTTTGTTAAGTAGAGCAAAGTAGATATGAAACAAGGGGCAACAAGAGATCTCCCCTATTAAGTCATGAAAGCAAAAACAACTACGAAGAATCATTCTGCTAAAGAAGTATTCATTTAAGTTACTATAACCTGTATGTGGGGCAGAAGGAATACGGAAAGTGCAAACATATTGAGAGATTGAACTTTGCTCTTTCTTTGCTGCATTGACCATCAACCACTGTTTTTTTGCAGCACTAAGCTTTATCTTGCTTATCGTTTACAAGGGGGAGCAGCTCCATTAGACTCCGAGGGGTGCGCGGAGTTCGAGGTGTTCCAGAAATAGTGGGTTGCTGTGACAACTTATGCCGGACATACCCATAGAAAGTACAGCCCGACAAGGTCACGGCACATCCAACGGCGTTAAGAGCAGATATGGGGTTTCTGAAAATAATCCACGAAACCAACACAGCGACCGCAACCTATATCATGTCCATAATTTAGTAACAATAACTACACTCTGTGAGGAGGATCAGAAATTAGATGTAACTCACCTTGAGGTTGCCAGCAACATTGAATGTAACAGCAGTAGTGGAATGGATTACATAAAAGATTGAGAAGTTGAGGCAAAAGGCCAGCACCCCAGAGCTAAAAATGATGATCATCGATGAACAAATAGATTGGTGTGAGTATAACCAGTCCACTACGCCAGCTCCTTCGAGTAATATTGCTGGTAAAGCCAAGATCATGGTTGCAAAAGGTGCCATATAGTATACTGTGTTTATGCTACACAAATGAAAATGCAACCAATTTAGCATGATAAAAAAGAACAAAGGAAAACACAACGGCCAAATGTATTAACAACATTAAACTAGAACATCTCTATAAGATGATTGCAGTTCAGTACTTCAGTTGATAATGCAGCAATTATGATTCATGATTTTCTCTATCAGCAAGTTGAATGTTATAACATCATCCATTTAGAATATACTTGACAGTCATTTTATTCCAAACTTCATTTGAAGAAAATGTTCATTTTTCCATATCAAATGAAGTTAAATAACAAGTTCTGTTTTTGATGCTGCAAACCAGCTGCCTGCACCATGTTCTAATGTGAAATTCCTACATTATGTTGGTTTTCACAATCCATTGAAACACCTTATTTAAGAAAGAAAATGACTTGTACAAATCTGTGAACAGGAAAACTACCTTTCACTGGAACTGCTGCCTAAATCAGTTCTCTAAAAGAGAAGTGCTTCCTTACCTAAAATGGACTTAAGTCTCAACCAATCAAACAAAAATATGTGAAGCTCTTTGTTCATATAACTTCAGCAAATTAAAAGTTAATCTGGTTAGGTAATTTTTCTTGCCATGAGAACATATCATCCTTGTCAAAGCCTATGCAAATTGGCATGTAAATCCACACTGAGCAAACCACTCTTAGTTATAACCATTCATTCAAATATGTGAATGACATTGAAAATGTATATTCATAGTGATGTTTCATAAAGTACATGTTAGTTTTGTGGTATTTCAACTGATGCTTTTTCACGTTGGGCTAGAAACTAGAATATTGAAATTTTCATTAATATTGAATAGTGGACTAGAAAGCACACTAAAATTTATTAACAGGACCAAGAATCCTTAAGAAAAAGAATATTGAAATTATCATTGCTGCCAATATATCAGAATCATCAAACAAGTTCTCATCATATATGTATATACCAACACATTCTCTCGAGCTCAAGCCTAAGCCTGTTTGAGCCAGGTCTTTGATCAGAACCACTAAGCCTTGAACCTGACACATACATGAGTGTGCAAATAAGAAGTGTTCTTGTTTTTTTTCACAGATCCCGATCAAGACCAAAAATGATTCCATCTATGGTTACTTAAGTGCAGCCAAAAAATAGACTGGAATGTGTTATCGGTTCCTTTGAAATTTCAAGTGAACAGAAGACACATGAAATTTGTGCCAGTGAAATAAAAGCTTGAATAACAGAAACCATAGTCCTTGTGAGTCATCAACAACCAAATGATTTGACACTGTAAAACATCTTAAAAAATAGTAGTAACAGACTATTCATTACATTCAACACCCATGAAATGATTAAACATAAACTGGAATGTTTATATTTTAGCTAATATAATATGAGATTGATTGTCCAATCAGATATCCACATGAGATATCGTGCAAAGGGCTAAGCAGAACATTTTTCACAAATAACTTGCCCATGGATGGGATAAGAAGATGTATCTCATTCTCTACTTTCAGGAATGAGACCAAAAGCAGCATGCATCGGGCTATACAGAAAAGTGATTAGCTCTGTTAAGAGCATTTTAAGATAGTTTCAACTTGTCATATTGAAAAATCAAAGTTAATAATTCACAAATAAGAACCATTACCTGTCAAATTTATATCCATGAAGAAGAGACTCTGCCAGGATTGTCTTTGTTGATGTAGCAAGACAGCCAACTAGAGCAGCACAAAATCCAAATACATTGAAACTAAGCTCTGTTATTGAGGTTAAAAGAATACCCCCAACAATGGGTACCAATGAAGCCCAAATGCGCCATTCAAAAAATTTTCTCCAAACTAACCACTGAAGAATGACTGGGAAATACATATGAATCAGATAAGATACAAGCTATGTGAAATCTCATACTGATAAAGAAACTAAAGACAGGAACATATGGAGAGAAAACAATAAACCAACCTGTTGTTGCAGGTGTGAAGGATTTTATTGTCTGCATAAATGAAACTGGGATATACCGCAAGCTCACATTTCCCAATACAATATTGATGCAAAACACAAATGACATTGGGAATATTCTCCTCCATCGATCTTCAGATTTTACCTCAATCAAGGGCTTAATCTTAAGCAATTTGATGGCAATATATGCTCCAACAGAAGAACATATGAAGTGGATGCATGACACTGTTAGAGGAAACTTGAAATCCAAATTCTGCAAAGAAAGTTTGTCATCATATTAGTAATGTTTTGATATTTTGATAGGCAATATTTTGATAACTTGAAATCCAATCTGAAACTTAGAAGAAAACTAGGCAATATTTCGCTATTTCTTCAGTTAGCAAATGCGAATACTTCTATTGCAATTAGCAATGCTTGGATAGTGAACCAAGAAACAAAGGCAACGATATGATGAACGAGCACAATGATAAAACAAATGTCATTCATATTGGATCCGTAAGTAATATAAATTAATGATCATAAGAATACAAATTTATTAATTTCTTCAAACACAAATTTCATAATGGCTGAATTATAGCTTCCTTATGACCCATCTAGTATTTGGGTCTTGGAACCAATAGAACATATTATTTTAATGACAATCATATCATCAGCAAGCCAATGTTCCAGTACAGCACTAATCAAAGACGTGGCTTCTGAGACAAGATAAACACTAACATGCAACAAGAGTATTGGTTGTTAGTCCAATAATTATTTAATTAGTTGGCTTGATTTTCTGTCACGGTGGTTATGAAATATGATGATTGGTGACTAACACTGCCCAAGAAGTTGACTAGGGCCTTCAAAGTCTCGAAAGCAGGTAATGTCTAAGGCTAAGTAGGTCAGCATGTCGACATTAATAACCATCTATATATTGTTGCTACCATTTTACCAGTAAATACTTCATCATGTTAATTATTCTGCTAGTAGCTGTGTATACACAAAATGGTACCTCGATTTTGTGCAAGAAACCTCCTTTTCCTTCTGACAACTTGGTTGTCTAAAATGTAGATTAGTAGTCCAAGGATTGCAATATCTTAGTATGGTTATCATCTAATAGCTAAGAAGCCGAAGGATCTCAAGCCATAATCCTGGGAATGCACTGTAAATGAATATAGCAGTCATCAAGAAACTCCCGATTCAAATCATCACTTTCAGCCCTCATTTTCATAATTTATGCCAGATTAATATTGAAAATACTATGAATTCTAGCTGAATGTTTGAAATTCATGATTTCTTTCCCTTTACTAGAAATTTAATTGCTTCTATGTTGTGAAGTTGTTTCCAGTATACAAAGAAAATAAGCTACACAGGAGGACAACTCTTGGCCGACTCTTTTAAGGATAGTGTAGGCAAGACACGCACCTACCATGAGCATAGGAATGCAGAGAGAACATATGCAAATCACATTCCCTCAAGAAAAAGGAAAAAGAAATCTAAGAACCCTATTAAGTACATAGCTCATCATCAAACTGCTAGTGATATCCAAGCAACAAGTCCACCTGCAGTAATCGATGTTACCCTACAAATCATTTAGCTCAACATTTTGGCATTCCTATTCTTCCATTCCACAAACCCTTCTGAAAATGAGGGAGAAAGATCTGCATCACACAGGGTACATGTGTTTGATGCGCAGAATAGAATAGGAAGGCCAAGAATCATAAAATTGGATTCAAAGAATTTCCATCAAAAAGGTTTCATTACTTTCCATATCAAATTTATCTTTATTACTCTGCTTAATATATTGATCCTCGTACCAACGATTAAAATTTCAACCTGCATTTGAACCTGTAAAACACCCATCTTGGACAAAGCAATTGCGTCACCTGCAATTCTAAGTTCTGAGGTGAGAAAAGAGAAATTTATTCATAAAACCTAACAAAAGGCTTGGTAAACCAACTTCCTAATGTGGAAATATCACAAAAAGGCGCAGACTTTACCAGTATGAGACGAGGGCTCGTCCAATAACATATTGACAAGGGAAATTCACATCAAACGCGTTAATCGTGGCCTAAAAATCTCACCTTTTTGAGACGATCAACACAAATCAATAAAAGGAAAACCAGCCAAACACCAAACAAGGTCATAGAACTCATGGCATCCAGGAAAAGCAAGGAAAGTAAAACATAAGAGAGGAGAAGGAAGAGAATCAAATCGGCTTGACCTGAAAGATCCACTTATTCATGATGATGACGGTGACGTTGAAGCCCCACCACTGGAGGATGGACAGCACAGTCCGCAGCGTCTTCCCGTCCAACACCTTGCTCTCCTCCATCAAGATCCTCTTTTGATCCCCTCACCAACACTCTGGATCCACCACCGCCGCAGCCAAAGGCGAGATCAAGAAGGGACGCCCTGAGGCGATCAAAGGACGGCGATTTGGAAGGCACCTCGATCTGCGATCGGATGCGCAGTTCCTCGCACTTGGGAAGAACCCCAATCCTTATTTGAAGACAAGAGGAGAGAGAGAGAGAGAGAGAGAGATACGTGTGGGATTAAGAGGGAGGAGGAGGAGGAGAAGAAGAAGAAGAAGAGGAAGAGGGACGCAGCTGTCGCGGGAGTTCGTTCTCCATGTGTTGTGCGCGGCTTCCATGGGTGATGATGCTGTTATATTATGTCTCCTCCGACCCTTCCTCTCGAGAAACACCCTTCCCCACCGGCTACGCCATGACTCGGGACCCACCTGCTTTGTTACTAAAGTTTCCGAACGGCCAACATAGGACCCGGGTCAGGAGGCAGGTAGACAGATGGGTGGTTGGAGGAGGGTGCTTGTCTTATTAACGCAATATAGCGCTGAGAAACTGCAGCAGGAAGGAATGGAAAGAATAAGAACTATTAATGGGGGCTTCTTCTGGCTTCAGTTTTTTATTTTTCTTCTTATTCTTTCATTACAAAATTTATTATGGGGAAAATGGTTTTGTTGTGATTTTGTTTTTGTTTCAAAAACTCTGAAAAAATCGAAAAAATCATTTCCAGAAACTGTAGGAAATCAGCAATTGCCAAAGGCCATCATATCTTGATTCAGTTTTGTTAACATTATTTAAGCTCTATTTTTCATTAACTAAAACTAATAAAGATTGCAGGTGTTTTTGGAGGGGGATGACAACTGTGGAGAGATTTGATGGAGTCGCTTAAGATTCCATCAGGATCCCAACTTTGTGGGCAGCACTGTGGTTGAAGCTCCTCGCATGGAGTGTGTGTGTGTGCGCGCGCGCCATCCGCCTTGCCTTATTATTTTTCTCTCGTCACAGCTGCCTCACATTCCACGAGAAACATGGAATTCATGGCTATGAGCATCTCTAGAAGAAACCATGGCTGAATGCCGTGCAAGGGCTGCAACAAGTTGGTGGAGTTTGGCGCAAGTGCAACCATTCCTTGGCCAAGGAGGCAATCCAACGTCTCCATCTTCTTAGGCTTCCAAGCACCACAAATGAGAGTTGAAAATGTTCAAGGTTGAAGCTTGATTGATGGAGACATCACTTGGCCACACCAATACCCCATTAATGGCTTCACCATGCTGTCTCACATCAGGAAATGAGCTGTTAACTACGCCCTCATTTACAGAATTCATTAGACTCGTAAAAGAGTAAGCCAGAAGCATAATTGAGCGGTGAAGAAGAAAAGTGGTGCTGGCTGTAACACTGCATGCAGAATTGGGTCAACTGGAGCTTGGAAAACTGATTCATTTCAACTACAGCTGAAGCCTCATTTGCAGAATTAAATTGGATTTGTGAAAGAGAAGCCGCTGAAGTCAAGGAAGGCTAGTCAAGGAAGAAGCATAGTTTTTGTTGTTTCAAGTAAAGAGACATCATTGAATAAAAAACAATGAACAAGAGGGTTGGACGAGCTCTCTAATCGTCCAGCCGATGGGGTCTTGCTCGAGTGACCTGAGAATAAAACTGATACAGAACACTTGAAGGTTAGCTATTATGAGGTGTATATCTGAAATAATAGCTTGCAGTTGCAAGAATATTGCTGGGAGCCATTGACAATGTGGACGATGGCTTGTGCGTCAGTCGTTTGAATCACAAAGTTTCTCTATCTCTCTGGTTCAGCATGTTGAAGTGTTTGAGTCAACATGAACTTATATAAATAAGACTAATACATGTGGATGTGAGAACCCTAAGCAGCTGCAGAGCTTCTTCTGATGATCCGGTCACTCCATAACCTCTTCCAGAGGTGGAATCTTTTGTTCTCTTTCTAAGAGTTGTTTCCATGATCTCACGAGCCCAAAAAGACATCTGATCGTGGCTATTGTATCCAGTTCCTATTGTGGCTAATCCCTTTTCTGGTTTTAGTAGCTCTAAGAATTCCTCCTGCGGATTCAGCGAGCAAAGCTGAGATTTTCACTGACGACAGCGATTAAAAATGGGATCTTGGAACTGGATCCCCCTGTTCTGGAAAGGAGACAAGGTTTCCTCTCGTGGCTTCCACTCTTCCTCCACCGCGGAAGAGGTCACTGAAGGCATCGACGCCAGCCAACTCACTGCCATTGTCACCGGTACTTCCCTGCTTGTTTGTCGATCTGGGGTTTTGTTCTATGGATCGTTTTCTATCCCTGGAAGAGTGTTTTATGTTGTTGGCGTGTTGGTCATTGGCAGGGGCAACTAGTGGAATTGGGAAGGAAACCGCAAGGGTTCTGGCACTGAGAGGCGCCACCGTCGTCATCCCCTGCCGGTCGCTGGAAAGCGGCGGAAAGGTGAAAGAAAGCATTTTGGAGCAGAATGCGGATGCCAAGATCCATGTTATGGAGATGGATTTGAGCTCCCTCGATTCGGTGGAGTCCTTTGCTCGATCGTTTAATTCATCGTACGAGCACCTAAACATTCTCATGTAAGCGTCACAATGCTCTTGTAGCATTCAAGATTCTAATTTTCCTTCCTCTTATTCTTTTTGTGGTAAGCTAATTGTGTGCTCTGAAACATTTGGTAAAAAACACATTATTTGAGCAGCAACAATGCAGGGATTATGGCCTGTCCCTTCCAGCTATCCAAAGATGGAATAGAGATGCAGTTTGCTACTAATCACCTTGGTGAGAACAATCATCTTTGGAATATAAATTCGCTAAAATGTTATCCCCTGTTGAACTTAATCCAGGAAAGTTCCAATCTTGGTGAATTCGAGCAGCCAGATGAGACACCAGATATAGTAACGAAAACTAGATCATGCACTTATTCAATGCCAAAAAATCCATTAGTAATGTCGTACTTGAAATTTAATGGGTTTATTGCTGTGTTAAAATGCAGGACATTTTTTACTTACTAATCTGTTGATGAACAAGATGATAGTTACTGCCGAAGAAACAGGAATACAGGGAAGGATTGTTAGTGTTTCGTCTTTGGGTCATTCAAGCAAATTTGATGAATCTTGGTTTAATTTGGAGAAGATAAATGATCAATCTAAGTAAGCAGTAGCCTCAGAATTCATCCTAGATTTTAGTTTAAGAATATTCTGAAGTTTAACTGAGAGTGAAGTTATTTTCTTTTTGCTATTATATTCTGGAACCATTGATGAAGAGATTTGCTTCTTGCCATCTGTCAGCTATGGACCTTTTGCTGCTTATTCTCATTCTAAGCTGGCAAATATATGGCATGCAAATGAGCTTTCTCGGCGTTTACAGGTATATCTTTAGCCTGTCCAGATTTACCTTGTGTTATTTGATGACTAGATTGTGAAGATAGAAAAAATTAGAGTTGAAGATTAAATCCTTATTCCTATGTATTGATCATGAAAAGTTTTCAATGTTAGTTTTAGACAAGGCAAATTATCTTTTGCATTTTCATTATGTTGTAGGCCAAGTATAGTTTGAAATCTTTGATCAAGAAGTATCTATTCTTGGTATTCGGTGATTAACTGAGTCAAATTAGCACTTATCAACCTTTCTTTGCATTTTCTGACCTTTATCATGGAGGACTTACACCCTCAACTGGCACTAGAAATGGGTTCTAAATTGATCTAGTGGTAGACCAACTATTCATTGTCTTACATTTGAAGTTTTGTGTGATGCACAGATTTTATCATGAATATTAAGAAAGTTGTGAAGGAAAGAAACAAAACTGATTCTTCTCAGGCATTTTGACCATTGACGATGACTCAACCTTGTGAATTTTCTTCGGATTGAACAATTCTGCTTCTTTGACTTCGTTGATACATGATGCAGTATTTGTTTAAACAGCATATCGGTCATACTTTCTTTCACACATCTCATTGTTAAGAATGCTTAATGCTAATTAGGAAGTTAGCCTCCTGAGCTGATTTTAAATTATGTTGGATTATATATGCTGGTACTGCTACTTGATTCGTGCTGCGTGCTATTGCAACTATACTGTGCCGGCAGGGGTTGGCACATGGAGGGCACGCGCAAATTCTAATATCAGACATCATATTCACTTGGTAGAGGTCAATTAACACCCATGTGGATCACATATCCACATGGCAGACATGTATGACTCTTCAAATTGCAGAAGACATTCACTTAAGACTTAAGTTTGGAGTGATCTTAATGGAGGAAACATATTGTCGAAGACCTCCAAATAATCTTATGTTCTACCAATTAACTTGTGGAGTTAAAGGTCATGCTGCTTATGCATCCTATTTATGCAATAGAAAAGCAACCTGTTGCCAAAGAGGAATTTCTGGTGTGGTTTGAGATGGAAGTCAATATTGTAAGTAAAGAAAATAATTGTTTATATTTGATAGAACAGCATTCCTTGTAACAGCCAAAAGACTTCCTTGCCGTTAATTTCTTTCATGTGTGGTTTTAATTTGATTTGCAACTTATCCTGCTGTCTTAGTGCAAAATAGTCTCAGGTGAAGGATTTGAAGTCTAATATTAAGCGATAAGTGCACACAATCTATCAATCTCTTGATTGTTGTATCTGTAATGGTCAGACTAATAACATATATAAGGACCCATGAAAAATGAGAACCACATTTCTTAAAGGGTACTTCTAAATTGATGTATTGACCTTTTTGCATTGTTTACTTTTCTGCATTTCTTGTCCATGTAAAAGCTTATGGGGAATTTGCTGCTTGTATAGGAAAAGGGCTGCAACATAACAGCAAATTCTCTTCATCCTGGAGCAATCCATACTAATGTGTGCCGCTATCTAAATATTAGCTGTAAGTGATTACCTTTCACTTACTTTTTTATCGCAAAATCTCAACTATAATGAATTCTCTGTTGTATCAGCATTTATACTGGATGCCATTGCTGTTGCGATGAAACCTTTCTTAAAATCCATACCTCAGGTATGCCCAGTTTCTCGAAGTTCTTCTCTACATGTCTGCAAATTGTATTTAAATCCAATCTTAATCAGATTTAGAAGCTCTCTGATCCTAGTTCATCATCTAGTACCCACAATACATGTGCTTCAAACTGCAGGGTGCATCTACTACCTGCTATCTTGCTCTACATCCTGACATGAAAGATGTAACTGGAAAATATTTTGGGGATTGCAATGAGACATTGCCTTCTGCTGTTGCAAGAGACGAGGAATTAAGCATCAAGTGCTGGGAATTCAGCCAACAACTCCTAAACAATTTAAGAGGGCCAATTGTTGAACATTAAAGGAGTGTTTTCTTGTCCAATGTATCTTCTGGAAATGAACTTTAGCTACAACTTTGAATTTACTTCATCCAAATCACTCATCATTTTGTTTAGCTCAGTCAAAACTTCTGCTTTGGATAAGTTGGTGGACAGAAAAAGTAGGTTTTACTGGGAAAAGAGGAAGACAACCAATCAAGCGTTGGTGCGAATCTGAAAGCATGATAAGCGGTAGATCATGCACGTGGTTGCATGTGGTCCAAGCTGAACCAAACCACCGACCTTGATGGGTTCGGTGAACCGAGTCGGCGTTCGAACCTTCGGTTCGATCACGACGCACGCACAAAAATATCCTCCGGCTGAACTAAAACCACGGACCAGCCGCCACCCCGTCTCCGTTCCTCTTCGTCTCCGGTCTTCTCCCTTACCTGCGCTACATCCCGATCTCCAGCTCATCTACCTTTTGAAGCGCTGCAGAGTCCGTCGCCTCCCTATGTACACGACTCTCAACTGGAGTCGGAGAGCCGTTTCTTCGCTCGGTCATTTCGTCTAACATCTTGTCTGCATCCGAGAAGCCCCCTCAAGATGATGGGTGTTTCTGCCGCCTCGCCCTCTTCTTTTTGCCTTCCCCACGCTCGATCTCATCTGGGGCCCTCTCGTTTCACTTCTCTCCCAGTTTTGATCCCCGCCTCCAAAAAGAGGCCTGGTTTTTGCCGCGCCACGAAACAGCAGCAGCAGACAGGGGCTGCCAAGAAGAAGCCCGGGAGGAGGAAGGCTCCGGAGAGGCCGCCGGTGGATGACGGGGGAAGACTGGTGGATGTTGTCCCCGGCCCTCAGAATCGCCGGAGTCATTCTTCTCCGCTGCCCAAGCCTCCAGCCGGCTTTGTGCTTGACGACCATGGCAGGGTCCTGCTGGCCTCTTCGAAGCGGATAGTGACTATTGTACGTCGACGGACTCTCCTTCCCTCTTTTATTTTTTATTTTGTTACTTGTGCTCTCTGAAGTGTGCTGCGTTTCTATTGTTGCAAGAATTGTGCTTATTCTTGGATAGAGAACTCTTGAAGCTTTAGATTGGACTAGCATTTTAGATTTCGTTGACTAGAAAAATCAAGGAAGGGGTGCCACGAGGAAAAAAGTGAATACAAGGAGAACGGAGAAAAGATTTTTGGATAGTAAGATGGCATCAAAATTTTCTTTTGATCTAGTAGAGTTTCTGGTGCCCAAGTGATGGAAGTCAATACTGTAGAAAAGGTTGTGTTTGCTTGGTGGATCACTGAATTTAAGATTATGAACTCTCTTTGTCACTGTTATTCTGCTTACCAAAAAAACACTTTGTTGGTTAGCATATATCGAGTTGGACTATCCTCAAAATTTGTTGAAGTCAGATCATGCTTCTATTTTGATGTTAACAAATATATCCTAATTAATCATTTGATGCTTTTCCATGAAATTGCAAAGCAATCAACTCTGTGAGAAGAAATACAAGGTGTGAAACAAGGGAATAAAAGTAACAGAATTAGGTATAACATTCATGCAATTGTTACAAACTGGTCATTTTGCCTCCTTAACATATATAATTTTTTTCCTTAGGTCAGCCTCCATATTTATCTCCAATCATTTTGACATGCTGCCTGATTAAATTTCAGACTCTTTTGCTTGTAATGATATAAAAACTACTTCTCTTTCTTTTGTAACTTTCAAGCTTAATTAATAATTTTTCAAATTAAAATTTCACTGTACTTTCTCTTCAATGAGTACAATGCTGAGTAATTGTGTTGCAGATGGATGCTACAAACAATCTGCCCCTAGAATGTGTTATTAGGCGAGTCTTCCAAAGTTCTGAAGGGGACGAATGCATGCTACTCTGCCCAGTTGATCCGTAAGTATGTTCTATAAGCTTCATTTTTATTTTTTTTGGAAGCATGGCTCATTAAAAGTATTACTTCCTTTCAGGCCTGTGCAAATACTGAAGAGCACAAACTTCGACGGATGGTCAGCTGTATGATTTTCCTCTTATCTAAATCAGAATTTTGGATCACAACATCTTAGAATTTAAATTCAATAAAATTTGGAACAAAAAAAAAAAATATTTTAGCTTGTGTATATTCATCAAAAAATGGTTTTGTCACTTGTCTATGACTTCGATCTTGCAGTGAGCACATGATGACCAGCTTTTAAATGACTGAGTAGGATCTACATTTTATGTTTGAATATTCATGATATAAAATCCACTTTATACTTAGCATTAGTGCTTGTTTTCTACAGGGGTGGTATGGGTTTCTGATAGCTGATCAACTACTAGTTGAGTGTAGTAAAGGAATCTCTCATTCACATGTTTGACCTTCCCTTTTTTGACACTAACTAATATAATAATTTATATTTTTTTCCATATCTTAGAGTATCATGTTTGATAAAAATTTCTAACCATACTTGTTACTTTGCATGTTTGCATGCGCATAAAAGATGGAGCTTACTCTACATATTTGTACACAGTGCAGTGAACTGGTGAAGTTCATTGATTTGTCTGTCTGTGTAATATAAATTCTTTTTGTTTTACTTCACTATGCATTAATGAGTGTTTCTTTGTACTGGTAGCCAACTGTGAACATGCTTACAATATATACGTGATATCATTGCACCATCTACAACTTATTGAAGTTTTCATCTATACATGTATAATCTAACAACACGAATAATTTGTTTTTTACAGGTTGATGATGAGGAAATTGAAGCTATCATACCTGCTGCTGCATATGCCTTGGCCAAAATTCATATGCATCTTGTAGCTAGTGGGTAGGGAAAAACTGGCCCCTTCTGCCAATTTTATCTCTGATTTGAGAGCATTGTTGTGCAAAGCTTTTATGCAACTATTTTATTGTGTTTATAAATTGATGGACAGAGTTTTTTTTTTCTGAACTTATATGATTTTTAAATTTAATTGGTCTCTTCTTTTTTCTCTGTTAGATTTTGTTACACAGCACGAGGTGGCTTTTGCTATTCTGACGAAGACATACTTGAATTTCACACTGGTAACTTTCCCTTTACATTCATGAATATCAAGATAAATGCTTATGGTGATCTGATAATAAGCAGGACAAAATAGTGTCATCTAGAGCTACAAGATCTTTCTGCACTCTCAAGTTTTTTCTGGATTTGACAAGTCAAGACGGCCACAAAATTTCTGTAGAATGAGTCCTTTAATCTGATCACCAAACCAGGAGTTTGTCTAATTAGATGTCAACTTCCCCAAGTCGTCCTACTTGATCATTGCTTCTTCTTTTTGTGTTATAATACTATATTTTAGTTTTATTTATTTTAATGCTAGATTTCTTTCTTAAGGACTTCTCCATTTAAAGTTGTCAGACATATGCCAACTTCCCTAGCTCACTCCATTTAGTCATGGCATATACATTGTGGTATTTAATCCTAGTGAACTATCTTAATGGCTTCTCCACTATAAATTGCCAAATAGATGTAAGCTTCCCCAGCTTACTCCATTTGGTCATGCATATACTTTGTATTTTTAATCCTAGGATACTATCTTATAAATTTTTTGCTTATAAGTTAATTCTTATGACAAAGTTGGTAGTTATTATTTTTTTCTTTTCTCTGTTCCAACCAACTATCAATTCTAGAATATTTTCTTCTTTGCCCATCCATGCTCTTATTCTACTTCTGATTGATACTAGAGCTCCTGTCCTGCATCACTTGTAGTTGCTCTTTCTATAACCATACACTTAGGATGCCTCATGTGCCAATAATCTGGATTTGCTTCCCTTCTTTTAGTTTCTTTTCTCAGATGATCAAAACCAAATATTTAAAAAAAGAGTAATCATGTTTTCAGTGTATTGTGTGTCAGATGATCATGATAGGAAGTTCATGATATATAAAATATCCAATTGATGTTTGTGATTTGATTTGTGTATCATATTTTATTTACTCATAGTTTTTGATCTAATAAATGGTTCATGATGTTGGACTTGCAAGTTTGCAAATTGGCATTTAGGACTGTTACTTTGAGAAAGAAGGAATTGTGGTTTTTTGCTCTCTTGCAACCACACATCTTTGACTTGTGTTGGAAAATTTATCTCAACTCTTGTATGCTGTTAATTCTTGTTGTTTACTGTATGCTCCTTGAGTTACAGTTCCTAAACAGTAACATTTATGAGTCTTACAGATGATGGTGAAGGTATTGAGGGTTTTCCTTCTGAAGCTGTAAAGATAACTTGCTTCAACTTGGTAACTCTAGTCCTCCTTATGCTTTTAATTACTATCTGATGAGAATGTTTGCAGGAACAAGTTAGTTTAATGCTTTAGCATTTGTATATCTTTCTAAAAGAAATTTGTTTAACTAGATGGAACCAAGTCATGGTCTATTTGGCTGCATGAGGTCGATTTTTTCTTTAGTTTCACTTAGCTTATAATAGGTTGCGTGGGACAAAGCCTTTTTTACTTCAGGGTATTTTTGAAACATAGTTTGGAGGGGGAGGGGAGTTAGGGAGCAAGAATTGAGACAAAGGTGAATATAGCTGGGAGAAAGACCTTGAGAATCTTTGATAAGTTCTTTAGCTTTTGTGTTGGTGAGAATTAAAATAACAAATTTAAATGTGGATTAACCACATTAGGCTATATGAGCTAGCTGTAAGGCTTAGAATATAATTAATTACTTGTTTGCTTCTGTCCTCCAACACTACAGTTGTCTCCGTTCCTCTATTTTTCTGTGATTTTAACTATGCTGCTTTGTACATTTGAAAGTTAGTCCTAATGATCTTGTTTTGGCATCTCTGCTTATTCTTTACTTGGAAAATGGTCAACTCGCTGCTCCTCAATTATTCCTTTTCACTGTTGGCTATTATAATCAAATATGTTAATGTTTATCCTGCAAGATCAATAATACTAGTCCTGATAGCAATCTTTAACATCCTAATCATTTATTGTATTCATCAAACTTGCAGGATGGAACACATTATATGATCTATACACCATCTGATCCACTTCTATTTGTTGCTGTGAGGGTGTGTTATCTGGTTTTTCTATATAATCAAGGAGATTCTTTACCGACGTTTTTGATCATCTTGTTTTTGTGCAGGACAAAAATGGTGTTCTGCAAATTGCTGATGATGTAAGCAAGTCATCTTTTGTTTTCTTTGTTTAAAGGCTGTAGATATGGAATGCTATTTAGCCATCAGTCATTGATGATTCCCTTGTTTCAGTGAATTTTCTGACAGTTGATTAATGGTCTTCAATGATTATTCTTAATTTTTCTCTCTCTGCATTTTATCTGGTTAGCTTGAACTTTATTTTGGCATACCTCCTGCAAAATCTGTTCAAATAAAAACAAATAAAGTTGTTACATTAAGGAGGTTCTTGTTGATTTTCTATTTTTGTATATTTACCATCTGCATATATCTAGATGTCTATTCATTCACTTGATAAATATAGTTCTAAATCTAGTTTCATATTGTTTCTACAAAATTAATCTTCTATTGGTTTTTGTGGGGCTGTTAATTAGGATGGTAAGTTCCTTTTCTGTACTGTGTTTTTTCCATGAATTGCATTAATTTTAATAATTAAAATTAGATTAGATTCATGGAATTTGATTTCCCGATATGCTCTTAAATATTGGATAATACATGTATTTCATATTTTATTAGAAGGAACTTGCCCTTCTCTACATCTAACTTGCTTTCTGGGAAACAGGATCTCTTGGAGGACCCTGCTATCATCAGTGCCATTGACGAGGAGACAGAATTTAATGCTCTTGTGGTACGTCTGATTTCCTCTTCAATCTCAGTGTGTTGTATGGTTCCAGTGTCACAAAAAAGAACAACCTATCCAATACACCGGCCACTATGGGCTGATGTAGTTTTTACAAGTGTCTTCCATTGATCCGGCTAACTGCCTACCTATCGAGCCAAATCGATTCAGGTAGTCAACATAGCCTCCAAAAAGGCGGCTTCAGCTGTTCATGCTTTGCTCCTTGATCATGTTCTCAATTAAGTAGAAAACTCAAACACATTAGTTACCTAATATGGCACTTCAATGCAAGTCTGATGTTTAAACAGTTTTTTCAATGTGCATTCTGAACTTACTCTGCTTTCTTGAACCGTTTGATTGGTTTTACAAAGCCCAAATGAATGGTTCTCAACTCCAAGTAAATAAAAGTTTTCTGCATCACACGGGCACAACATAACCCCTCTGTAACTTTGCAGGAGGAGGAGGCTGCTCTTCTTGAATCGTTGTTGGGTGAATGATGGCACCACATTCTGCATTTGTTATCATCATATGAAATGTCATCAGGAACGCAAAATATGATCTGTAAATTATGTGCGCTACAATTGCATATGCCTAGGAAATTTAATCATGTTCTCTTTTCCTTGTTACCATTTGTGCTATATTTTTTTCTTCATGTAAAGCTAACAATTTTTACGCCATTTCTCGGGTAGACATTATTGCATCAATCAAAAGCTTGTCATTCCTGTCAGCGAATACACAAATGTGCTTCTCTCTGCAAATCATACTACCTCGAAAGATTTGTGATGATGGGAAGACTATTGATGTGTGGCAATGTGCTTGTGATGCATGAATCAAACAAATTATATGTTGTAACACTAGCAAAATTTTCCTTGTACACCTGAAGATGCCATGATTTCCTATGTATTTCTCCAGGAATACAAGTATTTTTACATAATACATAAGCCTAAAAAAATCCCCTTATTTATATACCCTTGCAACCCCCTTACATTCCATTTACTGTGTTAGGATTGTGCAGTTGCAGTTGGAGCCTATTTAAGCCCAGGTTGAGGCAAGACGGGTCCGATGAGGCAATGCGGGCTTCGACTCGATCGCGAATCATCTCAACGACGAGAAAAGCGTCGATGCCGTTGGCCGCCTCTCTCCCTTCCTCCCTCTTCCGCAGCTGCTCCTTTCTCTCCGGGTTTAAGCCTAAAACCCATACTTTGCTCCCTCTCCCCTGCTATGCCCTCGATTGCCTCCCCGCGCATTGTCTATGCACTCGCCTTTCTTTGAGGCCATTTTTCAAACACCTTCGGCACCAGTCCCTCCGCCGCTCCTTGGCCGCCTCTCTCTCTACCGCCGCTGCCGCCGCCGCCGTGTCACCTAACCCTGGCGCCGCCGCGTCCAGGATGTCCAAGAAGGCCCGCCGCGAGTCCCCCGAGGGCCTCCTCCGCCACCAACTCGGCTTGTGCTCCCAGAGCGGGGACCTCGCCCGGGCCCTCCACCTCTACGACGACGCCCGCGCTGCCGCCACTTCCCTCTCCGTCCACCACTTCAACATCCTCCTCTACCTCTGCTCCTCCTCCGCCGACCCCGTCGGCCTCGAGCGCGGCTTCCAGATCTACCGCCAGATGGGTCTCGACGGCGTTGCCCCGAATGAGGCCACCTTCACTAGCGTGGCCCGCCTTGCCGCCGCCAAGGAGGACCCGGACCTCGCCTTCGACCTCGTCAAGCAGATGTCTTCCGCCGGGATCCCGCCAAAGTTGAGGTCTTTCGGACCCGCGCTGTTTGGGTTCTGCAAGAAGGGAGACGTCCAGAAGGCCCATGAGGTGGAGGCTTACATGGCCTCCTCTGGCATTGAGCCCGACGAAGCCGAGCTTGCCGCACTCCTCGAACTTAATGTTCGTAAAGGTAGGGGAGACAGTGTGTATCGCCTGCTCCATCGGATGCGGGTTACTGTGAGGCGGGTGTCTGAGTCGACAGCGGAGATAATAGAGAATTGGTTTGGTTCAGAGGTGGCGGAGGAGGTTGGGTTGGAGAAATGGGACGTAAGGAAGGTGAAGGAAGGGGTGGTCAAGGGAGGTGGTGGCTGGCATGGGCAGGGGTGGTTGGGGAGGGGACGGTGGAATGTGGGAAGGACCGAGATGGATGGGAGTGGTGTGTGCCGGCAGTGTGGGGAGAAGCTAACGTGCATAGATATTGATCCAGTGGAGACTGAGGATTTTGCAAATTCACTGGCAAAGTTGGCTTCCCAGAGAGAAGTCAGGGCAAACTTTACGGGATTCAAGGTCAGTGTTTATTGTATTGAAATATATATGTGATAACTATATGCTTAATTTCAATGTTCATATAATTGTCAGAATAACCAAATATGATTATTGGAATACCTCACTAGTACATGATTGTTCTTGAACTTAAATCTGATGAATAGGAAAACTTTCTCCAAAAAACTGTAATACGGTGTGTTGGTAAATGCATCCAGTTTTTATCACATAATTTTATAATCTTTTCACTAGAATATTGTAGTAAAGATGCATGATCTTTTAGATTGGATATTATCACTTAAAACACTGTCAATAGAGATCAGAAAAGTTGCAATCTCTGTGTCCTGATGTGTTAAAGACAAATAAGTGGACTAGGAAAAACAATGTCTTCTGCAGTTCTTTATAGATGTCTACTGTTGACAGCCGAACAATGTTCTTTCTTAAGGCTATTATTTTTTTATTCTTAGAACTACCGTTTTACCCATGCTTTGTAAATAGAATAGCATCCCCTTTGGGTCAGGGATAAGAGTGCATAGATAGAATTCCACATTATCATTTAGATGTTATGTATAAACTGGCAAATATTAAGTTTGTCAAATACTTGAGACAACTTTTCAATAATTGCATCTAATGGTTAGGCCTCAATTACATATTCATTAATTGAGAATCTGATTCTGAAAGTACTAGATAGTAAGAAAAATCAAGGTGATAGCTATAGTTTTTTATGTGAAGCTTTAATAAATATATCACTCATTGGTCTAAATATGCAAGCAAATGTGTATAATAATGGATATTTAGACAAGCAACTTTCTTATATTTATATAATAAGCAACGAGGCATAAGATTCCCTCTTATTCCACCTTCATAGCCTGATTGCTGAAAGTTGATGGCAATAAGGCCTATGAAGAAATGGAAATGACTTTTGTACCAGGGTTTGCAGTACCGAATTGTACCGCCCGGTACGGGCGGTACATACCGGTCCGAGTGCACTGTAGCACTGTAGCAGTGTTACAGTACTCGGCACACCTGGGTGTACCGCTCGGTATACCGTACCATACCGGTACCAAGCCCAGATCGAAATACCGGTACGGTACGGTATTGCGAACCTTGTTTTATACTTCTTTTTCTTGTCTTAAAAACATAAGCATGACATGAAGTTGTCACCTAAATTCAGGATTGGCTTGATCGTCATGGACCATTTGATGCTGTTTTAGATGCTGCAAATATTGGCCTGAACAATCAACAAGTATTTAGTTTTTTCCAGGTAAGTAGTTATTCTCTTGTTTTCTTTAGTGCTCTAATCCTGATGCCTTTTGGATAGCTATATATATTTTTGTGGAAGACGTCATCTAATGATCTCTCTTGCAGGTAAATTCTGTTGTGAGTGGAATCCGTCAAATGAGTCCCTCAAAGAAATTGCCTCTTATTATTTTGCATAGCCACCGCTTGAAATATGGTCCTGCTGATAAACCAAATAATAAGAGACTGTTGGAAAGCTGGCGGAGGGCTGGTGTGTTATATGCTACCCCTCCTGGATCAAATGATGACTGGTATCTGTTCCTTCTTTTTTTGACACTTGATTTAACTAATGATATTGTATTACACAGAACTAAGTGATAGGAAAAGATCCATGCACCCAACTCCAAATAGTTGGGATGTTATAGCTTACTGTTGTTATCTTGTTTATATTTTCCCTTTTCTGGAAATAGCTCAATAATGTTTTGGTGGTACTGTTTAATAGAGGACATCTGTTTCATAACCCAACCATCAATATTTGTGAATTGAAATTGACATAGATGACAGACATATATTATATTTTTGTAGCCTTCTTTTAATTGTGCATTTTTCAAGGATGATACTTGTGAATATCTTTACCTGACAACACCAGGTAGGTACATGGTTAAGGGAAAACATGCTCTTTTCTTTGTTCCTTGGTGAAAAGCAACTAATAGATAATATAGCATGGGACTTCAGTTAGCATTCTTACAAGTGTTTTTAAGAAAAAATAAAGTGGAAAAAAAGCCCTAGCCAATTGTGTTGGTTGTGCTACTTTTATTAAGCCTTTTGAGAGACCAGAAATCAATCTGTATAGGAGATTGATTCAGAGCTAACACTTCATGTTTCTTTATGTTGATGTATTATCCTTTCCTTCCTGAGTTTGAATTTTAAGCACTGGAATCATAAAACTGGCATTGTTAACTCAAACCACTTCAAAGTAAGGCTGTGCATGTCAATATTTTATGCAGGTTTGAACATTGGGATAAATCATTGAAGATGTGTGAGTTACTAATAATACCAAATATTACCTTATAGCTTATTTACTGCAATTTAGGATATCATTAACTTAGTGGCCCCTGCCAAGTATCATGAATCTGTGATGCTTTTGGTGCCTATCCTCTTCTAACTAGGCTAAACTTTCTTTCTGATAGAAATGTTCTTTGAAACAATTTCCCTATGTTTGTTTGAGGCTCTTAGAAGTAGTTTTTGACCCTTAAGATTCTTTCCTAGTGAGTAACATTTAGTCCTGTATTTGGGATATCTAATCTTTTTCAGTACACAGAAGTTAGATGGCCTTTCACCTCTAGGATCTCTCTCCCTTGTTGGCATCTGTTATCATCAAGAACTTTTCTAGTTAGGCAGCTTAATGGAAATTCAGAAGAGCAGAACATGTGATACTTTGTGAAGTTAATGTATCTTGGACCTTGGTGAGCTAACTAAGATAAATAGTTTGCTGGTTGTAGCTTTTCGCATTAGCACATTTTGTGAAATACCATATCTGCTGGTTCTTAAATTTTGGTGATGCAAATTTCTTTAAAGACATGTTCAATTTTTTCCTTTTTGCTTCTCTGTTTGTTGGTATTGGGCATTTGTCTTTAGTAAAGCGAGTGTTGTAAATTAGCTGCCATGACTTTCAGCAGATTAAATATATTATGCTTCTGGAAATTTTCTAATTTGTTACACCATAATATCTGCAAATTACCTGCCGCTTACATTCTAGCTTTCTATGAACATTATTTTTCTTTCTTAATCCACTGTATGCTACCTGCATAGCTGTTACACAGTACATTTTCATATCTGATATCAAGCTTTGGTTTCATGTCATTACAGGTATTGGCTGTATGCAGCTGTCAGATGTAGATCTTTGCTTGTCACGAATGATGAGATGAGAGACCACTTATTCGAACTACTAGGAACCGGCTTCTTCCCAAGATGGAAAGAGAAGCATCAGGTTTGTTTATGCTTCTTTTTGCTGTACTATCTTGTCCACAGAAAATCAGAACAAGTATTTGCCATTTCTTCAGTGATACTATGCGAATATGATATGTATAATTAGTGAACAGCAATTTTATCCACACATTGCATACCGAAGCTAGTTCCATGGTTTTGCATGCCTGTGGTTTGTTGGTGTAGTTTGTCACCCTTAGGGAAACTTTACCCCTTAGTACATGGGTGAGCAAGATTTTTCATGGTAATTTCCAGTGTCTTTTGTGTTGCTTGATGTTCTAGATCGATCATTTTTCGACTTTTGTTATGCCTACCAAGCTTTTATTGTGGTCCAGGCTGCTGCTAGCATTTGTTTATTGATAATTCTTCTTTTGGACAGTGATATGGCATTTTTTAACATACCACCACCTAAAAATCTATTTAGGCCTCTCTTGCATGGTGGCAAGGCAAAATTTTCCCCTTGTTCAGCCACCATTATTTATCACTGCTACAAGATGTGTGATGTTTCTTGTGCTAGCTCTTCAAGAGATAATTGCTTTACCTCTATCTACAGAAGCTTATAAACTAGATCTTTGCCATGCTTACTAACTTGAATTTCATCTAAAGATATAAAAAGCAATGGTAATTGTTTGATAGCCATGTTAGCATGGTTAGCACACCATTTGCAACCTTTCTCATTTATATTTAGCATGCTTTATTTGTACAACACTTCTGGTATATTCATCTTGAACCTATGTTACCTTAGACTGAAACTATATAATGGCACTTACTGTCATTATAATGGTACTAGGCTTTAGTTTGCTCATTTAGTAATGATGTCTTCTAAAGTTTTTTTCTGTTTTGGGTTAAGGTCTAACTTGTTTGTTGATGTTCACAGGTGCGGTTAACCTTCTCCAAAGATGGCCCAACCTTACACATGCCCCCTCCATATTCAGTAGTCTTACAGGTGGTTAATCTAACTACTTGTGTATGATAAAATGAGTTTAATCTATCACGACCTAACCTGATGAGATAACTAGCCAAAATGTTTAAGCTGAGATTGATAGTAATCGAGGTGTTATAATTTCCCTCACTTAAGGGCTTGACAATCTCGTCAAGACCTGATAAGTCCTCTGACACTATCCACAGGTAGTCGTTTCTTACTCGAGCTCTCTCACTATGCCCCAATACTAGGTCGGCTTTGATATCAATTGTCATAACCTGACCTAATGAGATAACTAATCTATCAACTTTGTTTAGCTCAAATCATTAGTCAAAAATACTTAAGTTAAAGTTAATAGTAGTGCACCCATCAGATCCTTATAAGTCAATCTTAGTCTTATTTACTTCCAATATGAGATTAGTTACGATGTTACATAATCACTACGTTAACTGCACATTTGTAAGGCTTACAACTTAAACATTTACAGAATCTGTCAGTAAACAACCATTAGTCTGTTATTGCACTGATGAATTTTTTGTTTTTCCTGTGCACGCCTTCTCGGTGCCATTCTTTGCCCAAGTGCTTCAACTGGTTTTTATGTCATTTTAGATTGTTGTGATTGTTTCACTTCTCATTTTTACCCCTTCTTGTCTTCAGGAGTCGGAAGATGGTGGCTGGCACATACCAACAGTTTTAGGTGATGAGATTGAAACACCAAGGCAGTGGGTCTGTGCAACCAGAAAAACTGCAGTAGCCTCCTCTCCTCCAAGGCAAATA
This sequence comes from Musa acuminata AAA Group, assembly GCF_036884655.1. Classification (NCBI taxonomy): domain Eukaryota; kingdom Viridiplantae; phylum Streptophyta; class Magnoliopsida; order Zingiberales; family Musaceae; genus Musa; species Musa acuminata. The sequence goes on along the minus strand of NC_088351.1, from coordinate 32,920,415 downwards.
CGCACAACATCGAAGCCAATCTCCTAATTTGCAGGAATTTGTGTCTTCTTGAAGGATATTTATTCAATTATTTCAAATTGATATAATGTAATGTTCAATTCAGCTATGAGCTGAGTCTTGCAGTCTTGTGACTAGCTGAATAGAAAGGGTAGAAAGAGCAAGAAAGGAATGCCAGAAATGCATGATTGGGTGCATCAATTTATGAAATTAATTATTGCTAAGTGTATCAAATACAGAATAGTTATTGCAACAAAAGACTGGTTGTCTGAGACAGGGATCCAAAGCTGTAAAAGATTTCTGCCCCCTTCCAGAGTGTTGTCCATTCAATTACAGCATGATTCTAACTAAAGTTTAGGTTCTGAGACAAAATTGAGACCTGTGAATGCATAAAATTATAGTCACATTGCTGTCGGTGATGGAAAATGGTGTGCTGAACCACTTTGGATAACTATTTCTATGAACAAGTTACTATTTCCATTTTGAAGCATTTTATAGTTATCAGAATCTATCAGTCTCCGAGAATTGTAGGGTTAATAAAATTTATTTAAAATAATATATTTATATATTATGTTTAAAATATAAAGCATGTAGAAAATACTAAAAAAAAGCTTTTTAAGGATATATTGAAAGAGAATGGAAGGGACAATAACCAGAGAGCATTTAGGATGAAGTATGGAAGATTAAAGTATATAATAATATTTTCTTCTCTTTCATTCATATGATGGATTGATGATGAAAAAATTGAGGGAATTTTTTTGAAGGCTCAAAAGGTCTAATTAATGAATCAAACTAGTTGACTGTCAAATTAATAATTTTCTTTTCCTTTCCAACATTCTTCCAATCCGATTCTATACTGCTCCATAAAATGCAGCAAATCTACGTGCACTCACAAATTTGTTGCGTCATTTGAGGCAATCCAAGGAAAGATTTGGTCGGGGACACCCAACCCGCCGTTCGCCTCCTAAAGGTTCCCCTTCCTCATTTTATTGGTTAATTACAAATTATCGTCAGTTCTCCTTAGCATTAGCATTCGTAAACTTAAAAAATTTATATTCGAATTTATTATGAAAATTAAATATTTAGTTTTTATCGATTTCATTGATAAAAATATGAAAAGAATGGACAAAAAGATAATTTTAACATTCTAATTTATGATGATAGACGACGTCTGTGGTGGTGAACAGCAATGCCGCTAAGGGCTACGAGTAACTGTTATGGATGTGGAGAACGACAACAAGAAATGAGAATTACTTGATATCTACGTTGATGCTGATGTAATTATCAAGTGGTCCTTTTGTCATTCTATATCTATCGATATCGATGTAATTGTCAAGAGATAACAATGCAGATGTAAGTAGTCCTCACATTTTACAATCGTTTTTCTCATCCATAATAGTTACTAACAATTTCCAATAGTATCATCCTCTGTCATTATTGATATCATTCATCATCACTAATTAAAATATTAAAATTATTTTTTTATTTATTATTTTGATATTTTCATCGATAAAATTGATGATGTCATGATAAATAAAACTAAATATTTTATTTTATAATTATACAAATTTTAATATAAATTTTTTAAATGTAAGGATTGTGATATTATGGAGATGAGCTAACATCTAATTAGCCACATCTTGCATATATCAAATCCAACAACAATCAGACCACGTCGTCATTTCAGATCTCTTCCGGTGACAGATGAGACGCCGATATCCATATTATCCATTCCTTTTTTGTGCTCACCAATGAAGCCATTCCATGTGGCAGAGAACGGCAAGACCACCAAGACTCTAATGGCCGCAAGAGAAGTAGCAGACGACGACCGTGTGTGTGTGTGTGAAGGTCATGGGGGCCGGACGAGGCCACGCATGACGCCTACAGAGAGTCGTCCTCCTCCTCCCCAGGAGCTCCTCCCATGGCTTGCTTCTCGGCTGGGATTGCCTTCGCCGCTACCAGTCTCTCTCGCGCACCCGTCGTCTCTTCTTCCTTGATGGGCAGCAGGACTCCCATGTCCACTGCGACCGCCTCAGCCACCCGTCTGCTCATCTTGAGCTGTGAAAAGAGAGACTTCTAGTGGCCTCTAGTCCTGCAACTCCGTTCCTCTTCTCTCTTCTCCCTTTGTTTCTTATGGTTGTTGAGTTCAGTTGCAATGCTGAGAACATAGATGTGTCCAAGGCACTTGATGAAATGTGTCAAAGAGAACAAACTCTCTTCGAATACGGTTAGCCATTCCGTAGAGAACAATACAGATCGAGCTATCTAAATGATAGTAAGAATTGTGGAGCAGTATCACATTACTTTGCTAGATCTGTTGTGATACAGAGGAATTAATCTGTTTGGTTATAGCATGGCAGATTGTCAATTTGAAGTCTGAGAATAGGATCAAACCAGAATACTTCTTCCCCAACTCTGTTAGCTATGTTTTAGTTCTTAGCCAATTGAAACAGTGAAAGTTGTAAGTAAACGACAATTAGTCTCTTCATCTGGAATAAATAACATCTGAGAGGAGGATCGCCATACCATCCTCTTCCTGACTCGTAGATCTACTTGCAGTTACTACCTAGCATTTTCCGACATTCCACAGGAATATAGTACAGAGTTGATGATTTCAGTATGTGTTGTTTCACTGCCAGGCAGCTAGGCTTTTGGGTCCTCCGTCGAAATTTGAAGCCTTAAAGCTCAAAGTAGTTTTCATGGGGGAAGAAATGGAGAAGTAGATTCCGAGCACCACTCCAAGAGCTTACACTCTCACACACTGTGACTTCACAGCTAATCTAACCTTAGCTGTCTCCAATGGTATGCATAGTCAAAAGGTATGATCAATTGATCAGTAATTTCATTTAGATCCTACACTCTGGAATTTCAATAACCTGCATATTGTGACATAATTTGCAGTTAAAAGATATTGATATTTGGAATAATTTATAGGTTTGTTCCTGAGTTTTATAATGTGAAGGACAAGGGATGCATAACATTGCTTGCTATATGGAATCTTTGGACAAACACAGTCACATTTGCAAATGTTATGGATTTTGCTAAGCAAATTCTATATGATCATTTACCTGTTTATTGCTCTTAATTATCTTTAAGTAATATGCAAGTCTCTAAAATGTCATAAAATTTGTTCAAGTGTTTACATGTGATACTGTTTTCTTCTCTGAGATGAAGAAATATTGCAAGATAATCATTTTTCTGATAGCTATTTGATGCCTTGCATTACACTAACGACCGATGGAAGCTTTCATCAAATATCACGGTTGGACTGGCAAACCACATTACATAGGGATGATGTTGTGGCAGAGTGGAAGGAGATTAAAGAGGAAATGTCTTTGCATGTACATTGCTATGTAAGTGGGTCTGACATCCTCCAAGATCTGGTTGCTGGATTCCGATACCATAGCTTCTCTAAAGAGCTACCAGTGGTGAGTCCACACTTTTAAGATTCAGCAATATCATGGATTCTTGTTTCTTATACTCCAAATCAATGATCTATGATCTGGTGTTCTCGACAGCTATCCGGATCACTTCTCTCAAGCATGAGATTTGGAATTTAGCATTTGATATTTTTGTTTTATTAAGAGCTTTATCCCTAAGAAGAAGCTAGAACATAAGATCTGATATGTTAATTACATGAATTATTAATTTGATTATATTCAGGTTTTAAAAGCTGTAGTACATCTGTACATGGAGATTCTCTCTTATTTAGGAAGCACCCTGAGCTGCTGGAAACTAAGGTATGGGCGTACTTCCATTCAAGATTGAAGAAGTACAATCGAGTAGAATGCTGGGGTCCTTTTAAAGATGCTACACAGGTGGGGATACATGCTGAAAGTTGAATTTTGTAGCCTATGTACTTGCTATTGCATGCAAATCTGATGAAGTTTCGATCGCCAGAGAACACTCGATGATGGATATGATACTTTTCAAACTTCGGTGTTCATTAGCATTGGGAAAACAATCTTACATTCGCTAGTTGCCTTCCTCCTCTTAGACAGCAGCTATTGCTTCAAAGAAGTCCTCTTCCAGGCTATATGATTTTTATGATCTTATCATTGATTCCATTCATTCTTCTTCAGACGGACAAGCAAGTGAAGAACGACAGCCTTGCATGTAAATGCAGTCATTGGTTCATGGATGAGTTCAACCCATGACCATTTATGTTTTGATTGTTTCACTTCACTGAATTATTGTTATTCCTGGTTGATGAGTTCAACCCATGAACCATGCAAATTGTACCATGATACACAAAAAGCAATTTCTTGAGATTTTGAGTTGTATACTGCTCAAAACTAAATACTTGGATAATAAAAATAATATTTCCTTAAGTTATGTAGCCTTTTTTTTATTTTGAGATTGATAATTCTCTTGTTGAAGTGATGGACCTGAAAATTTGTACTGCCTTCAGCAACTCATCTTGTCAACTCTCATCTTTCTGCACAGAGGTGGATTTATGTTTCCCCCACTATATGCTACTTTACTGAGCTTTTCATCAAGAGAGGAAATTGAAAACTTCAATCAGAAGCCCAACCTTGATGGTTATTTAGTTCATTCTCAAAATAGAGGATTTCTCAACCAAAATTATAAGCTTGTGTAGGCTTACTGCCATATGTTAACCTTCAATGTTATCTTGCTCCTCTCTTCTTTTTTTCTTCTTTTGAGGAATTCAACAGTCTTACTTGTGGACTCAAATCACAATCATAGACAGATTAGTGTTCATCAAGGATTTGCACTTGATTGTGACTTTAATTTAGTAAAAATATGAGTTCCTCAAGCTTGATGGGCAACTCATTGCCACATCAGCTGTTGGCAAGCTCAATCTTTTAAATGGTTAATCATATAGTGTGTTCATTTACAAAACCAAACTGAGAAGCACAAGGAAAATGATTTTTTTTCTATATTTCATTACATGCAATGTATATACCCCAAACAAAATTTATAGTATCATCATAGAAGCTCAATAAATGATCTTGTGAACTCTTCATAGAAAAGTGTGATAAGATGCAATTATATTTGTGCAGAAATTGGAATAAGAATCTTCTTGAGGGTGGCTTTTTCCTGTCAAAAAACTTGATGACCCTATGGATTTTGCTTTACCACCAGTTCATACATTTATAATTAGTATTGAATTTGATGATTTTCTTGTGGTATAGGTTTAAAAATCTTGCATGCTTGAAGAAGGTCAACATTTTTTTATTTCAAGAATGAGAGTTTCTTGTTATCAGACTATAATGCACACATCAAGTAGCTACACAAAAAGAAGTGTTAACTTGATTCCTTGTATTCCCAACTCCAATAAGCTATCATTGTCATTCTCATACTGGAATTATCAACAGCTTCATAAATCCACACACTACAGCAGCAACTTAAGGATGTCTTATCTTGATTCCTGTGAGGGTGTCAACCTTTCAGTGTATTATCAACACCAATAAACTAAGATTATCATATCTAAGCTGGAATTATCAACAGCTTCATAATTTTACAGTGAAATCTAAATATTCATCACAGACTCTAAACTTGGGCTTGTCCACTACTAATTGTTGAACAATGCAAACCAGGAAAACCAGACAAAACTGCACTTTCTCACCATGGATGCCAAGGATGTCTTGTCATTCAGCCATGGATGCCAAGGACATCCTTTTTACAAAATAATAGCTGAATGGCATCATCAATATTAACAAACAATTATGCATATCCAACCTTCATCATTTCAAGTATTTCATACGCACAAGAGAAAGAAAAATAATGGCAACATCACTATGAAATTACCTGGAACCAATTGCCAGAACAGAGAGGTGACTAATTCTGTGTATAACAGATTGGTATTCTTCCAGATGTAGACAGTGTCCACAAAAACCATTGTCATCTAGAAGATGAAAGCTTGCTACACCACAATAGAGAATGAGAACAGAAAAGTAATCGAAATTTCCACAGAAAGGGGATACTGGGGAAACGTACATTCTCCTTGGCTATTATTTACATTACATGGGAGACTTCGACTGAGATTGACATTTCAAAAAAGATGTTGCGACCCTTTAACAACAGCATTTAACAATTACAAGGAAAATTTGCCCTTCTAGGGATTTTCTGGCACTGGGAGGATATAATACATTGAAGAAGATGTCTTTCCATTCTTCCAGTTGCATTTGAATGCCGAGTGTATGATTGACATTTGAGTGAAAAAAACCTTCCCTTAGCAAACTAGAAACCAAACTGAACGGGAAAAAACTCCCAAGTCATACTCCATAGATCTATCTCATGATCGAAGGATATCCATTTCAACCATTAAAACTAAGACTCCTACCGATGAAGTATCTCATTGCACAAGGTTTAGTAACTTGTGCAATCACCTATCTTGAATTCTCCCCTGCCATCAATTGCTCTTCTGAGCTCAGCTTCTCAGCAGCAGTTAATAGCAAATCCACTGCACGACTAACCTCATTAAATTGTCTGTCATCATTCTTCCTGTGTTGCTGGGCGATACGCTGCTTGTGTCTCTTCGTCCCTTTCCTCTCCATGGATGCATTGCAAGACTGGCAATACCACTGGCCCTTGGGTATGGAAGTACACGGTGGTCTCATGCAGTATGTGTGGTATGCCTCATCACAACCATCACATAGGACAATCCTATCATCATCCTTATCACAAAAGCAAGCTCTACAAAGGCAAGATGGGCAATACCAACAAGACTTCTTTTGCTGCTGCAGACTAGCTATCTGACTACTTTTTAGGCATCTTATGTGGTAGAACTTGTAAGGGCAGTGAACATGATCACAAATCAAGAATTTCTTGTCTTCATCCTCGCAAGTCCCACATATCTTGCACAAGAATGACTGAGCAGTCCTTGGTAGTTCTGGTGACTCATCAGTCTCCATAAATGAAACTGAACTTTCTGTGGAGTTGGAAGCTCTAACAATCCTGCTGTCACTGTCAATGCAATATTCTTGTGTCCCAGAAGTTTTAAGCCCATCATACACCAAGTGATTCTTGTGCATAATATCTTTCCTAGTGCAGATCGAAAAAGGTTCAGGTGATTCCTTCTCGTATGCATTACAAACAACACAGTACCAGCTCTGAGTTGGAATTTCTACAAGAGCAGGCTTGATGCATGAGATATGGTACATTGCCTGACATCCACCACAGATGAGGCTACATTCTCCATTTGCTTCCATGGCACATTGCCTGCAAGTCGGAACCTTGTATAGAGGAGAGGCCTTAGCTTGATCCAGTTTGGTGTATTGGCCTGATTCACAGAACGTAAGGTGCATGGCAGTCTTATTGGATTCCGCAAAACTCTTCCTTTCAGCAACTACTTGACAAGTGTCCTGGAAGATGTAGAGATGTTTCATAAGCAACAATCTGCTCATGCATGCTATCGTATTGTAAATGCAAACAGTATTAATACAGGATGTACTTGTTTCAGGGTTAAATTCACGACCTCCATATACCAAGTATTAACCAACCAAAACTTCATAGCAACAAATGTTGCAGTTATAGCATAAAAAATCACAACCTCAGACCTCAACAATGTTAAAAATATAGACCATTGACAGGCTAAGCAGAACATTTATTTTTAAGATATGAATTCATTAGATAATTATGTCAACCAACCAGTCCTTGTCACCCAGCCAATGTAACAGGTAAAATCCAGAGTTCAGAAGAGAGAAGAAAAGGGTAACAGTGTTTTACATGCTTCTGACAGGAAACATGTGACATGCTTGAAAGATTACTTGCTAGAAGGACCATTTCTTCACCAAATTTTTGGCATTTGTCCCATACCTGCAAAACATACAAAGTATGTAATAATTTCAAGTACACAAACATGAGGTTCCCAGGTAAAACTTCAAAAGCAAAAGACATCTAAAAAAAGTTACGAATCAGTATGAGATCAACCATACAGCATAACTCAAAATTGAACTGCTCAAAAAGATTTATGACCAACTGTCAAATGTAAAACCTAAAGGCGTTAAAACAGATTTCCTAGCAAAGAAAAGCATAATTATCAAAACCAGATTGGTCCATCCGGTCCAACCAAGGAATTGGGAACCAGACCCCATCTGATCTGATCCCACAGATGGGCCGGCTGTGCATATTGCCCAAGGGAAACAAATTAACCCATCTGATTATTAGTCAAACCAAAAGAACCAGTTACCAGGCAGTCAGTTCTAATTTTTTGCCAAAGATTAAAATAAGCATATTTTGAATTCCAACAAGTAAATTACAATAAAAAACTTTTCAGCTTAAGTAGATTTTTTTTAAAGGGAAGCCTCATGTCTTCATTCAGATATTTAAAATATAATAAAGAAACACTGCCAAAATTTCCTCCAATTTCAAACCACTGCCAGCTAGAAGCACCGTCAATGTTTCTGTCTCCCAAGCTACATCCCTCTCCCTTGAATGGTCCACCTCGGACCAACGTCCACGCACTTTACCGAACCACTGCACCTCCTCTCACCTCTCCAGAGCAGTGATGGATACAGCATCAATCAGGAAACAACAAAGCAAGGCATATTTCAGCTTTGATGAGAGGAGTAGGAGAAGAGACTGCAGTACATCTTCAAAGAGAAGGCTTCGGTTCACACAATTGTAAGGCAATGTGTTGGATATCATGGAGAACGGTCTGAAATCTACAAATCTTGTGCTGGTAAAGAGTGTCCAAGTACTACAATGATGGATGATCATTTAATGCAGCTTCAAGATGAATTTGTCATTGGTATCAAACTTGTTGAATGATATATCTGTTGCTTCTTAATGCTTTCGATTTGCTACATCTTTGTGATGGATGTTGGAAGTGTACTTGTGTAACAGTTTAAATAGTTGCTTCTGTGTTTTATTTGATAATTTTCCTATATATGTATATATAACAACTTTTTTTATTTAACAGCTTTAACAGGCTTACAGTCTGACAAGTGACCTGAAGATCAGTCAAGTCACTAGCCCATTCTGTTTTAATATCAACAAGCCAGAAAGAATAGCAATAAATGGAAAATGAAACATTTTCTGCTACATGAAAGGCCGCTGTTCTCAAGGCACAAAAAGCCAACAAAAGGAACAGAACCCTATTAAGTGGTCGAATCAACTTTTTCATAGTTCTTGATCAAAGGGCCAAAGAAAGCAGGAAAGCATTCTTTATACTGTCTACTCATTTTGTATTGCCATCTAGCAACCAAGCAAAAAGAATGAATAGTACAGGAATCATAGTATGGGAGTAGGCCTGTGTTACTATGAATGTAAATTCCAATTCAAGGTAAGTGGAAGAGCTTCTGAAATGACCTGATAATTCAAAATTAAGAGATTGATAATTTTCAAAAAAATAAACTTAAAACCAGTGATTTAAATAGCGCTAGGCGCTCGCCCGAGCGAAGCGAGACACTAAAATATTAAAATATATAATATAATTAATAAATATAATTATTTAACAGTATTAAAATCAAAATAATATATTATTAATCTAATAAATACAAATACATTACTGTTACTAGTATACTGTTAACAGTATACTTTCGAAAGAGGAGAAGGAAGAGGAGTGTAAGGGAAGACCGAGGGTGCAGCGACGGCAGTAAAAGTGAGCAGCGGCAGCGAGAGCAGCGAGCAACGACAGTGGCAACGGCAGCGGCAGCAACAAGCGACGACAGCAGCAGCGGCGAGCATCGGCAGCGGGAGTAGGAGCGGTAAGCGATGGCAGCGGCAGTGAGAAGCGGCAGCGGCGAGCAGCGGGAGCGGGAGCGGCGGCAGCGGTAGCATGAACGACGAGCAGGGTTAGGGTTGGGCAGCGACAACGACAGCTGATATCAGTGCTTTAGTTGGTTCGATTGAACCAACTAAAGCACCAGAGACCAAACCAGACCTAAAACGCTGGTTCGATCGCCTGGTTTAACCCAGGCGCTCGCCCGAAGCGCCCGGCGCCTGGGCTCAGGCGAGCGCCTAGGCGGCGCCTCTTTGAAGCGCGCCGCCTAGAAGTTAAGCGAGGCGCTCGGGCCTCGCCTCGCCTCGCTCGAGCGCCCGAGAGCCTATTGAAATCATTGCTTAAAACAACAATGTTTGCTGAACCTTGATATTTGCTGTGTTATACATCTTAATTCAGATAAAAATCACACAAACATACTTGAATGATTCAGGCATTAATGGCATAGAAACTAAAACATGTCTAGAATCAGAAAATAACCACTGAAAGCACAGGGGACAAAGAAAAACACAACAGAGATAAATATGACTAAAAAACTGACATGCGTCAAGACTTGATAACACTGCCATAAATCATAAAATAAGTATAAATTCGCTATGAATACAGCATTAGGAAACCAACATCAAGAAACCATAGAGATGACTGCTGAGAAACACAAAATTAAAATTACCTCTTGAATATCCTGACTAAATAATCCAGGTGATTGCTTATAATCCCCATTTTTCATCTTTGAGTTAATCAGGCTGAAGTCAAAGAACAATTTGACCTTGTTGTCCTGGAAGTTATGGCAGATCAAATCACACAATAAGAAAAACTTTTCTGAACGTAAAATGTCAAGAAAGTGTTCTTGACTATTTAAATTGATGACATCTGTATCAGTTTCACTAAGAGATCCAGTTTTTGATGCACTCTTTTCAGCATTTGCAGCACTATCTGGTGTTTGATGACATTTTACTTCACTGTTCCCAACAAACTTATCCTGGTATACATGAAAAGTTACAGTACACTATTATTTCAAACTTCGCAGCAGAGTAAAGAGACCCAGATTGAAGATATGCCACTGTAGTACCTTTAGCTGTACTGTGTTCCCCAAGATATCAGTCATCTTGAACTTTTTGGTAAATTCAGGTCCATATGTGAGAGCGTCACGGATGCAACATGAAATGCCACCACCTTCACTCATATCAGGAAACTGCAGTATGCTTTCTAGTACATATTTCCAGTGATGTTCCCTTCTAGAGTACCTATCTTCCTCAACAGTTCTGGTACATGAAATTTGGTCATGAAGTTCCTCCATATCCTGCTAAAAACAAAATTATCCCATAATTGCTTAAGAAAGAATAGAACAACAGAGTGGCAAATGACTTTCCTGGACTCAGTACTAAGTGACAGCTGTGACTAGCTGTTTTTCCAACTAAGATTGACCATATGCATATGAGCTGATTAGATTCCAAATAAGAGGAAGTAATCGTTATTTACTTTCTAAGTTGTTCATGAAAATGTGGAAAAGAAAACTTGTTTGCAATTTTCCAAAACCACTTCAAAATAAAAATTAGTTCTCCCATAGAATAGTTTTAGTTTTTCAGTAAGTAAATATGTTTCGGATTTTTTTAATTTTCTCAGAAAATGTTCTGGAAGAATGAAAACTTTTCCAAAAGGGAACATGCTCTAAGTCTCTTATGGAATGCTTAAACTTGACACTTGAAATCTAGTGCAATAATCCAATATGATGCACCCTACCTCACATCTCTAGCATGCTGCATGATGGCATGCATGTGCTTACAACATTGTATCAATCAGTTGCCCATACCTAATTTGTGCCAAATAAAATTATTAAGTAGTAACATTAAAATAAGTTTGATCAAACAATCAAGCACTTAAATTTCCATCATGATCATTAACACTAGAATATCACTTATTTTGATAGCCACATGAATAAAGGAATAGCTGAGAAGAATCACAAAATCGACATATTCACTTAACTTGTATATACAGAATATACCAATGACTAAAGAATGTAAATGAAGTCCACATGAGGATATCAAGAAGGGACAGAAATAGGATAATAGAAAAGATATCATATATAAGAGGGGAAGTGATGCCCTCACTGGCAGAGCAAAAAGCCAGTCTAGGTATAATTAGTATCTTTCTCAAGTTGTTATATGCTTTACGAGCAAGACAATGTCATAAATATCATAAACGACTTTTCAATTCATTCAAATAAACCATATTTTGCAAACTATCAAGGAAGTACATGACAAAGTTGTCAAGAAAAACAAGAATAATATATATTAGATAGGTAAGCAACAAATCCTCGCAAAAATTTAGCAAGCTTGCTTATGATCAAAGACCTGGGAGAAAAAAGAGAATGAACATATGTTTCAACATATAAACAAAACATGATACCTCAGTCGTGCCAGTTAATCCCATGGTTGTGGTTGACTGCTGGTTCATGATCTTCAACCTTTCAGAGGCAATATTGGTTTCCCAAATGCCTTTTCTAGATAACTCATTGGCACTTCCCACCTGTGCCTTATTGTCACCTTTTATATGATCCTTGTCCAGTAAATCACAATGAGGAGAACACTTCTGCCTTCTTCCTTTGATACCACGTGCAACCAACCTCCTCTTTCTGTGTTTTTGCTTCTCCATGAGATGATTCATGATCTCTTTTGCAATTTCCTCTGGGACATTTGGGCACTTTCTAACATCACAAACACCAGCAAGATGTTTCTTAAGCCTAGACACCCCACCTCCATATCTAACTAAACCACACCAATTGCACATCCACTGAAACCTATTTCCATCAACTATCTTCCCATGATCCCACCCAATATCCTTGGTTTTCTCCTTACGTGAAGGCATGCACACCTGCAAATACATTCCATGATGACACATGTGTAAGGTAAGATACTCAACAGGAAACACGAGTTAAATGCTGATACAGTTCTTATGATGTCAAATTACTACATTAAAATGATTAAACAGCATGCTCTAAGATTAACATAACACTAAAATATCTTAAAGACATGTAAAGGTGGAAAATAGTTTCTTTAAATCCATAACAACAACAATTCTCTTGGTACTTCCAAAATTAAAGAAAATCAATGAGCACTTCTCTAGCATTATAAATTAAGAGGAGCTCACAATAATTTAATTATCAAAACAATGTGCCAATTTATGCGACTATTCCCAATTTCTAATCCTAACAGAATCTAAAGGATCCAGAATTTGTTATGAGAACAACACAAACTTTTGGAACTGAATCCACTTACTAAAGATTGAGGGTCAAAAATCTCATCCAATAAATGTTTACATCTAAAATATGGATCCAGTTACCAAAGGCCAAGAAGTTTGAAACCCCATTCAATAAATTCTTACAACTAGAATATCGATCTGGTGATGGTGTACCAGGCTCATTTACAAAAAGTTAAAGAGTTTAGGATGTTGATGTACCAAATCCACTTAACCGACATTTTGGATTCAAAATCTTATCGGACAAATGTGTACACTAAAAACATTAATCTGATGATGACATATGAAATCCACTTACCAAAGGTTGAGGGATCCAAACCTCATCCAACATATATTGATTTGTTTTGGTAGTAGGGTACCAAATCTATTTACCAAGGATTGAGGATTTGAAACCTCATCCAACAAATCTATCACATCCTGAGCCCTTTTTTTTTTCACAGGCATGTACACGGAATGTGACATACTTCCACAAAATAATAACTCACAGCAGATATAAAGTTAATAATAACTTTTAACCAAAACAAATTTCAAATGTTCTAAATATCCATGTCTTACAACAAAAAGTAGATCAAGTCCTACTGGCTAAACTTAAAATGTATAAAACTTAAGTGCTTTGATGCAACACTACATAATGATAGGTAATGTTCCTTCCTACTCTTTGTAACAGGATCAAGTAACTGCTCTGAAAACATGAACGACAGAAAAAGCTGAGTAGGAACCTCATATACGTCCTCACAAAACATATAGGAAAATAGCATAGCAGATGTAGAATAAATAAATCAGAGTTAATCACAAACTCTATGGTCACAATTCTCAAAAACTAGTTTTGGTAGCACAAACTAGAACAAGTCACAAATATAACTCATAACATATGGCATAGGCTGGACACATGATGGGGCATGCTTCCAATAGGAGATGGAGATGCATAATCCCTGGGGATGGAGTCTCTCCCAACAACAGATAAAGTGAATCCATATCGCACTTCTAGCAACAGATGAAATGATGTCCCTCACCTGTCAAAGTAGGGATATGTTCCTCCTAACAGCAAATGGAGGAATGTCTAGCCGTCACGTCTAATAGCCCGCTAATCTCTAAAGGAAATCGCCCTCCAGTATAGTGACCCTCCTGCAATTGACAAGGATCATATAGGTCCTCTTATCATATCAGTCACATATCTCATGCTAGTCTTAGGACTGGTGCTACCACATACATCCATTCATCCAGAAGTCATCAAATAACATCAATATCATGGATCATATCATAATTAACCCTCAATTGACTTGAACCAATTGAATCAGTCCAATTGCCTCGAACTGGACTTAATTCAACCAAAACCTTACTAAACCAACCCGTAATCCTCATAAGAGTAGTTTGGAATCACCCTAAACTAGTCAAACATAGACTTGATTAGGTCCAATTTAGGTCAAACAAGCTTGGACCGATCTAAATCGATTCACAATCACCTTGAACCACTCGGAGTCGACCAAACCAGTTTGGTTCAAGTTCAATTTGGCACAAACTCAGAAAAACAGACCACAACAAGGCTACTGGGCCAACCCAGGCTCGAATCCAACCAAATACAAGGCTGAAATCAAGTCGAGCTAACTCAATACAGTGCTGAGCCGAATCCTGGACCAGCCAACAATGCACTCATGTGCTAGGCATGTGCATCAAAGAGGGAGGAAAAGGGGGCACGGGCTGTGCTGCAGAACTGGGTCGCACCTGGGCTGTAGTCAGTGGGCCGCACCAGGGTTACAAGCTGAGTCATGCCTGCACTGTAGCCAGTGGACCACACAACACGGGGCCGCAAGCAATGGACCGCACCAGCCCGTCACTTGGTCGGGCCGAACCTGCCAAGCCACCAGCCTGGTCTAGTCAACCTACTAGGCTTGAGTCAAACCCGTATCTAGGCTCAAAGTCGCATCGAACCGAGCCACGAGTTGAGTTGGGTCTGCACTTGGGTTAAGCCAGGCTGCAAGATATGTTGGTTGGGCCTGATCGAGCCTGACGGCTGGGTTTAACTCAGATCTGATATGAGTCAGATCAATTTTAATTCTGATTTTCTATTTAATTCCTTTTTCACAGATTTCTAAAATTCTACAGTAATTCAAATAATTGATAAAAATTCCAAAAAAAAGGGATTTAAGTTTTAGATATGCATACTCACTTAAATAAAATAACAGCATGATTTATCAAAATTTTAACACCACTTTTCATGAATTAAAATTATAAACAACCAATAAACTTGAGTTAAAAATTCTGTAAATCATGAAAAATATAGATACAACCTGCATAATTAACAGTAAATCAGATCGATAGTATAATCATCAGTATAAGCCAATTTTACAATCTATAATTTGGGTTTGAATAATTTCTAATGTTAAATTTCATGTTTTGCATTCTAAAAATTTGCCACAATTGATAGAAAATTCTATAAAATTATCATTGATCTCAAAAACTTTTCTATCATTAATAATAAAATAAAATTCATAAATTTATTGAATTAGGAGAATCAGAGCACCTATGTCTCCGACGTTGTCTCACTCCTCTCCATTGGGACCAAAGCCTCTCACCATTGTGAAGAACAGGGAGAGTGCAACCCATCCCTATAGAGGAGAGGAGGAGAGAGTTTGATTATGTTAGGATTTTAATAATATTTTCGAAATTAATATTTAATTAATCTCATTTTATCTAAATCCTAACTTAATGTATTTTATTCGATTTCAAACACTTCTCATCCTCAACTCAAGATAAAATATGATGGAATATTCCTAAATCTTAATATTTTCAGAATTATTCCAAATTTTAAAATTTTTGGGGATAATATATACATATATATATATTATTTATTTATTTATGTATATGATCCTAGGACTAATCAAGTCAAGTCATTGGTCACTAGCCCAATGTTCAATTTTGTAGCATTTTATCAAAGAAATATTTATTAATATACTTAGAGAACTAGAAGGAAAGTAGAAGTCATATAACATTAATTTTTAACTCTTTAAGTCTACTTTAGTTTTGTACTGAATTGGAAGCAACAAATTAAATCTAAGCATCCACCTAGATGGGCGCTCTATATTAGGTTACATATATCAACTGATAAAGAAAAAATAAATTGAAGTGATAGAAAACTTAAGCAAGGTTTCAAATCTTGATCCTGTATCAGTTTCAGTAATCTACCAAACTGGTACAGCACCATGTGCAGGCAGTATATTGACCCGTACTGTCTGATATCAGCTGAAAGAAAATTGAAAATTTAAATACTGACAGGTATCAAACCATATGGTCTGATACCAATCCTTGCTTGAACCGGTAAATATTGATTGGTATGGTATGCACCGACCAGTACTTGTACCTACGTATTCATGCAAGATACATTATATTGCATTGTATGATATAACCATGTATAAGAGCACCATATGGTCTGATACCACTGCTTGCTCGAACCAGTATCTATACAAGTCACATCAAAAACCATCTGATATATTGTATAATATTTCAAGATACATTTGTAACCATGTATTTAAAAATTGTAATTTCATTGATACAAGAACAGTCACATCAATATACCAAATCATGAAGAGTCCTTAAGTCATTAAGAATCTAATTAGGCAGGTTAAAAGTCCTTTGCTAATTTTTCAATGGGATTGCGAATTTTAAACAGGAGTTCCAATCCCTAACTTCTGGTATTTTACAACACTCAATTAGGATGATTGGCGCATTGAAAAGGTTTGCAAATAAACAAGCTATCAGCTGAAAAGAGAGAGACTGTACAATGGATTATGGTCAATGAAAGTTGTTTCCACTTAGCAGCTAGTATTCACCTTAAGTTTATTTATTTATTTTTAATTCCACTTTATTATCTATTTTCTTTATTGTAATCACTAAAACATCGGTTCCTGTCATTTGCTGATTAAAGACTGTCAGAAATAGTTCAGATTGATATTCCGTTTACTTGAAATGGTAGAAATGTAGTTATAAACTCGATTCTCAGTATTGTTAGTTTCTCAGCAAAGTAGCCCCTAGAACATTAAATTTGAAGCATATGATTCAATCAAAGTTCCACACACTCAATATGATTTTTGTTGCATTTATTTGTTCCACAGGTTTGCTTATTTAAAGTCAAATTTTAGTGAATGATAGAATTATGATGAAATTTATAACAAAGAGGAAACAGATTATAGAAAAATGACACTTCATAATAGATCATAATTAATTGAAGTTGTTTCTCTTTAGCATGAAGCTTACCGTCGTCTCCATACCCTTTTGTCTAGTTCCCATTATCTCTATTATTTCCATTTACCGCAGAAATAACGATACATAGTGTTCATGCTATTACAGCTCAACAGCAATGATATACGAATATGATCCAGGTCAGAATAACATCCATATCGTTGTTTTCTTTAATTTGATGTCTTTGACATATGCCAACAGAAGCATTGATCTTTCAGTACGAAATGTGCAAGACGGAACAAGCATTGATCACCTGAATCACATTCGGACTCGACCCGGCACGCTTCCGCTTGTCGCAAGTCATTGGACCCCCGAGTGATGATTCTTCCATCTTCAGAGACCCATTTCTTCTCTGCTCCTCGACCGCCATACGAAACCCCTAATCTGTGCCCTCCGTCGCCTGATAGGCTTCGACGAGACACAAAACACCCACAACTACCAAAGAACTCCCAAAAGAGACAGAGGAAAGTTGTGGGAAATCAAGGGAGGGGGCAAATAATTGACGAGAGAGAAGAAAGATGGGATCCTGCGAGGCGGAACGATAAACCCTAGCGGTTTCGGGTGCAAGGTGAAGGGAATCGATCGATCGACAACTGTTTGGCAGAAGCGTAGCGAAGCAAAGCTTAATACCTTCTATTATAATAACTCTATTTCTTTTTAATATGCAATTCCAATATTATAATTTTCGATAAATATATGTTGCATTTTACTTTTTTTTTGCTAGAAATTTATTTGTAAAATCCTTTTTCTGAAAATGGATTGGATATAAAAAAAATAAAAATTTATTTTCATTCTCAAGTAAATAAATACCTAAATTTAGATACCAGAAGATCTAATGACTTGACATTGATGGGTTGATCATAATTTACATGATTAAGTTGATGAGGGTGATGTCCATATCTTTCATGTTTATCAATCAGTGAAAATTTAATTAATAATTTTTTGTTTGATATTGTAATCCTAATTTCACAAACCAAAAATCACTATATCCAAAATAAGATTCATGGGGCTTCATAAACCAACTTAAATCTCTTTCCATTTTTGATGTTGGATGATTTAGGATGTCACATTATCTTCATCAAAAGCAAAGTCAATTTGCAATTCTGTCAATTTCATGGGGGGAAAAAGGCCTTCTTTTGACAAGTATTAGAACCAATTAGCATTGGAGGAAAAGATCTCATAGTTATAACACAATAAACATATTGTGTATAGTGAATCAAGTAATACAAATCATCCTCCAAAATCCCCCCCTCACATAAATAGGGTGGCAACCAAGGCATGGGTCATTGCAAATAGCAAGCCACAGCTCCACTACCACTTGCTCAAGTGTAATATTTCAAGTTCTCTTTGTCAAATGTGAGGATTTAATTATATTTATGTACAAATATGAGTATCACTATGTAAAATGAAATCAATCTTTGAATTAGGTGGATGTGTTTTCATTAACCCCCTGAGAATTCACTAGATTTGGTCACATATTTTGCAGAGCAACCAAGTTGAGGAGGATAAATTCTAATAGCCTGTGTCCCGTATGGAGATAATCTATTACCTCTAAAGTTCAATTGATAATGTCCACATCACAACAGAGCAACCTTATCAACATACATACTAAAATAGATTAACTCAAGAGGTTTTTTTTCCTGTTCCTGATGCAAACATTGAGGAAGATGGAACGAAGAACGTGTCTGGACACATGTTCTTATGTTCTTCAACTTTCAGCTGCTTGTTCAATGTACATGGTGAGAGACCAAAGTAACAACAAAAGCACCACTGCAGCCACTATTTTGATATACTTCATCAAGCATACAAGTCTCCTAAATATCAGAGAGAGAGAGAGAGAGAAAGAAACAGAGGTCTGACTTCCACCATTATCCTTCTCCATTAACCCTACTACTGAAACTAAATTTTATGTAGACTTTTTCCATTCACAGTTAGAATGATTTCCACTTGATGATGGAAACTCTCTGATCTCTGAGCTTGGCTAATCATGATCCAGACTTGCTTTACTGTTCTCATCTGTCTTCTCTATGACAATGAATGATCATTAATTTGGAATTCCAGTTTGCTCCCTTACTGCTTCCACTGTGTCACTCACCCCCATGGAAACTTCCTTTTGAGTTAATGCTCTCCAGTTTGTATGGGTGATAGTGGTGGAAACAGTGTGGCCTTCAATGGATGGTGAGCTATGAAATGATGGAAGCGTCAACCACAGCTGACCACTGCCTCCGCCAGAGTTCAACCTTTGGACCCTTGATTTGACTGTGCTAACTCTTTTCCTCTATATATAGCCCTCTCTCCTTCCTCTGGTAGCTGCAGCAGTCTTGAGCTTACAGTCTCTCTCGACGCCAACTGCAGTCTTCCTATGGAGGTCTCCTTGGAACTAGGCGCTCCACAGGGTGCTTCCAAATGCTTCGATGATGATGACCGCCTCAAGAGAACCGGTGAGGAGAAGAACAGTTTCTCTTGGATTAGATTCTCTGATGACCCTAATTCCACTTCCACTGTGCTCCAAATCCTCTGTTTCTCAAATTGTTGTCGGTTCGGATTCTGCAGGGACACTGTGGACGGCGAGCGCACACATTATAACAGCGGTGATCGGCTCCGGCGTGCTATCATTGGCTTGGGCAATAGGCCAGCTCGGGTGGGTCGCCGGCCCCATTGCGATGCTTCTGTTCTCCTTCGTCACGTACTACACATCTGCCCTCCTCGCCGACTGCTACCGATCTGGTGATCCCAACACCGGCAAGCGCAACTACACCTACGTGGATACCGTCCGAGCTAATCTCGGTATGTCCCGCCACTTCATCGAGCAAAACATCGAGCTTTGCACCAAAATCTTCACCTGCTAACTTGCGACTCTCGTGTTCTTGATTCTAACAAACAGATGGGTTCAAGGTCAAGCTCTGTGGCTATCTCCAGTACCTCAACATCGTCGGCGTCGCCATCGGATACACCATCGCTGCCTCCATTGGCATGGTGTAAGTAGAACCTGCTGTTGTTCTATTTTGCTATGTGGCGTTGAGAGAAAGAGCGTTGATGTTGGTTTGGTGTGGAAACAGGGCAATCGAAAGGTCCAACTGCTTCCACAAGAACGGAGATGACAGTCCCTGCCAGGTGAACAGCAACCCTTACATGATCATGTTCGGTGTGGCCGAGATCATCTTCTCCCAGATCCCCGACTTCGACCAGATATGGTGGCTCTCCATCGTCGCCGCTGTCATGTCCTTCACCTACTCTTCCATCGGCCTTTCTCTCGGCATCGTCCAAGTCATCAGTAAGCAGTTTCTTCGCCGTACCTTCTTGATGGATCCGCCAACTCAATTCGACTCCATTGCTTATTCTTCTCTTCTTCAGAGAATGGTGGTGTCAGAGGCAGTCTCACTGGAATCAGCATTGGCACCGTCAGCGAGATGGACAAGATCTGGCGCAGCCTACAAGCCTTCGGCGATATCGCATTCGCCTACTCCTACTCCATCATTCTGATCGAGATTCAGGTACTTCGGTCGTAGTCCATGCCTTCACGAAGTTTCAGAGTAAGGTGACTGACACAGTGCATGCATCTTCAGGATACAATAAGAGCGCCGCCACCGTCGGAGGCGAAGGTGATGAAGAGGGCGACCCTCATCAGCGTGGCGGTGACGACGGTCTTCTACATGCTGTGCGGATGCATGGGCTACGCCGCGTTCGGCGACATGGCCCCGGGCAACCTCCTCACCGGCTTCGGCTTCTACAATCCCTACTGGCTCCTCGACATCGCCAACGTCGCCATCGTCGTCCACCTCGTCGGCGCCTACCAGGTCTACTGCCAGCCGCTCTTCGCCTTCGTCGAGAAATGGGCTCTGGAGACGTGGCCCAGGTCGCAGTTCATCGGCAAGGAGATCCAGGTCCCGCTGCCGGCGCGGCGGTCGTACAAGCTCAACCTCTTCAGGCTAATATGGCGCACGACGTTCGTGGTGATATCCACCGTCGTGTCGATGCTCCTTCCCTTCTTCAACGATGTGGTGGGCTTGCTCGGGGCCATCGGGTTCTGGCCGCTGACGGTGTACTTCCCGGTGGAGATGTACATCGTGCAGAAGAAGGTGGCGAGGTGGAGCACGAGGTGGGTGTGCCTGCAGCTGCTGAGCTTGGCTTGCCTAGCCATCACCATAGCCTCGGCGGCCGGCTCTATAGCCGGGGTGGTGAGTGACCTCAAGGTCTACCGGCCCTTCAAGGCGAGCTAGGAAGACAAAGCTCACAGATCAGATGTAGCTGATAGTTGTTTATTCCCTGTGGTTGTTGCTGTGCTTCACTTATTTGTGATCCTCCAAGAAAAGCAGCTCAATTACTCGTTAGAAGATACCAAAAGCAAGCTGTGCGTGTACTCCATCTGGAATCCTCAATATAACTCAATTAATATTTGTTTCATGACTTATGTTTTCAGTTATTTAACAAAATATAAATATTGATCCGTGTTTGATGGACTAACGAGTCTATCAATTTCGTTTGGTCCAAATTATTGATCAAAAGAAGTTGATAATAATATACTTATCATATCCTTATCCTTATAAGTCAATCTTAATTTTACCTGCTTCCGATATAGGAGTAATCGGAAGTGTTATAATATATTTTTATTTATTTGTTTAAGATTATTTGTTCAAAAAAATCTTGGACTGATCTAAATTTGATCATTTAGATGCAATTAAATGATAAATAAATAAATAAATTTAAGATATCAAAAATGCTCCAATGCTTTCTAATATGATAAATATTTTAGATTGGTTAGAAATTGATACACAAATATCAGTCAAATTAATCTCTTATATTTGCATATGTCAGAGGGGAAGAATACTCTTCGAAATAATATTTTTTAAAGAATACTCTACATGCTAAATTATTCGAGCCTCTCGAGCATAATTCAAGATAAAAAACTTTCTTTTTGGATTCTCACATAAGACTTTTATTTAAACTACTTTGAGCATCAGAAAAATTATGTTAGAATATTTATAGTGCTACTTTGAGCATTCACTTCAAAGATCTGATTATGATAATGTCCCTTAAAAAGTGGATCGAATTGACTCAAATCCATGATATGGGTCAATGACTATGATCAATGATAACGATAGAAGCTTCTCAAGTATAGTTTGAGAAATAAAACTTTATTTTAGATTTTTAAGTAAAATATTTAAAAGCATCCAAATGACCAAGCTAAGTGCACTATTAATACTAACGTTTAGCTTAGCTCGAAGGAATTATCTTTAAAAAATATCCACCTTCTCAACTCAACTCTATGATATGGATCATAGTTTTATTTTGATACTAACACTAGAGATTCTCATGTGACTAAAAGATCAATTTGAGAGATTCTCGTGTGACAAAAAGGACAAAGAAAAGAAAAGAAAAGAATATATGTGATATTGTAGAGGTAAGACTTCATAGCACAGTGGTGTCTTGTCACCCAGTAGGAAATGTATATTGATATTAATCACTTTCTAATTCACTATGTTGTTTGACTTTGGTAACACACTAAAAGTTCTTTGTCATTTACATACCGATCAAAATTCCCTATAATTGATTGGATCAAGATAGAAACTAGTCTTTGTAATCATTTTGCCGGAAGTCGAGGATCCTGCGGACAATCCGACAATCTGAACCCGATTCATCTCTCTCTTTTTCTTTTCTTTGCCTCTGGTAGGATAAGGGAGTTGAATGATGACCCATGGTAACTGAGTAAACAAACTTAAGATGGTAAAGAGACTTAAATGAGGACCTCAGAATGCTCATGAAATGTGTGCCCTGAATGCTAAAGTTGACGGAAAGAATTAATGCGCGTTATCAAAGAGATAAGATTTCATAGAATAATGATGTCGCGCCACCCAATGATAGCGTCTTTTAATATCAACCAATCCAACTTTGACTCCGTCTGTAGAACTACTGACAAACTCATCTTTATCTCCCACGAATCATTGTTTTTCTGCCAACCAAATCATCCTTTTCCTGAGATGAACAGCTGTTTTTAGGTGCTTGCTGCCCAAACTACAAAATGTGGACTAATCAAAAAGCAAGAGAGGCTTCAGCTTTTTGGTCTTCTTCCTCAACAAGTGGGAGAAGTTTAAGGTGGCAGATTCAGATTCTCCACTTCACTCTACTCCGCACAAGTTGCTATCAGAATCCTCCAAAGAATCCCCTCCGACCCTCACTTTTTTACTTTCAACATTACGAGTCGGCCGCCGCCGGTGGCCACTGAGCCAACGTTTCCTTCTTCTGGGATGCTTCGTGTAACGTGGGAAGACGAGTCAAAAAGAGTCAGTAAAGAAGCAAGATGAGTGGGGGTGGCGACAAACTCACTCATGCAGCCGGCAGGTACAAGAATGGCTCAATTCAAAAGCCTGGCAATAATTTACATAAGAGAACATGTGACATCATTCATGTCTAATGAGAAGAAGAAGGTATTTCTGCTCACTGTGTTGTTTTGCCCAGTTATACTCCTGTATTCATGTTCTCTTTTATATGGGGTTTTGCTTGTTTTGCACTGCTGCTGCATGCCGAAGTAAAGATCTCTGCGTAGCTCTCCATATCCATCCTGCAAAAGTTTGGAAATAATATATGTTTTCCTTCAATTTTTAATGTTGCATTTATCAATATATCTTTAAATTAAAAAAATCATATATGTCTCTCCCATCAACATTTATCCAATAAACTCAAAGTAACAATTATTAATCAGTAAGTAATATATATATATATATATATATATATATATATATATATATATATATATATATATATATGTATATTAATGTCTGAGCTAGATCATATGTATGTTAATTTTAATAAGTTTAACTTAGCAGTATCTAATTTCTAATATGATATCATAAGAAAGTTATATAACTACTTCTTGGAATAGTATTTAATCCATCTTATTTTATTGAATGTGTTTGGCTAGTCTAACTAATAAAGATTTTATTATATCATCCTAAGATTTAAAAATAAATTCCATCTTCACTACTTATTTTTTTTAATAAAATAATAATAATAATACAATAGCAGTTAAATAAAATATTAATTTGGTTACATTCTTAAATACTCTTTATCATTTTCTTCAATAAATGCTATTCATCACTTTCATTAATTATTTGTTTTTTGTTTACTAGATTTAAATTTAGAAAGAAATGACTAATTTAAGAGAGATGTTTCATGATGCTGTGAAGGATACCATCAACTGAAAATTTAACTTCATTGATGATGATTAATTACAATGACATAAGTCTCGAGTTTTGCAAAAATATATATGCTCTACTTAAAGTTGTGATAAACATAAAATTCATACATGAAGCATTTGGAACAATCTTACGAGGAGACCCACTAAAGATGATCGTCCATCTCAAGAATTATATTAATAATCACAAGATAAAGTAAAAAAGCTAGTGAATAGCTCAAGAAATCTTTAATAATTTCACAATTTAGATGTCATGGATGGGAGACTTCATTGGCAGTACAGTGCACTTGCTTTTACATAATATAATTTTTTAGAATGTGATGCACTCGACTAACCAAGTGTTCACGTTTTCTTACATATATATATATACATATATATATATATATATATATATATGTATATGTACATATGTATATGTACATATATACATATACATATACATATATACATATACATGTACATATAAATATACATATACATATATATATACATATACACATATATATTTGTATATATATATATATATGCATCGCACGTGCTCAACGGACCGAACAAGGCATTTGAAGATTCAAGTCGGCGACTTCCCGCCCTCAAACGTCTCGAAACCAACCCGAGAGCTTGAGGGACCGAGAAGAGTCGGAGGAGCCACAAGCCGTGGGAAGACAGAATCGACGTCTACGACTGCGTTCTCCTTCCTCTCCTCATTCGTTTCTCCTCTTCTTCTCGGGATTCTCAAACCCTCACCTCCCCGCCTCCCCTGCGGCCTTTCTCCCACTTACCTCCCCCTCCTACTAAAACCCTCACTCTCCCCTCCGACCCGTCGAGGAGTCTCCTCCCTTGCACATCCCCGGCCTTGCCGGCTTCGTGCAGGGGTTAGACCACCGATACTGCCCTTTCTTTCGCGATCGGTGCACGGATGATGGCGGACTAAATCTCGACGACGACGATGGGGATTTCAAGCTCATTCCGTGGCTGTGCGCGTTAGGGTTTCAGGGTATGCCTCTGCCTCCCGACTATCATCTGCGTGGCTTCGGTTAGGGGAAAATTGCAATCGGGTCTACCCGATTGGTTCTTGGACAGCTGCAGGTTGTTGTCTTGCAGACCTGCCTAGAGATTTGATTTGATCTCCATGGTGTTGATTGGCTTGGTGGATTGATCATCGGGTGGTAGGGATCGTCAAATCCTGCTCCCCAAATGATCTGGGACACCCTATGTTTCTAACACTGAACTTACAGACGGATCTTTGGATGAAAGTTGTGTCATCATTCTTATGCAGAAACCCTACTTTGATTGAGAAGGAACCCCTTTTTAGTATCCGACAGGCATTAGTAGAGGCTTTGTGGAGTCCTCTCGGATTACAATCTCAGTGGCAGTAATCTCTTGGCTTCGTCCTCATTCTCAAGCAGGTTGCAAATACTCATCAGAATCTGTCTTTGAAGTGCCATTTTAATTCTTTTGCTTTCTGCCTAAGTCCAATTTGATTGAGACAGTGAATTCTCTGCTGTTTCTTCTTGAATTCATACTTTCATATGCTTAGAAATAAAACGACTTCAGGTGGCTGCTTCTTGTCCAGCTAAAAGAATGTGGTGAAGGTGCGCTATGCAGATGAAAAATCCATGGGCTGATAATTACATCGGTAATCAAATGCCTTTTGCTATTGTCTTTATTGTCATCTACCATTACCTGCCTCAATAAATGTCCTTGTGATATGTAAAATGCAATTTCTCTTTACGAAGACAGATCTTTTCTTGTGACTAGAAAATTGATCTGGCTTTTGATGTTTCTATAATTTCAGGTAAATTGTCGCTGTTACATCATTTCTCTTGCAGTTCAGTTCCTATTTGAATTGACCTATCACACTCCATTGTATATATTGTTGGTCCCTATCAACAAAACTTGGCATTTTACTGCTGAAATTTCTTTTATCGATATACCTCCTGGTAACCAAAGATAAATATCGGAGGGTTAGAATAGAGTACAGGTAAAAGAAATCAAATTTAGGAGCATGAAAAGTCTTTTACATTAGGCCTTGATCTTCTTGAGAATTCTGAGAATAAATAAAAATGGTATTCCAGACAAATAAGTAGATTTACCACTGGATAAGATAGCTGGATAATGTTCGGAAGACTATGTTTAACATCAGATGCCTGGAAGTTAGATATCAACAATTGCAAAGAAAATATTTGAAATGTCATATGATACAATGAGGTATGTTGATGCCAAGATGGACCACTAATAAAGAGGCTTTTTGGTGAGACAAAACTGAAAGAATTGTCCAAAAGTTTTGGAATATTGTTTGAAAAGTCCAATTGGATGTGTCTGTCTTACATCTTAGATGACAAATGAAAAAAGAGAATTTAATGGCTAACTATATGCTATATATCAAGAATGGAAGTGCAAAAGGACTGAGTGACATTCATTGTCATTAATATATAATAACTATATTGGCTGGTGAAGAAACGAGTAAAGACATTCCTGACACAATTGAAACAAAGTTTGTGCACCAGAGGCTTGCTTATACACTTTGGGCACTACTGGTAAAGTCACATTATTTTTTTACCCCTAACATTGACTTATTGAATATTTTATTAAAAAAAGGCAAAAAAGAGACTCACATTTGAAATATTGAAGGGAATGACATTAGAGATATGTTAACAGACATATCATAAACAATGACAAATAGTGGATCGCTGAATCATCACGATGACTGTATGACGTAAAAATGTTGCATTTGATGAATAAAAAATGTGCTGCTTTGAGTAAGCTATGGATTTTTGTGCTTTGTTGTATTGTTGTTTATTTATGCAATGAAATTAATTCAGAGAAAATTCTCCGTTTTGCTTAACGAAGAGATAGGCGCAATGTTGATGAGGGAAAAAGAGCTTTATATATGCTTTTAGCTGATTGTTCTTTGGATGCTAATGCGTGCTAATCTAAAAGATGTGATGTGTGAGAACATTTGCGCTCTTGAGAGGAGATTATAATATACTTTTGTGGATTCTTGTTTTTTATGCTCAAGGTTCATATTGGGCCTCATTTATTTGTGCTTCCGAGGCAGACAGGGGGCCTCGGGACAATCGGAAAGGTGGATACAATTATTTTGGCATCACAGCTCGAAGAACATCCGAAGGTGCTATATAGTGTTATAATTCGAGATAGACAGGTGCTATACAGCGTTCCTCATGCATCATCCAGATCACAGCATACACACAACAGTGTATTATTGCAGCACCAACATTAGAATGCCGAAAGGTCGATACAAGTGTTTAAGCATCACAGTTTGAGGAACATTGTGGTATCGTTCGATGGGCTTATGATAATGCTCACGTTCGGAGTTCATATGCATCATTTACGTCATAGCATGCAAACAACAAGTTATTACTATTTACTAGTTTCCTTTTCTAAGCACCCCATGGTTTGGCAACAAGAAGAAGCCGCCCTTGTCGTTGTGTTATGATTCCAGGGGCCTCGTTCATTTGCAGCTCCTCCCTCGTCAATCCACCAGGCAGCTCCCAGTCGAAGCGGCTCACCAGGTTCGCCAGCGCCAGCTCCAGAGCAGCGACGGCGAAGTTTTGCCCAGGGCAAATCCTTCGGCCTGCTCCGAACGGCACGTACCGGACATCGTTGCCCGTGAAGTCCAATGCGCCGTCCGCGAACCTCTCCGGCCAGAACTCCTCCGGCGACTCCCAGCTCCGCGGGTCTCTGCCCATCGCCCACGCGTTCACGAAGGCGCGCGCCTTCTTGGGGATGCTGAACCCTTGTATGCTGCAGTCTTCCAACAGCTCGCGCGGGAGCAGCAACGGGGCCGGAGGGTGCAGCCGGAGGACCTCCTTCACGACTGCTTTCAGATACGCCATCTGGCTCACCTCCGCCTCTCTGACCAATCCCTCCCCGCTGCCTCTTCCTCTTCTCACTTCGTCTTGTAATTTCCGTATCGCTCGGGGACTCCGGATGAGCTCCGCCATGGCCCATTCCAAGGTTACGTACGATGTGTCGGTACCGGCGACGAACATGTCCTGCACAAGTTGGTTTACGGTAGCGGGTGTGAACTTTGGATCGGCGGAAATAGTCGTAAGCCATCGGCGTTCGACAGTGCCACAATGGGACAAAATATCATCGATTGTTTTGTCGCCCCTTAGAGAGGAGGAACGGTCAGCGTTCATGTCGTCGCTCGATTTCAGAGATGGCGGGTCGCCAAGAGACAGGTGTCAGGGATGAGGCGGTTTGACGTCTAGGCCTAGCAATTTGATTGGATACGCCACGAAAGCGGATCGAATTAGTCGATCCGCGGTTGGGAAGGTTAGTCATTTCGATTTTGACCAACCGATTCGAAGAGCAGCCAGGACCATGAGAGAGAGAGAGAGAGAGAGAGAGAGACGTACCACCAGAAGTGCCTTGATATGTTCGGTTGTGAGGACGAAGTCCATCGCTGCATCTTTCTGCAGAGAGAGCAGAACATCCACGAAATCCTTCTCCTCACCGTCGTTTTCCTCCCCACCATGCTGCGCCGACCGAACTGCATGTTCCTTAATCACCTCATCTAGCAACTTATCCCACCTCGCCTTGTTCTTGTTGCATCTGGCCACACTACCGAAGAACATATCCAGCCACCCTAGCCACGGGAAGTAGTCACCCACGTAGATCTTGGATAGAAGCACCGAATTCTCGCCGACCAGCTCGGAGAACAGGCGATTCCTCCCTTCTTCTCCCGTGAACTTCCCTGAAACAACTCGACAGAGTACATCGTTGGCGAAAGAGTACAAGACCTCGGATAAGTCGATGACGTTCGCCGAAGCCGAAGCCTGGGACGAGATCTTTCCCATCATGGATTCCACCTCCTCCTCCCTCATTAGCCGGTACGACTGCACCCTCTTGGGGCTCAGCAGGTGGACGGAGCAGATCTTTCGGAGCTGCTTCCAGTAGTCGCCGTAGGGCGCGAAGCCCAAGTCCTTGCAACCGTACAAGAGGATTCGGGCCGGCTTGAGACCTGGCCGGCTGGCGCAGGCGTGGTCCTGGTTGCGCAGCACCTCCCGGGCGGCGTCCGGCGAGGAGACCACGAGCGCCGGCACCTGGCCCAGGCGAAGTAGCATGAGCGGGCCGTGTTGCTGCGACAGGGCATGGAGGGAGCGGTGCGGTAGTGGGCCCAGCTGGTGGAGGTTGCCGATGAGGGGAAGCCCCGGCGGGCACGGGGGATGCCCACGGGAGTTCCTCTTGACCTGCAGCAGAAGCAGCAGCAAAGAGAGTGGCACGAGTATGATGAAGAGGGTGGTGAGTAGAGATGGGTCGAGCGGCGCCGTCGGCAGGGTGGAAGACATCATCGCCTGTGGCTGCTCGTCTTCTCTCGTGCATATCGGAAATGAAAAAGACCAATTGAAGCACGCAAGTATTGCACAGGAGAATAAGTGAAACGGTGTTATGTAAAACCCTATTGTTAAGGGTCCATTTTTTGCTATTGTTAAGAGTATATTTTGATTGTTCGAACAGAAAGCTACTTAGAACCAATATGCTTCTTCTTTTTTTATAGTTTATTTTAAGGTGGGAATTTATGGAGTTAGACATCTAAAGCCTACAAAAACTAAGTGGGCCCATTCCAGATAATGCCCTCAGATAATAAAGTTTTGAATGGTCATGCTTTCGTTGTTCGATATATCTTGGGGGTACTTGCGTAACCCCTTTTATAGTGACCATATGAGAGAAGGGTGTTATAAAGTCTGTTCAATAAATAAGATGTGAAAATTGATCACAACCAACCATCCTTGCTGATCCCGAGCCATTCGATTGGAACTGCCATCACCGACTGTTATGCCTATTTACCATGTTGTTTATGTGATATTAGCTCGGCCATGTGTCAGCTAGTGGCTTGGTCGTATGGAGAGGACCCTTGTTGAACACAAAGTGAATGATAGCATAGAGTGTTGATGAATCAACCACGTCACCTTTATCGAGAAGCTCTAAAATAGTTGGTCGGGAAGTACGGTTCTTGTTAGTGTAAGAGATGATAAAATATCAAACTCAGACTATCCAACTTAGTTTTCTTGGGCTATCTGACTCGAACTATTGGGCTCGATATGCTCGACTTGGCATGCAAACTCAATAGTATTAGTGTGTCATATCTACTTGATTGGGTATGATGACCCGGAGATGATATAGTCAGGTGTGGTGGTTCGATATGATAGTATGATCGGGTGTGGTGACACGATTGTAGTGCATGATAGACCGATGAGGCCACAAGATCGGGAGCAATGACACTCAAAGGGCCAATGAAACTAGGTGTGATGGTGAACGAAAGGCCAAGAGGTCGAGTGCAATGGCATGCCAAAGGCCAATGAAGATGGGCACGATGGTGCACGAAGGGCTCAAAGGTTGGGTATAGTGGTGCACAAAGGGCTAGTGAAGTTGGGTGCTGTTATGCATAAAGGGTCAGGAGGTTGGGTGCAGTGGTGCGCAATGGGCAAGAAGACTAAATAGAACGGTACACAAAGGGCCAATGAAACTAGGCGTAATGGTGCATGAAGAGCCAATAAGTCGAATACAATGATGAATAAAATGCTAGGAGGTCGATTGCAATCATGCAAAGAGCCAATGAAAGCAAATGGAATGGTGCACGAAGGGTTAAGAAGCCAAGTGTAGTGGTACATAAAGGGCCATGAGGCCGAGTGCAACTGTGTACAAAAGAGGCAGTGAAACTGGGTAGGTGTAGTGGCATACAAAAGGCTAGTAAAGTCAAATGCGATGGCATAGAGAGCTAGTGCGATTGGCACGCGATGACGCTGAGGACCTATTATGGGCATGTGCCAAGCATGTCTCTTCTTTGGTGGGTGGGAGAATTCGAGTGAATCTAGATGTGATTAGACAATTAATCATGCGCCATATCATTCTACAATGAAGGGGGACATGGTGCAATTACCAGTTGCCACATAGCCACTATATTGATTGTGATAGATTTGATATGATCTCCTTGATGATCCGAATGACAATTGCATTGTCAGGATTGTACTATGTGTTTCGAGGGTGCTAAATGATGCTATGTGCCCTACTTTCTTTAAGGAGATTGGGAGCCGAATGGGCGATTGGAAAGAGGAAACGCCACATTGGTCCCTATAAATAATAGTTCACTGTCACAGTTACTCCTCATTTAAGCTTGCAACTTGAATCCTTATGAATAATATACTTAAAGCCACACTGCAAAAGGTTTATGATGTCGAGCCCCATCTCTTAACACTTTTGATTCAAGTAAGTCATCAATCTCGTCATCACTTTTGGTGTTGGTAGTGAGACTTTTAGTCACAAAGGTGTCACACCCTCAATATGATATCTGAGATGTGAGCATATCTTAAATCAAGAAAAAATTTTAATTTCTCATATATCCACACCCAAGATTTATAACATAAAATTTGAGAATACTATATGCATTCAATTCTTATTTACACACTATAAAACTATGTAATTTTTAATCATATAGCACATCACTTGATAACTCCATAAAACCTAATGCAAAATCAAAATAATTAACAACCAAATATAGACTTACAAGATCTAATGAAGATATTATAGTTATAAAAATTAATCATTGAGCATAAGTTCACATCAATATAAAGACTTCAATGTAACATTCCAAACTTTAACACGAGAGATCCTTTAACCTTTACAACAATGCACACCAACTCATAGACAACGTTACAAGCAAAGTGTTCCTTACAATAATATCTTGTTAAACTACTAAAAATATATCACAATCTTCCAACATTTCACTTTCTAGCCCAAAACTAATATGAGTGCGAGTGATAAATTAACATAAAAATTTATATAGCAATATAAGCTACAAAAGTAAGTGACTATTATATCCATGGCATATATAAAGCAAATCATATGACATAAGCATTAAGGTATAAATTATGGATTCAAGAGTTATACTTAACATTTCATATGATTCATACTTAACAAGAAGTGCTCAAGAGGCATATTAAGAAAAAAAGGCATGAGCTCAAGAGGCATGTATGACATTTCATTTAATTCATTAATATCAAAGAAACATATAGCAACATAAGAGCAAATCAAAATCATAATGCTAGGCATAAGCTAAAAAATAAATTCATATTTGATATGTCATTCGATTCATTAATAGCAGTGGAGCAAAGAGCGAGTATATCAAGAATAAATGCTATTCATTAGCTCAAGAGTAAATTTAAATTTGATTCCTTTTATTCATTCATAACAATGGAGTAAAGTGCATATAGGAGCATATCAAGAAATAATACAAAATATGAGCTTCAGTATCATATTTAATATTTTATTTATTTTATTTATATTCAAGGAGTATATAAGAACACATAAGTATTTACTTTGAAAAATATGTGAAGAGATATAGAGGATGAAGTGGGATTTAATATAATATGATCCATCTAATTCTCGATGACCATTAACATTAGTTGGTTTAAGCTCGCGTTTGCAAGCCCTATTCTGGTACAAGCGGAGTCTGTGAGTCGCTGTTGTTGCATGTCGCCCATCATCGATTTCGGGTACACTTCCACCATCTCCTCCTCGTCCTCCACCGCTTCCTCTTCTTTCTTCCTCTTCCTCCTCCATCTTCATCTTCCTCATTCTTCCTCCGTTGCCTCTTCTTCTTTCCCCCCTCTTCCTTGTCCTTTTCTTTCTTCCTCTTCCTCCTTCCTCCTTCATCCTCTTCCTCCACCATATGTTCCTGTTCAAGTCTTTGACATATACCGATGTACCATATCAGTACATTAGAACTGGCATGAATGGTCAGTACGAGATGAAAATCGATGATTACCATAACAGCTTCCAATGGTAGAAACAAAATAGCCTTAGAGACCTGGTTTTAGATGATTTTGCAGTCTATAACTATACGTAAAGATTAGGCATCAGAGCATTAGTGAAACCAAAAATTATCAAATGGATTCACACAGTTTATGTTCCGCAACTCAAATTGTCAGAATAAGAAAGACCAGGGTAAAATAATACATTCAACACTGAAAGAATTGTCCAAAAGTTTTGGAATTTTGTTTGAAAAGTCCTATCGGATATCTCTGTCTTACATCTTAGATGAGGAATGAAAAAAGAGAATTTAATGGCTAACTATATGCTATATATTAAGAATGGAAGTGCAAAAGGACTGAGTGACAGTCATAGTCATTAATATATAATTACTATATTGGTTGGTGAAGAAACGAGTAAAGGCATTCCTGACACAATTGAAACAAAGTTTGTGCACCAGAGGCTTGCGTCTACACTTTGGGCACTACTGGTAAAGTCACATTATTTTTTTACCCTTAACATTGACTAATTTAATATTTTATTAAAAAAGGCAAAAAAGAGACTCACATTTGAAATATTGAAGGGAATGACATTAGGGATATGTTAACAGACATATCATAAACAATGACAAATAGCGGATCGCTGAATCATCACGATGACTATATGACGTAAAAATGTTGCATTTGATGAATAAAAAATGTGCTGCTTTGAGTATGCTATTGATTTTTGTGCTTTGTTGTATTGGTGTTTATTTATTCAATGAAATTAATTCAGAGAAAATTCTCCGTTTTGCTTAAAGAAGAGATAGGCTCAATGTTGATGAGGCAAAAAGAGCTTTATATATGCTTTTTGCTGATTGTTCTTTGGATGCTAATGCGTGCTAATCTAAAAGATGTGATGTGTGAGAACATTTGCCCTATTGAGAGGAGATTATAATATACTTTTGTGGATTGTTGTTTTATATGCTCAAAGTTCATATTGGGCCTCATTTATTTGTGCTTCCGAGGTAGACAGGCAACATCCGAAGGTAGGTGCTATATAGTGTTATAATTCGAGATAGACAGGTGCTATACAGCGTTCCACATGCATCATGCAGATCATAGCGTACACACAACAGTGTATTATTGAAGCACCAACATTAGAATGCCGAAAGGTCGATACAAGTGTTTAAGCATCACAGTTTGAGGAACATTGTGGTATCGTTCGATGGGGTTATGATAATGCTCACGTTCAGAGTTCATATGCATCGTTTACGTCATAGCATGCACACAACAAGTTATTACTATTTACTAGTTTCCTTTTCTAAGCACCCCATGGTTTGGCAACAAGAAGAAGCCGCCCTTGTCGTTGTGTTATGATTCCAGGGGCCTCGTTCATTTGCAGCTCCTCCCTCGTCAATCCACCAGGCAGCTCCCAGTCGAAGCGGCTCACCAGGTTCGCCAGCGCCAGCTCCAGAGCAGCGACGGCGAAGTTTTGCCCGGGGCAAATCCTTCGGCCTGCTCCGAACGGCACGTACCGGACATCGTTGCCCGTGAAGTCCAATGCGCCGTCCGCGAACCTCTCCGGCCGGAACTCCTCCGGCGACTCCCAGCTCCGCGGGTCTCTGCCCATCGCCCACGCGTTCACGAAGACGCGCGCCTTCTTGGGGATGCTGAACCCTTGTATGCTGCAGTCCTCCAACAGCTCGCGCGGGATCAGCAACGGGGCCGGAGGGTGCAGCCGGAGGACCTCCTTCACGACTGCTTTCAGATACGCCATATGGCTCACCTCCGCCTCTCTGACCAATCCATCCCCGCTGTCTCTTCCTCTTCTCACTTCGTCTTGTAATTTCCGCATCGCTCGGGAACTCCGGATGAGCTCCGCCATGGCCCATTCCAAGGTTATGTACGATGTGTCGGTACCGGCGGCGAACATGTCCTGCACAAGTTGGTTTACGGTAGCGGGGGTGAACTTTGGATCAGCGGAAATAGTCGTAAGGCATCGGCGTTCGACAGTGCCACAATGGGACAAAATATCATCGGTTGTTTTGTAGCCCCTGAGAAAGGAGGAACGGTCAGCGTACATGTCGTCGCTCGATTTCAGAGATGGCGGGTCGCGAAGAGGCAGGTGTCAGGGATGAGGCGGTTTGACGTCTAGGCCTAGCAATTTGATTGGATACGCCACGAAAGCGGATCGAATTAGTCGATCCGCGGTTGGGAAGGTTAGTCATTTCGATTTTGACCAACCGATTCGAAGCGCAGCCAGGACCATGAGAGAAAGAGAGAGAGAGAGAGGCGTACCACCAGAAGTGCCTTGATATGTTCGGTTGTGAGGACGAAGTCCATCGCTGCATCTTTCTGCAGAGAGAGCAGAACATCCACGAAATCCTTCTCCTCACCGTCGTTTTCCTCCCCACCATGCTGCGCCGACCGAACTGCATGTTCCTTAATCACCTCATCTAGCAACTTATCCCACCTCGCGTTGTTCTTGTTGCATCTGGCCACACTACCGAAGAACATATCCAGCCACCCTAGCCACGGGAAGTAGTCACCCACGTAGATCTTGGATAGAAGCACCGAATTCTCGCCGACCAGCTCGGAGAACAGGCGATTCCTCCCTTCTTCTCCCGTGAACTTCCCTGAAACAACTCGACAGAGTACATCGTTGGCGAAAGAGTACAAGACCTCGGATAAGTCGATGACGTTCGCCGAAGCCGAAGAATGGGACGAGATCTTTCCCATCATGGATTCCACCTCCTCCTCCCTCATTAGCCGGTACGACTGCACCCTCTTGGGGCTCAGCAGGTGGACGGAGCAGATCTTTCGGAGCTGCTTCCAGTAGTCGCCGTAGGGCGCGAAGGCCAAGTCCTTGCACCCGTAGAAGAGGATTCGGGCCGGCTTGAGAGCTGGCCGGCTGGCGCAGGCGTGGTCCTGGTTGCGCAGCACCTCCAGGGCGGCGTCCGGCGAGGAGACCACGAGCGCCGGCACCTGGCCCAGGCGAAGTAGCATGAGCGGGCCGTGTTGCTGCGACAGGGCATGGAGGGAGCGGTGCGGTAGTGGGCCCAGCTGGTGGAGGTTGCCGATGAGGGGAAGCCGCGGCGGGCACGGGGGATGCCCACGGGAGTTCCTCTTGACCTGCAGCAGAAGCAGCAGCAAAGAGAGAGGCACGAGTACGATGAAGAGGGTGGTGAGTAGAGATGGGTCGAGCGGCGCCGTCGGCAGGGTGGAAGACAACATCGCCTGTGGCTGCTCGTCTTCTCTCGTGCATATCGGAAATGAAAGAGACCAATTGGAAGCACTCAAGTATTGCTTCCAAAAAAAATTTACCACACAGGAGAACAAGTGAAACGGTGTTATGTAAAACCCTATTGTTAAGGGTCCATTTTTTGCTATTGTTAAGAGTATATTTTGATTGTTCGAACAGAAAGCTACTTAGAACCAATATGCTTCTTTTTTTATAGTTTATTTTCAGGTGGGAATTTATGGAGTTAGACATCTAAAGCCTACAAAAACTAAGTGGGCCCATTCTAGATTATGCCCTCAGATACTAAAGTTTTGAATGGTCATGCTTTCGTTGTTCAATATATCTTGCGTAACTCTATGCTACAAAACTATGAGAGATGGGTGTTATATAGTCTGTTCAATAAATAAGATGTGAAAATTGATCACAACCAACCATCCTTGCTGATCCCGAGCCATTCGATTGGTACTGCCATCACGGACTGTTATGCCTATTTACCATGTTGTTTATGTGATATTAGCTCGGCCATGTGTCAGCTAGTGGCTTGGACGTATGGAGAGGATCCTTGTTGAACACAAAGTGACAATGATAGCATAGAGCGGTGATGAATCAACCACGTCACCTTTGTCGAGAAGCTCTAAAACAGTTGGTGGGGAAGTACGGTTCAATTAATGCATGTTGTTAGTGTAAGAGATGATAAATATAAGGATTTGACATGAAAAGAAGATTCAAAACAAACGGCACCCTTAATGGTCGAGATCATCGAAAATGAGGGTTCGGTAAAGGAGCATTTAAGGCTATCGGAATCATTTAAGGCTATCGGAATCGATTCATTAACATCAGGGGGATTTAGATCATTAGAGGTTATCTGAGTCGGACAACTTTCCTTGAGACATACTAGTCACCCCTCCTCATGCTAATGTGTAATAGTAGATTTTGGTTGTCCAAGTTAAAAGTAAACTCAAATCCAACCTAGTCCGTCTTCAAACCTATCTCAAAGTGGAACTTGCTGAGTCGAACATCCATCCGTCCGAGGTTTTCAAAACTAAGTTGGGAACATTTTCGGCAACGCCTCTCTCCCCTCCGATGCCTAAATTAAAAACCTACTCTATTGGGCATTACCTATATGACCTCTTTCATAGGGGACGTACGGGGGAAATAC
Organism: Musa acuminata AAA Group; assembly: GCF_036884655.1. Lineage (NCBI taxonomy): Eukaryota > Viridiplantae > Streptophyta > Magnoliopsida > Zingiberales > Musaceae > Musa > Musa acuminata. Next base: position 32,882,891 of record NC_088351.1, on the reverse strand, counting down.
CCTATTGACTAACAAAGAAGTAAAAACCAATACTCTATTGACTAACAAAGATGAAAAAACCAATCATAACCGCCGCCTTGCTGATCCCAAATCATTATACCCATTTATTAGAAACGACCATCGATTAATAATGAACTGTTATGGCTGTTTGCTGTACCGTATACGTGATATTAGCTCAACCACATGTCGGCCGGTAGCTTGAACGCATGGAAAGGAGCCGACCGGTAGCTTGAACACGTACATGGAAAGGAACCTTGCTGAACACAAAGCGACATGATAACATCCGAGTACTGATGGGTCAGCCTCGTCACATTTGTCATAACAGCTATGCATCTGCCTTATCATCAATCTCCAAATAAATAAATAAATAAAAGAAAACCAACCTTCTCAGCTAACGTTTTCTGAAGATGCAGTCTAAGCAAGCTGCCAAAAGAACAAAGGAAGACATCAAAATAGCAGCTATCAATATAAACGATATCTTCTCATCATTTGAAAACCAGTTATTTTTCCGCTATGAGGGCTCAACTCATGAAATCAGTGTCATTTGTTTCTGCACTGTCGCAAGACACATTGTCTCGCCCATTGGAAGGCACACTACATATATACCAAAATGCGATTTCCCCGAATGCATGTCAACGGTGTCTCACATATGGGGATTGAACCTATGCTTTAAGGGGCCTAGAAAAAAGATATACAAAGCTTTCTGTAAAGAAAGAATGCAGGCTTTGTCTTGGTACAGTAAGTCGTGATGCAGGGAAAGTCTAGTTCATGTAAAATGGACGGAGAAAGAGGCCACCACAACATCTCATGGCAACCGAAACGAATCCTGAGACCTCAGAGGAATGCCTTCCAAAGAATAGCCATCCTCGTCAGTGTGTTTTGGTAGGCGCCCAGACATAGATGACGATAGACCTGTCATGGATAGAGTCAATAATAAGTAGCAAATTTCACAGATTGCAAAGAGTATGCACAAAATCTAATAATGCTTTTTAGATCATATATGGAACATACCATCAGCCATGTCCTTGGTCCTGTGGAGCAGAAATGTCCCAGAAAGAATTGTGACAAAGCCACACATCTCTGTGACAATCTGGGTGGGATTTTGACGATCCCAGTCCTGTAGAGAACATGGATAAGATAGCCCAGAAAACATTAATACGTGTTACACACCTAAAGAATGCTAACAATTAAACTGATAAGAAGTCCTGAATGAAACTATAAATAATTTCACAAACAGAATCATGGCAAGTTTCCTTATTCTCTTTGTTGGATATATATATATATATATATATACACACACACACACACACACCCCCACATGCACATACACATAATACATATATATACATATACATATATCCATTTAGTTCCGCTTTAGCTTTCACAAACCAATGTGCATTTGATTAATTTCCTTCTACCGTACAGAAAGTAATTGTCACCGAAACCAAATTTGTTATGACAGACCATAGGAACTACAGGTGAGATTTTACAATACTTGCACTGATATCAGTCTTAGGCCTTCCGTCAGTTTAAATTAATTACAATTTTCATAAAGCAGGACATAAATGCCGACAGTGGTAATCTAGTCATGCACAAGGGACAACAAGTTGATGACCTTCTTAATTCTACCAATTCTGTTGTTCCCTTCAGCTTAGGACTTGAGTTGGAGACTTGATTGACAAGTATCGACCAACTTGTCTTATATAACCTAAGACTAATAACTATGATGGTCAACTTTGAACCTTCCTCTTTATCAAGGAACTGGTCTTAAGCTCAATATAGTTTAAATCTTCACATTTTGACTCTTGTCCTCTCAACACAACAGATCAAATTCTGTAGAAGATCTAATATAACTACCATAAATTTAATAAATCATGGTGAGATACAACATCAAAGAACAATAAAATACCACTCACTTCTTAAAACTAAAATAAATACCTATAATATCAATTGAAACTAACTGCACAAAGCTTAAGTGTTCTAAGTTCAATTCAGTGAAATGTCATTGATCCACAATGAGCACAAGGAATAATGGAAGAGATAATAACAAAGAAGATAAGGAGATCTGACATTTACAAGTAATCTCCAAGATATATAATATGAACACCAAAAGTCAGGTCAAGTTACCAGTAAGGATTCACATTCAATCCAGAGACAAAAAGCATCTCATTTTTACAATTGTCAAAGTAGTAAACCCAATGTCTTGTGTTTTTTTTATATTTCAAGCCTTTACAATAACCTATTTCAGTTTTAATTCTCTCTTTTTAAAACATTTTAACATGATCAACTCATATGAAAAGCATGAAAAAAAGGGAAAATATATGGATGAATATGTTTGTGTGAATAAAACATAAGATGAATTGTGGAACAGAAGCCAAATCATACATCTTCGAGGATTTCGAAACCAAATTTAGAAGTGACAAAAGTACAAGAAAGTATAAAGTTTCTAATTTTAATTTATTCCCAAGTTGTCTAGAACTTCATCATGTAGTTTTTTTCTAAAGCAATTCATACAGAATAAGGATAATTGCTCACTCAAGGATTGTTCATTTTTCAACACTACCAGTTACACAATAACATCAATGTCTAGCAATATGATCATTGAACCAAGATATAGAACAACAAAGAAACCGATATGACACATAGAAATAGTTACCTTGAACATAATCACACTAGCCAAAATCGTCAATGATGTAAACATCACATAGTATATTGGTGATACTACTGCTGTATTGAATGTATCAAGAGCCTGAGGACAAAGTTTAGCAAGGATCAGAATATTAGTAACTTTAAGAAGTTCAACATGTGGGATGAAAATCATTATTACTTTAAAATCATATTCCATCATAAATCAAACAGCTATTATCTGCACATTTCTATCCATTATGCATGGTGATTAAGGTAAACATAATAAACTGAGTTAAAATATAATATGTGGATAACCATAACTACATGTCAGCTGGCTGAGATACATATAAAACCATGGAAAGTTGATAGAAGACTAAGACAATCATGTGCAAAATTATATTTAATATATTATTTGTCAGCTTCCAATATGATGCATTGAGAAGAATATGTAGCTGGTAATAAATTGTGTACTAATAACATTGACCACCAAGAAAAGGTACCATTGAAATATATAAAAGACCATGTGATACAAGGAAAATAATTAAAAAATTACAAATAGATGTTGACATGCATTTGGAGGACCACAATACTCCAGTTTCACATTCCTAAAGCCTAGAAATATAACTTGTAAAACCTCTATGCTTAAATCCAATTACAATACTCCAGTTTGACATTCCTAAAAGCCTACAAAATATAACTTGTAAAACCTCCATGCTTGAATCCAATTACTTTCTTAAAACTTCCGTCAAGGACCTAGCTGTATTAAAAAGATCTCTTAAAGCAGATTGACATAAATCTTGATGATAAAGACAGTCTTAAGCCTCATGAATAACAGTTTATGAAGTCAATCAACCCACACTCACTATTTATTTTATTTATATATATATATATATATATATATATATATATATATATATATATATATATATATATATATATGAATTGTTCCATCATTAATGACAGATAAATGAAAAAAAATTAATTAGCTGACAAAGTGAAGATGATGGTTGTTTCATGTCCGGGACCACCAGTTCATCCCAATGGCACATGTAGAGGCCAATGGGAGCAGACATCCAGTCCCACATCTAATAAAAAGCTGTTACAGCCTCAAGGACTATATACAGATGAGTTTTCCAACATTAACCAAATAGAAAACTCCAAACCTAAACAAAACCCTTGTGTCACAAAAAATGAGAACAGGCAGTGAGTAGATCAAAGCTATCCCATTATATGTCTTGTTTCAGCATCTTTTGACTTGTCTCATGATGGACAACTTCAGAAGATGTGTTCAACTTCATAATATGACATGCTGATCAACATGAAGTTTGATTTTGCAAAACGAAACTCCATGCTAGTTGCATATGATGTCATCTTGGCAATTAACAACATAAGGTAACTGTAAGGTAAAACTTGAGCAGAAAGCTTCCAAAGCCAAATATCCAGCTCTGCCACAGTCAAATGGGAAGAACTGTAAACATCAACTACAATATGGTTGGTTCCATGAGGAAATTTTGGACGAAATCTTCAGGAAAATGTTTGGTTCATGATTTAAGTAATTGCTTCATTTAACTTAACCCAGAAGGGCCAACTCTAGTCATTTCAGCTCTGCCAATTCCAGCATCTGATCCTGCTGATACTAACTGGGAGCCAAACATGTCAGAAATAAAAAAATAAAACTTCGTTCTAAAATTCCTATTCAATCATTCTGGCCCACCTGAACAAATCTCGATCAAGAAAACAACTCTTGAAACAAAAGATATTGATCTTAATAATGTGTTCACTGTCTTTCTCCAAATCTCACAATGTGCCCCAGAGCTAATCTATTTTCTCATGTAAAAAGAATTAGAATAAAGCATATCAAATGTTAAAACTTTTGTCACTTTATAGAATTTGATAAGTAGCAACTTCAGTATCTAAATCAGTAAGATCACATCTCCTTATTGGCAAAGGAAAATGTGGATTGTTTCATTTGAGTTATACTCAAGTCAAGATGCATACTTTAACTTGGTAAAAAGCATACTAAAATTTCAGTTTCTCACATGGCTAAGATGTTTAAATCTGTATATAAAGTACCAAGAAGAAGAATCATCATTTCCACACAGATCAACTTCAGTCTAGAAATTCAAGGCCAGCAATAAACTTGGACTCTCTCATATTTTCCAATTTTCTAATCGTGTAAATAACTAAATATAGAAAAACTTCTGTGCATATAAGGTGAAAATATTTTTTAAATAAATTAAATCAATAAAGAATACAGCCATACTCAGAAACTTCTTCCATACTTTGTTCAAATAGTTCATCTGGGTAAGGATACAAACAACGACTATGATTGTGAACACCCAAGTTTGGGAATAAGCCAACTGGTTCATTCCTGAAAATGTCAACTTGAGAGCTATTCCAAGAGCTTTCACACTCATAACCTGCTCAATTAATAACAAGGACAATATCAACTCTTACTTTCATAGTCCTGAATAAAAATAATATATCAAAAAGATAAGCTTCATACCGAGAGAGACCCCACAAGAGAGCAAACACCAATGTAAACCATAATATGTGTTTGCCCATACTTGGGAACGAAATGAAATATGAGTATAAAAGCTGCAAGAAGCACTGTTGCTGCATAGAATAGAAAAGCTGCAACAAGAAACATGAAAGATATCTAAAGTCTTTTCTACAAACATTATAGTAAACAAAATCATGTGCTGAACACATATAATTATGAAATTGCCAATTACTAAATTTATCAAAATATATGTCACTTTCTTTAATTACTGGGAAAGAAGCAAGAAGATGAAGTCAGTACCTGGTTCAGTTGCCAAATCCCAGACTTCGGTCACAGACTCAATCTCACGCTCCTGAGGGGCATGTAGAACAATTGTTGTTGATCCCACAACACAAAGAGCACAACCAAGGATGCCAAAGATATGCAGCCTCTCCCGTAGAATGATATGTGCAAGAACAGCACTGTAGCACAAATATATGTTTATAACAAGTGGAGAAAAAAAAACAATGGAAAACATTGTGTTGATTGAGGCTATGCCTGATTATTATGCTAAGGGCACCAAGAGGAGTGACCAGAATAGCTGGAGCAAATGCATATGCAGCAAAATTAGCAACTTCTCCAACAATCACTGTCGATAAGAGAAAAAATTTTAGTTCTCATTTCTCTCCCTATGAAAGAAACAGTAAAGGATAGTGACCAAGAGAACTCAGGATGCAGTAAAAAAATTGTAAGATCGTAAGACCAGATCGTACGATCCTACAATTTATTTAAAAAATAATTTTAAGATACATAATTATACTTAAAAGAATTCACAGATATTTTTTGTTAAGATTTAGTAATTCTCATATATTCTTATGTTAATAATTGCATTTTTCAATTTTCTTGTTTTGTGTCTTTTCTTTACAGGTTGGCAACAGTTTGATTAATCTCTCCACTCAAGCATTTCTACTCAAGAATGATGGGATTTTCAAGGACAATCATGTTAGAAACTTTCAAAAACAAAGTACCTTCCGATCTAATCACGTGAAACGAAAATGACAAGAAATTATAGGAACTGTAATACAAATGAGCATACACCCTAGTATCCACATCTGACAATCAAGTATAAACAAAGGAAAGAAGGCATTAACAACAAAAGGAAATGATAAGCGTAACAAAAAGATCAACGCTTGCTATCAATCAAGGAACATTGACAACAAAAAACTAACGACGATTTGACAATCGTGAGCAATTAAAAGCAAAAAACATATATTAACAAATAACAAAAACATGAATCAAAACATGGTTTTACAAGGGTGCCGTGGAAAGAGGAAGAGAGGAACAGAGACGAAGCTCGAGCACAGAGACAGAGAGTTCATACCACCTCTTCATGGTGCTTTGATGACCGCAGCGTGCAACAAGAAAGAGGGAGCGTGGACTTGGAGGCAGCAGGATGTGATCGAGGGAAGAGTGGTTGGAGAACAAGCAAAGCCCTAATACAAATCCCAATGAAGAGGGAGGGCGAAGGCAGCAGCATATAACTGAGGCAAGAATGGGAGTAAAGCAAGATCCCAGGCGAGTCCCACAGAGTGTAATAAGAGAGGAAGAGAGGAGATCACATAAGAGGGGAGGAGAGGGGAAGAGAGGAGACAGAGGAGGTAGGACATGGGAGGAGAAGAGACAAAAGAGAGTGGAGAAGAGGAGACAGGAGAGATGAGTACCTGCAACGCATGCTGTGACTCTCCCAATAGAATATGCACAATATTAAAAAATAGAGAAAAGATAGCTTCTGAAAGGAGTGAGTGGGTCATAAGACACTTCAAACCTACATCATACTCATTAGAAGGCACAGGATTTTGCTAAATTAGGATATTCACGTTTAAAATTGTAAATGCGAAAATTTTAAATTTCAAGAAAAGTTCTTGTGCATCTAAAATGTTCCAAATCCGTTTCAGAATAAAGAGAACAATAATAATCACCAATTAATGAAACTATCAAAATCTTAAGCAAAACAATTAATTACTCACTTGTTATCATGCCTGCCCACCAAAGTGGTTCATACAAGTAAGAATATCCACCAGCTCCTGTTGTAAAGTCAAAAAGAAAAGTTTAAACATTTTTTAAATATTATTTAATTGAAGGAAGAAATAGTAGTATTGCACAAGAAGATAATAACGAAAAACCAATGTAATACAGTTACATCTAGATCATGATTATGGTATGTAAGAATAGGCATATTTCCAACATTTTTATCTAGAATTTCAATCAAGGTGACAGACAATTAAGAAAAACCACACCTATCATGTAAACACAGCTGCAAGAAACATCCTCCATCTGACTATAAAATGGGAAAGACACAGAAATTAGTATTCTCTTATATGATAGTATCTATTTTATATCATTATTTTATGTCTTAGCAATATATAACAAAACATCAGAACCATAATCACTTCCAGCCAAGTTAAAATATAACAAAGATAGTTTCCTTAGTACCTACTACTTACATCAATGCTGTCCAGATCCATAAATCCAATTGTCTACGATTTGCAAAGTAATCCTCCAGAACCATGATTCTGTCATATGACCAATCAACAGAACTATTCTTCCTTGATGTCCAATGTGCAGATATCACAAGAAAGTGTGGAGCTTTTTAGTCCTGACTTGAGCAACACAGCATTCTTTTCATATCAAAGTTGTACTTCAATTTCTTTATTGAATTCAACATTAGTAATTTAAGAATGTGCAAACTCACATAAAATAAAAGCACATCACTTGGATGTTTCTTCTTTCAGGAAAGAAATTGCACGAACATAGTCCCAACGACCAAGAAAAGAAATTCATATATAATATTTGAGCAAGTGCAAGGTGATTACTATCACGGACTGCGGTTTCACCCAGATCGATAAGAAACAGGCAGTATTTGGCAGTCCACGCATGAACTGGTACACGGACCGCCCTGGTTTCAGGTGGTCCCGTCTGACCTATTAAAAACAAAACAAAAAAAAATTGTTGGTTTAAGCTCGCGATTGCATGCCCTATTCTGGTACAAGCGGAGTCTGTGAGTCGCTGTTGTTGCATGTCGCCCATCATCGATTTCGGGTACACTTCCACCATCTCCTCCTCGTCCTCCACCGCTTCCTCTTCTTTCTTCCTCTTCCTCCTCCATCTTCATCTTCCTCATTCTTCCTCCGTTGCCTCTTCTTCTTTCCCCCCTCTTCCTTGTCCTTTTCTTTCTTCCTCTTCCTCCTTCCTCCTTCATCCTCTTCCTCCACCATATGTTCCTGTTCAAGTCTTTGACATATACCGATGTACCATATCAGTACATTAGTATCAGTTGGTGTCAGACCCGGAACTGGCATGAATGGTCAGTACAAGATGAAAATCGATGATTACCATAACGACTTCCAATGGTAGAAACAAAATAGCCTTAGAGACCTGGTTTTAGATTATTTTGCAGTCTATAACTAAACGTAAAGATTAGGCATCAGAGCATTAGTGAAACCAAAAATTATCAAATGGATTCACACAGCTTATGTTCCGCAACACAAATTGTCAGAATAAGAAAGACCAGGGTAAAATAATACATTCAACACGATAACTTATCAACATCTGACTCTATAATTCTTTCTCAAATGTGCTTCACAGTTGTAGGAAAATCGCAAACGTAATCTGTTAAATGCAGTATCAAAGGACACACATTATTTGATGTATTTTAGTTGCACTGTAAATTCTAGAATTACGACAAGAGAAGTTGATAAGTAATCCATGACACAGGTATGCTCTAAACAATCATATATGTAATCAGTAGATCCAAGATCGTCTTTTCTTTCTTCTAGTTTCCACATTTGTCAAAATTGTAGTGCAGAATGGATTCTCAAAAACACAATCAAATAGCTGATTCATGCTGTCCATAACATCACTTCTCACTACTAAATACCAGATGAAAAAAATTCAAAGATCCAGATCATTCAGCACGATCTCCATAAAACAGGCCTCAACCAGATTTATTCTTGGATCTGGCTTCATAGTGGTCACATGATGTTGCCTGTCCAGAAACAACAACATACCACCGACATTTCACAGTTACAGAATGCTACATCATGACAAGGAAAACAACAACAACAACGAGATGACGAACAACTAACAGGAACCAAGAAAGAAAATGCTTGGAGGAAATGGATCATTTAATGATACGAGAACACGAACACGAACACGAAAAGATCGATCTCATTCACCTGCTCTAACTCCGGAAGCGCCGGCCTTCTTCAACCCCTTCTTCTTGACGATAAAACTGGCACCGATAAAGAAGCTCGAGGAGAGCGCGAGAACCAAACCCTTGATGTTATCGGAGGACATGCCGGTGTACGACTCGACCCAACTCCCCGCGGACGCCGTGTCGGCGGGCGCCATTCCGAGCTGGCTCAGAGAGATAAAAGAAAAAGAAACCCTAGCCGGGACCGGTCCCCCACTACCGCGAGTTCCCGGCCGTCGGTTCCCGGAGATGGCCCGTGTCGGCGACGGCGCAGCTCATCCGCGGGCGGCGCCCCGCGCCGCTAGATCCGGTTGCAGGGGTGGCGGCGCATGCGACGGCGTTCGGAGGACGGCGGATCAATTGGGAGAGGTCGCGGCTCGGGCTGGAGGAGATCTGGCGGCAGTGTGTGGAGTCAAGTAGAGAGGCACTACCACAAGAAGAGGAGGGCAGAGGCCGAGAGAGAGAAGGATCGGATCGGAGGACGCGAGCGAAATAAGTCGATCGTCGATCGCCGACGGAAGAAATCGCAGTATAAAATAATTAATAATATTAAATATTCATTATTGTCACCGACAATAATAAAATATTATATATATTGAGAAGTTTACATATTAGTCCCTCATGTCATTTAATTAGCGCACTCTATTTCTCATATTTATACCCCTAAAAGAATTAATTATTCCCAACCTTTTATGTCCTCAATTCTTTTACATCACGAATGATTAGAAGAAGAAAGTTGATGAATAGAGCATGTGGTGGTCAAATTACGACGACGTACACTAATAATATGATTTAAGGTATTTACTGGTAACATTAAAAGATATTGGGCATTGACTTTTCATGACATTGTTGATACTTGGAATCTCTCACATTAAACGATCATGGAAACACTGATACAGAGGAGGCATCTTTCTACTTAACTGAATAGTTGTAGAATAGTGTGAAAGAAATGATTAACTGAATTTATTTATTAATGATGAAAAATTCATAGAATCGGATCATACTAAGTTTTATATATTATTTCATAATAAAATATTATATTTTTCAGATATTATTGTTGTTCGTCATTTCAAAATTTTTAAGGTTTAATTAATAGTAGAAGACTTAAAAATTTGAGATTATTTTATAAAAATAAAAAATATTTATTTATTTAATTTAAAGACTTGATTTTTTAGATCTAGTAACCATTCATATGAATTAGTGAAGGATTAATAAAAAATATAGGATATTGAAACTAAATTTTATTATGATTTTTTTTATGTGTAATACTTTCGTGAGGCAGTTAGATGAATGAAATAAACTATTATCCATTGTACATTATTGAGGAAGGACCGAATGAGTTATGAATAGATAAAATAATTAGATTAATAAGAGTGACTCAATTAATAAAGTTATTAGAAGTCAGTTTAGGTAAAAAAAGAGTCTAAGTGATTTAAGAGGAAAAACAAATTTCATAGAGAAATAAAAATTTGTTTGGTTGATGGATCAAAATATTTTGGTTAGTAAAAAGACAAGGTAAAATTCAAAACGAGTCTGAACGCCGTTGCCGGGGATCGAACCCGGGTCACCCGCGTGACAGGCGGGAATACTCACCACTATACTACAACGACTCAATGATGACGTTTAATGATCCTAGTCTATCTAGTAGTATATGAAGGGTGAGAAAATAAGAAATTCTATTGATTTAAAAAAAAAATATTAAGTTTTTGAAATTTACTATTATTATCAAAGTAAAATGAAATAATAGATCATTAGAGAAACTTTTCAATGATAAGTTTAAACCTAGAAGAATAATGAATACTTTATTTTTTACTTCATGAGAAATAACCACATGTAATTTGTGAAATAATCGATAAAAAATAAGATTATAATTAAATTGATCATAAGATTTTATTAATGAAGGCCTCCAAACAATATATAAATTCAAGAGATAAATTACTTATAAGAGAGGAGGTAAAAAATAAAAACTTATGCATTTTATTATATTTATATAAATTACATAAAAGGGGATGATAAGATAAAAATGATAAAGAAAAATTATAAAATTAAATAATATGATTTAGAACCTTAAAAGAAGGATGCCTTAAGTGATTATGTTATTCTTGAAATTGAATTAGATAGAAATGGTACAATAGTGGCCACCCAAATTTTATGTCTATTCAACCCCTCCATGAGAAACATTATTATTAGAAGAATATAATTTAGTGATAAATATTATATTTTTTTTCAAGTCAGGAACAAAAAAAAGATTTTGAAGAAGAGAAGTTTAGAAAACTAGTACGAATTATTTTAAGACATTTACTATCTATCATCTGAATCATTATAATCTAAATAAAAAAGTATATTATTCAAGTCAAATGTAACATAAGTCTCAGAATTAACAAGCCAATTTGATAAATGTTGAAAGGATTAAGCAATATAGTGAGCATATGATGGTGATAATGAAAGTTGTGATGCAAGATATGTAAAATAAAGTGAGTCTAAAGGTATTCACGAAATAGTTACTCGCAAGCAATAACATTTCTTAGCAATTTAGCCTTGCATGTCACCTATTTGACATGTGGCATTATTATTGAATTATTTTTCGAATTTGTTGATGCTTTTGTTGTAGAATTGACAACTTCAAAATTATTTTCTCTAATCATTCGTGGAAGATAAGTGATGGTGTCATCTACATGACCTATAAAATCATAATTGATTAAAAGAGAATAAAATTATAATATATCAAGAGATATAATTTGTGAATATGAGTTTAAGAGGAGTTTGGGTTGTAATATTATCGGAGACAAGAGTACTTTAAAAAGTAAATGAGTTGAAAATAATATGAGATGAGTAACTAGTTGGAAAGGTATTGTCGATCATATTAAATAGTGAAAAAACAAACTCAAAGCAACTTACAAAATCCAGAGATTTGCTAGAACGTAAAACTCAATAGAAATTGTAATACTACCTTCAGCCACAATGAAGGAGATATAAAGCAACAATAAGAGGTTCAAAGAAAAAAAAATATGTCGGAGAAAATATTATTCTAATACTATGAAAGAAACAATTAACTTAAATTTTTAATGATAATGGATATGAATTTATATACATTAAAGAGATATTACAATATATGATAATTATATGAGTTTTTCAATCAATAATAATGTAAAATATTCATCTAAATAATTTCATAATAGATCTTATGATTTTTTTCACTAATAATCAACATAAAATATTTATCTAAATCATCTCAGAATATAAAAAATCATGTTGAAATCATGATCCTTATTATTTAATAAAATTAAAATTATATATTATAATAATTTTTATAATTTAAATTTATAATAATATATTATCAAAATATTAAGAAGATCATGATATTCTTATCATGATTTATTTATTTATTTAATATTATTCTTTCTAATATAATGACTGAGACATACATTTCCATTTAAAAGGTGATGATAAAGAGAATACTGCATTGCTGACAGACTTCAAAATCATCGACCATGTTAAAGGAATGGATATCAATCTGGTCTCATTCCAAGCCTATGATAAGGTCAGGTCATAATACGTTAAGGAGTCTCAGCAAATACATTAACACACTTAGCAGCAGATCCAGATTCCAAGGATGGTATGACTCATCTGCACTCGTTCATTTGCAGCTGAACAACAACAAAAGAGCTGACATAAATACACCAGACACAAGTCCTGTAATCCTAAACTCAACTTACCCCATCATTGTTGGAAGCAACAGTAGAGAGATGAGTCAAGATGACTCCAAGAAATGGCATTATTTGAGGTTTCGGAGCTCTAGTGCAATTTGAATGAGAGAAGATAGTTTCATCCTGATAGAATATTATCCAAACCATCTATTGAACAGGAAAATGACAGAAACAACCAGGCATTGCAGGATGATAACTTGAGAAAAGCAAAAACCAGGATAAAAAAATGAAGTCCCGAAGATGCACGTTTTATTACTCAAGAGACAATTTTGGTCATATACGACAAAAGGGAAAACAGATCACAAGATCAGATAATTTGGTGAGATACAAGATCCTATAATTCCAGCCAGTCAGCCACCACCAATTGGGACCGGTATTGTATCCTGCAGTAAGAGAATCACATCACAACATTCAGTCCATGATGAAACCAGTTCACAAGAAAGAAGCAACGATCTAGCTTGAACTCGAGTCTTTTGAGGGCAAGCTGAGCTTGCACAACAGAGTTAGGAGCATTTGAAGCTTTTATGGAGATATAGGAGGATGTCTAAGAGCAACGGGCAATTGTGCTGGAGGCAGGAGGCAATGAAGGGGTTCCAGTGCCAGTGTGAGCAGAGTAGCGAGGGAGAGAAGAGGTATTGTAAGCAACAGTAAAATACCAGAAGGTTACCATGGGAGAAACAAGTTAGTGTTAGGTTAAAATCCCTAAATCATATATAGGGTCACACACTATCAGCTATCAGATGTAAATCTAATGAATGACGTAAGTACAAAAGTTACAAACCATTAGATTTAGGTCAATCTGAATAATATTCCATAATATATGAAAAACAAAAAAAAATGCTATATGATATCTATACTAATTGAGTGTTGGCAAGCCTAACATGTACGAACAAAGCTTGTTCTTTGTTTGAGCTCGACTAAGTTGCTCATGAAGGAGCTAACCTCGAGTTTCACAACCAACAGACTCACAAATGCTCACAGCTGCACCTCACAAACAGCCTACCAAATTAGGATAGATGGGCCTTTATGACTTGGCTCAGACGATGACTACGTTGAGGTCAAGGTGGTTTAAGGTCAGAACCAGTCCAACAAATCCCAAGATTATCTAAGTTATATTGGATAAAGTGACACAAGTTTAACAATGCATGAAACAACTAGCCCTACTCGTTTCCCTTGCTTCACAAGCTTAGTATAAAACCAAACTAGTTGTTAAAGCTTGGATATAGTAACTTTCAACATATTGTTCTCCCTTTCTCAACTAAGACATAATACCTGATGACCATATTGCAGAAGCAAGACATATATTGCTTTTGAGAATCATAAAGACAAGAAAAAAAGCTCTAGAAAACAAAAGAATTACTTTAACTTGCAAACAAATAACTATCAATAAATCTAGAAATAACATACAAAAGGAAGGCTGGAAGAACACCTTGATCATAGCTCATCTTTTACAGAATCAGGTGAGCCAGGTTGACTAATAACATCCTTATTGTTGTTCACAAAGTTAATAAAGTCCTCTACCGTTCTGTTCCCCTCATACTGTGAAATTTTGCCACTGGCAGAAACAAAATACAATGTTGGATAACCCTGAACAGCAAATTCATCTGGAACATCGTTCTTGGTAGCATCCTACATTTCAAACAAAACAGAAAAAACAGAATGCAAATTAGATATGTATAAGAAAGAAAATAACTTATCTCCTGATGGTTGTCAAACATTACATCATGATGTAACAAAAGAAAAGAAATTTTAATCTACAAGGATCTTACCATAAGAAAAATAATAAACAGAAAAGGAATGCCACACCAAAGAATCTGGTGACTGATGCTATGTATACATAAATATGCTCCATAAAAATAATCTAATATGTAGAAAACTCTAAATTTGATTTCTGAAGATGGAACACATCTATGGAGTGTAGCTACTTAAGCTGCATATATGGTGCTTGAGATCCATCCATTACAGGCTTCAAATAATCATAAATATTTTTAAGTAGACTTGGTCATGCTTGGCCAAGCTGCATGTATGCTTGAACATGCTCCATAGACTTGGTCATGAAAGATGCAACACGCTATAGTTGGAAAGAGCTACAGTGAATTTTAACTATTACAGAAATTTCCTACATAGGCAGCATAGGACACAGCTAATTTTGTTAAGATCAATTAATGGTGCAAATTAAATACATATATACTAAGAATGGTAAAGTGTAAATCATTAAACAACCATTAACTACACTAATATATGTGAGCTGTCACTATAGTGTTTCACTTGAAATGGCCTGAGATTAGGTAGATCATATTTTTAAACTCTGATGCCAATTTATTCCTAAAAGCTGTGGATCAGATCTGACAGTCAATCCATGTTTCTCATGTTATTGCTGATTGTAATTATTAAATAGGTCCAATGACCACAATTTATATGATTCAACTATTGTCCAATGAATATTGAAATTCTAACAAGATCATAATGGATAAACAAATGGGAGAAAAATGTACCACTAAGATAAGCATTACCCAGAAGCATACACAAACAAAGGAGATTCCATATACAAATGAAAAGTTAACCTAATTCAAGCAAGTTAGTTCTTAACCTTTATTTGTCATCATTATTTCAGACTTAAAATTGAACTCAAATTAAGAATGGTCATGAACAAACCATGGGGTGACGATCATAGAACCTAGTTTAAAATTTCTTTATTATTCAACTTCTGATTTCTTTTTAGGTGTCTCTTTTCCTAGTTGATAAATTGGAATCAAGATCTGAACGTCTAATCTGCCCAATCTTATCTGATTCCAATCCATAGTTCCATAGCCATCTCTAGAACCAGTCTCTATTAAAATCGTGCAAAAGTGCTTCCAACTTTTATTCGATGGATGGATATCCAAATGGATTGGTTTTGCGATTTTGTTTCTTATATGCGCATGCATTGGAGAAATTATAAGACTGAAAAACTAATGCGCCTGATTGTATCTGATTCCAATCCAAATGGATTCTTTTCCAAGGGACATAATTTTGTTTCTTGTACGCACATGCATTGAAGAATTTTATATGGCCAAAGAATAAAGGACATGAAATGAATGTGTGTGTGTGTACATATATATCCTTGCAAGGGAAAAAGGAAGTAGGCAGTGAATGATTATCACTTTCCATGATCATGTCAGCAAGTCCATAATCCTTAAATCAAAAACAGATCATCTTAAGAAAAAAGTTACCATCTTTGCAATGATCACATCTGCATCATTTTCAAATGAGATAGCTACTTCTTCTAAGATTGGTGCAAGTTTCTTGCAATGTCCACACCATGGTGCATAAAATTCAAGCAGAACTACAAGAGTCAATAATGATACCATTAGAAAAGTAACAATTCATAAGTTAAAGTAAATAACATATTTATAGGAAAATAAAGCACACAATTGGTTGTACAAAAAAACAAGACAGATTGACCTTTAGAAAAAGCTTAAAGTTTCTGATGGATCCAAAATCACCAGTTGTAACCACCCAAGGCTTGTATTGTCAAGCAAAAGGTGATATCCACGGCGAGTGTCTGATTTAGATTTTAGGCTTCTCGTTTGTGACAATGATCAATGAAAAAAACTTCAATGCAACATTTGAGAATTCCCTTCCAGAGGGTTTGAACATTATGTGTAAAATTTAGGAAAAAATGCATTCTTTAAGGTGAATGCTTAGCCTTCAAGATAGAAAATTACAATTTCTGTACAAGGTAAAGCAATTTTCTCTATGTGGAAAACAGTACTAGTTATTTCCCTAGACATTCAATTTTATAATTAATTTACAATTTTCTTAGTTCAAATCTTTAAAAGTTTCTATAGGTTTTGCAAATTTTCCTTGTGTTCTGTTAATCACAAGGTAAAAAATGTCACTACCCAAAAAGTATGTGTTGGACCATGATTCAGGCACTAAGAGGTTTTCTTAATGGCAGATGGTAAGACCATTGTTTCCAAACTCTTGCATCAATCCCTATAAATCTTTTCTGATTTGCATCTCTGTTAGATGTGTATCTGAAAGTCAGTAACGTCTATCACATGGTTTAAATGTTGGCTAGGACCTATTTAGTGGTATGTTTTATGGAAATTTCTTACTCGTCTCTTTTTGGTTTCACAAAATCAATTTATGAATGTATAAATCATTTGTTACAAATTGCATTACTTCTATGAATCTCCATACTAATTTATGAATATACAAAGTATGATTCTCATGTCCATGTTCAGGCAACACTGGCCACATTAAGAATGTTCCTAGCTTATGAAAATGCAATTCTATCACCATGAGGTCCATCAAATTGTTTTTGTTATATTCAGTGGACGAATATTCCAACCCATGCTTACATTTTCAGTGCCCTCATTCATCACATGGCATAGCAAAAAGGATAAATTCATGATCCAGAAGTTATAATAGAACTAAACAAATTAGTTACCACCATAAAAATTTCAAACTAAACCCTGTATTTAAGGATTTGAAGATCACAAACCATTCTTCCCAGAGCTGAACACTATTTCCTGGAGACTTTTGGCCACCACAATCTTAACTGGTTCATTATTAACTTCAGGAACTGACTCTGATTTACGATATGGTTCTAGGCCACCAACCTGCACATAGAGACAGGCAAGTTAGATGACAGCAAAGAGGTTGAAGAAACTTACAGCAATGGGATAAACATTTAACATGTAAAAAAATTTGATATGCTAACAACAATAGCCGGGCAACCTCTTGGTTGCCAATCATGAATATGGCCAAACAAGTTTGCATCAATTGGTATGGATCGTATTCTGATAAGGGTTGTAATATAGTGATGTTGTGAAATAAGAAAACAACTGACAAGTTGGAATTCTGTTAGGATGAGAGAGTGAGTGCATGCAGATTGTGATATTACATCACAAGAAAACAAGATACAATTATGCTAAGAGAACATACTGCATAGTCCTTCAGCCATGTTGCAATCTGCTCGGGTGTAACATTTGGTTGAAAATATTTGTGGCCCTTGCTATCTTGTATGATTATAAGAGGAGCCTGATCCTTTTCTAGGCCAAAGAACTGTAGATTTTTACCACAGGCAAAGTATTTGTTAAGAATACCATGGAAAAGGTGGAATCCAAGATAAGAAAGTGAAAAAAGAAAAAAAAAAGAAAAGGGAATAACCTTCAAGGCCATTTCACTTGCATCAAGGTCCCCGATCAGAAATTTTATATTATCCCCCTTGTAGTCCTTCGCAACCTCATGTAACTTGGACTTGAAAGTGTTATAATTGTCACTGCTGAAGTTGAAGAAGAGCATAGCCTATGCATTTCCAGATTTCCAACAGAAATAGGACAACACCAGAGAACAAAATATGGGATAAGATGGCATCACATTGATAAAAAAATATAAGGCACTATGTTTTGAATTCTGATGCAGGCACTAAGCTGTACACACAAATTAATAGGCAAATGCTAAGTACATTTTAAGATTTGTGGAAGAACAGTCTTCTAGTGCATCATGGTCAATATATAATAATAATAATAATAATAATAATAATAATAATAATAATAATAATAATAGAATATGACCACCTTTGTAAAAACAGGCATCCTGAGATCATTACATTTCATGAAGTTTCAACCCATGTCAGTATTTCCAAGCACCAAGAAACAGGGTAACAAGTAGTTATATTAAAGAGGCCAACTAAAACCAAAGGAAAATGCTTTTGGTAAGAGATATTTTATCATATAGTGAACACAATCAATAAACACAAAGAAAAAAGGGAAGCCTTCCAACTATTTGAACACAAAATAAAATTTTGCACAGTTAGCACAGATATCAAAGTTCATGAAACTGGTAAAAATGATATTAGGTGCATTACTGTTTGAAAATAGTGTAATGTACATTTTCATGATCAGCAAGTATTTGACAAATGTGTTATATTTGAACCATCACAAGAATAAAGCATTTCTAAAATTGCATAATAGGCATTTCCCTCGGGAGCATATGCAACCAATTCAGAGCAAATCATGATGGGTGAATAATAATCTGCTTGTGTGGTGAAACCACGAAACAACTACATCCATGACTAAGGTGATTGCCATAATCCTCAGCTTCATTGATACTATAAATAGCAATATGGAATACACATCAAATGATAAAGTTCTACTGCATCAGTTTAATGTATGAGGTAACAAAAATAAATCATAAGGCATTACTTACTTTGGCATTGGGACTGTCAAAGAACTTAACAAGGAAAGGGTGGTTGGTCGGATCATTATCATAAGTAGTAACGATTGGCATACTTTCAGATTCAATGAATTTCTCTATAGCATCAGCCTGAAAGTCCTGCGGGGTATCACAGATATTACTCCATCAGCACTTGAATGCACTAAACTCTAGCATGAAAATAATGCAAGGAAATTGTTCATATCACAAAAGTTTTATTTTTCTAAACAGATTTGCAGGTATCTTCAAGGCAAAAAGAACATTGAAAATGAAACTACAGTTTCTTAAAGGTACCTTGAAATCAACAAAAAGCTCGTCAAATGGCTTGAACAACCTAACTATTGGTTGTTTTACAGTTTCATCCCCATGTGGAAGGAGCTTTGCATTTGAGGTGTGACCAAAATCATAGTCCGATCGTAACTTTTCAGCAACTTTAATAAAAGTTTCAAATTCCTCCCCAGAGAATTGAGGGAATATCCCCACCTATGTGATGTGAAACAAGTTTGAGACATGGTAGTAATTGCAGAAAGTGAAGGGAGAAAAAAGTTAAGAATATGTCTTACAATAGAGATTTTCTTATCAACAATCACTTTATCAACATCCTCAGTAGATTTAATTTCAGTCGATGCAGGGCCAACTTGCTTACTTAAGTATTCAACTATACCATCAGCTTCCCGAGGACCTTTATACTCTTGAATGTCCTCCCCTCCATTCCTGAAAATCTTGAGCGTGGGAAAGCCCCTGACCTCATATTTTGAGGCAATTTCCTTGTTTACATTTTCATTACAGTCAATCTTAGCCAAAGCAATGGGAGGATCATTTTCACTTAATACCAATGCAGCCTTCTCATACTACAAGGAGAAAATTAAAAGATTTAATGAACATGGAACATTAATATTCACTGCATTAGTTTCATAACCAATGATTATTAGTCAACACTTGAATCGCCAGAAAACTATTACCTCAGGAGCAAGTTTCTTGCAGTGCCCACACCTGCCAACAGAAAGTTTATTATCAGTGACAAAATGTTGGTTTAATATTGAAGAAGCATCCCCATGAGAATCTCCCATTGGTGCATATCCAACTTGTATTATAAGCTTAATAGAATAACTTGAATATGTGTTGTACAGCATCCTGGTCCAACCTAATAAGCACAGTGATGCCACATCATGTAAATCTTTACTACAAAGTTATTAGAATCATTACTTTATTACACTGACAAACACAATAGTTCCTAGATGACTTGAAAAAAAAGGGTGAGGTTTGCTTGTCAAGATAAAGTTGCCCGTTTGTGACCTAAATGCAGCCTTTCTACAAATATATAAATCCTCCCCTAGTCTATGCATTAGTATCTTGCACAGGGTCAACCGCCCGGCCCATAAGAATTTACTAGGAACAAAATTTGTGCCATGTGTCAGGTACAAAAATAATCCATATAGCATACATAACAAATAGATAATTCATAGTTCTCAATTCCCACATGTCCACAACAAACACCTCGATAAACCGAGCCATTTAAGAGTAGTATCAAACTGACGCTTAAGTGTCTGATGAATTCTTTGTTTTCCTGAAGAAGATGATAATATAAATAATAGCATTCATGACAAAGTTTACATATTAAACTGAGGTAGATACCATCGTCTGAGATCAAATTTGCTAAAATCACCACCAAAGTGTTTGGCCAACCCAAGAAACGGCATCAACAAGTGCTAAAATATCGATATTTTCTTTAGGCCTGTGCTACTGAAAATCAGGAAATGCGAGGTTGTATTTGCAATCCAAGTGCTACCGAAGGTCTTTAGCCTAAAGACTTAGTATTCGCATGGCACTCAAATATACCTTCATCCAAAGATCATCGCCCTCGCAAATCTCAAGAACGACCAAGAAACAGAGACGAGCAAGGAAACAACAAAGAAGGGCAGTTGATGATACCAGGGAGCGTAGAACTCGACGACGATGAAGTCGTGCTTGGAGACGGTCTCGGAGAAGTTGGAGGCGTCGAGTGTGATGACGAAGGAAGGCTCGGCCACCGCCTCCGGGTCGGTATCCGGCTCCTTCGCTTCTCCGTCGTCGCCCTCGGCTGCGGAGGGCGGAAGGGAGGAGGAGAGCACCAGAAGGGCGAGGAAGGCCGCCGTGATCCAAGAACTTGAAATGGCCATTGGGGATAGCGAGACCGATGTACCTCTCTCTCTCTCTCTCTCTTCGTCGCCCTTCGGAAGACGTCTTCGCGCGGACTCGGCTTATACTGGAGAGCGGTCCGTTTCTAGAAGATCAGCTGAATCTCAAGGAACGGGAGAACGTTCACGAATTGCATATGGTTCGTTCATCATCGTGGGTCCCATCTAATAGTCGCACTACAACCGTTGGATCGACGTTGGGGGCGCGCGTAACGGGGAGGAAAACAAATCATGGCGTATCTTCGAGTGCAGTGCATCAAACCGCGACGGTTTTTGCCCTTCCATTTCCGTGTGCTACGTGGTGCGATTTCATTGGCTGAGTTACGTGTCAGGGAGGCCGGGAATGGGACAGGGACGAGACTGCGTTCATCGTCCGTGGACGAGACTGGGACGATTTCATTTCCCTTCCAAATTCCCGCGCGACGTGTCCCCAAAAGGCAACGCCTCCTGTATCGTGACATGGATCGTGGACGGTATCCTTGAACGGTAGAAATTTTGGTTCAAGGAACGTTGCACTTAGCCATCTACCCGTTTTACCTACCGGCGATGTTTCACCGTCCTAATGCGGTGCTACCGTGGCATGTCGGGGGAGCGTGGCGCGTGTAAACATTATTCACTTTTTGGTTTTTGGTAGACGTAAGATTGGTTGATCAAAATGTAACACTAATCTTCGTAGCGTAGGATATGCCACATACAAGTAGCTGAGCAGCTGCAGTTACAAAACACTGATTGGGAGGAGATGAGCTCTTGGTTGGACTGCACTCATCAAACAAACCCCAGAAAAAAAATATATGTTTTTTGAGTGTTTTTAGAAAAATAATGTTTACCTGAGCGATTTTTTTTTTTTTTCTCTTCAAGTGTAAACTGTATATAAACCTCAATAGAAAACAGAAGAATATGGATAGCCAAAGATGAGGTCGAGAACAAAGAGAAGAGACAAGAACTAGACAAGCTTGGCGAAAGGAGTAGAGAATGAAGATATAGCTTGAGTAAATCCTCATTCTCTGCTTTGTTGTATTGTTGTTTATTTATGTAATGAAATTAATTCAGAGAAAATTCTCCATTTTGCTTAAAGAAGAGATAGGCGCAATGTTGATGAGGCAAAAAGAGCTTTATATATGCTTTTTGTTGATTGTTCTTTGGATGCTAATGCGTGCTAATCTAAAAGATGTGATGTATGAGAACATTTGCGTTATTGAGAGGAGATTATAATATACTTTGTGGATTCTTGTT
Organism: Musa acuminata AAA Group; assembly: GCF_036884655.1. NCBI lineage: Eukaryota > Viridiplantae > Streptophyta > Magnoliopsida > Zingiberales > Musaceae > Musa > Musa acuminata. Next base: position 32,860,208 of record NC_088351.1, on the reverse strand, counting down.
TTATATGCTCAAATTTCATATTTGGCCTCATTTATTTGTGTTTTCGAGATAGACAGGGGGCCTCGCTACAATCGGAAAGGTGGATACGATTATTTTGGCATCACAGCTCGAAGAACATGTGAAGGTAGGTGCTATATAGTGTTATAATTCGAGATAGACAGGTGCTGTACAGCGTTCCACATGCATCATGCAGATCATAGCATACACACAACAGTGTATTATTGAAGCACCAACATTAGAATGCCGAAAGGTCGATACAAGTGTTTAAGCATCACAGTTTGAGGAACATTGTGGTATCGTTCGATGGGCTTATGATAATGCTCACGTTCAGAGTTCCTATGCATCGTTTACGTCATAGCATGCACACAACAAGTTATTACTAGTTTCCTTTTCTAAGCACCCCATGGTTTAGCAACAAGATGAAGCCGTCCTTGTCGTTGTATTGTGGTTCCAGGGGCCTCGTTCATTTGCAGCTCCTCCCTCGTCAATCCACCAGGCAGCTCCCAGTCGAAGCGGCTCACCAGGTTCGCCAACGCCAGCTCCAGAGCAGCGACGGCGAAGTTTTGCCCGGGGCAAATCCTTCGGCCTGCTCCGAACGGCACGTACCGGGCATCGTTGCCCGTGAAGTCCAACGTGCCGTCCGCGAACCTCTCCGGCCGGAACTCCTCCGGCGACTCCCAGCTCCGCGGGTCTCTGCCCATCGACCACGCGTTCACGAAGACGCGCGCCTTCTTGGGGATGCTGTACCCTTGTATGCTGCAATCCTCCAGCAGCTCGCGCGGGACCAGCAACGGGGCAGGAGGGTGCAGCCGGAGGACCTCCTTCACGACCGCTTTCAGGTACGCCATCTGGCTCACCTCCTCCTCTCTGACCAATCCCTCCACGCTGCCTCTTCCTCTTCTCACTTCGTCTTGTAATTTCCGCATCGCTCGGGGACTCCGGATGAGCTCCGCCATGGCCCATTCCAGGGTTATGTACGATGTGTCGGTGCCGGCGCCGAACATGTCCTGCACAAGTTGGTATAGGGTAAGGGGGGTGAACTTTGGATCAGCGGAAATAGTCGTCAAGCCATCGACGTTTGACAGTGCCACAATGGGACAAAATATCATCGTTTGTTTTCTCGCTCCTGAGAAAGGAGGAACGGTCAGAGTACATGTCGTCCATCGATTTCAGAGATGGTGGATCGCGAAGAGACAGAACCTCGCGACGCTCACAGTGGCGGTTTGACTTGCCTTTCCTGGGAAGTTGCCGTCTCGGCGCACCAATTAGATTGGATACGCCATGAAAGCGGATCGAATTAGTCGATCCGTGGTTGGGCCGGGTTGGTAATTTCGATTTTGACCAACCGATTCGAAGCGGAGCCAGGACCATGAGAGAGAGAGAGAGAGAGAGAGAAGCGTACCACCAGAAGTGCCTTGATATCTTCAGTTGTGAGGGCGAAGTCCATCGCTGCATCTTTCTGCAGAGAGAGCAGAACATCCACGAAATCCTTCTCCTCACCGTCGTTTTCCTCCCCACCATGCTGCACCGACCGAACTGCATGTTCCTTAATCACCTCATCTAGCAACTTATCCCACCTCGCCTTGTTCTTGTTGCATCTGGCCACACTGCCGAAGAACATATCCAGCCACCCCAGCCACGGGATGTAGTCACCCACGAAGATCTTGGACGTAAGCGCCGAGTTCTCGCCGACCAGCTCGGAGAACAGGCGATTCCTCCCTTCTTCTCTCGTGAACTTCCCTGAAACAACTCGACAGAGTACATCGTTGGTGAAAGAGTACAAGACCTCGGATAAGTCGATCACGTTCGCCGAAGCCGAAGCCTGGGACGAGATCTTTCCCATCATGGATTCCACCTCCTCCTCCCTCATCAGCCTGTACGACTGCACCCTCTTGGGGCTCAGCAGGTGGACGGAGCAGATCTTTCGGAGCTGCTTCCAGTAGTCGCCGTAGGGCGCGAAGGCCAAGTCCTTGCACCCGTACAAGAGGATTCGGGCCGCCTTGAGAGCTGGCCGGCCGGCGCATGCGCGGTCCTGGTTGCGCAGCACCTCCCTGGCGGCGTCCGGCGAGGAGACCACGAGCACCGGCACCTGGCCCAGGCGAAGCAGCATGAGCGGGCCGTGTTGCTGCGACAGGGCGTGGAGGGAGCGGTGCGGTAGTGGGCCCAGCTGGTGGAGGTTGCCGATGAGGGGAAGCCGCGGCGGGCACGGGGGATGCCCACGGGAGTTCCTCTTGACCTGCAGCAGAAGCAGCAGCAAAGAGAGAGGCACGAGTATGATGAAGAGGGTGGTGAGTAGAGATGGGTCGAGCGGCCCCGTCGGCAGGGTGGAAGACATCATCGCCTGTGGCCGCTGGTCTTCTCTCGTGCCCTTCTCATCCCCCGCATGTGCACGGGTTATATAGGAAACGAAAGAGAACGATTGAAGCACGCAAGTATTGCTTCCAGCCAAAAAAAAAAAAAAAAAACCACACAGGAGAATAAGTGAAAGAGAACAATTGAAGCACGCAAGTATTGCTTCCACCCAAAAAAAAAAAAAAAAACCACACAGGAGAATAATTGGAACGGTGTTATGTGAAACCCTATTGTTAAGGGTACATTCTTTTGCTATTGTTAAGAGTATATTTTCATTGTTCGAACAGAAACCTACTTAGAACCGTTGTGTGTTACTTTCAAACTAAGTGGGCGCATTCCTGATAATGCACCTCAAATGCTAAAGTTCGAAGTCTTGTTGAAAGTGTCATACTTTAGTTGTTCAATATATCTTTGGTGAACTCATGTAACCCATTTTATAGTGACGTTATACAGTTTATTCAGTAATTAAGACGTAAAAATTGATCATAATCATCCTTGAGCAGTTATATAAGTTTGTCATATCGAGTGGAACTACCATCAATTGATAACGGGTTGTTATGCCTATTTATTATATTATTTATGTGATATTAGCTCGACCATATGTCAACCAGTAGACATCATCGACTCTGGCCGTTCATCTTTTCTCATATCCTTCTCATCCCCTTCGTCTGCACCAGTTATATCGAAAATGAAAGAGAACAATTGAAGCATCCAAGTATTATCTCCATGCTATGCCCAAAAAAAATTACCACGGAGGAGAATAAGTGAAACAATGTCATGTAAAACCCTATTATTAAGGGTATATTTTTGGCTATTGGTAAGTGTACATTTGGTTGTCCGAGCATAAAGCTATTTAGAACCAATATACTTATTTTTTGAGTTTATTTCGACTTAGAAATTTATTGAGTTCAACATCCAATACCTACAAAACTAAGTGGGGGCATTCCTGATAATACCCCTTAGATATGAAAATTAGAAGTCTAGTTGGACATGTCAAACTTCAATTATTCAATATATCTTGGGCGTATTTATGTAACCCCTTTTATAGTGATCTCTTGGGAGGAAGGTGTTATACAATATATTTGATAATTGGATGTGAAAATTGATCATATCCATCATTGCTGATCCCAAGCTATTATATCTGTTTGTTACATCGATTGAAATTGTCATCAATTGATAATGGGCTATTATGCTTGTTTACCATGTTGTTTATGTGCTATTAGCTCCACCATGTGTTAGCCAATAGTTTGGACATATGGAGAGAACCCTTGTTGAGCACAAAGTGACAATGATGAGGTAGAGTGTTGATGGGTCAATCACATCACCTTTGCTATAACACATGACACCCTTGCCATAACACAGGACACCATAATGGATCAATGAGGCCACAAGATCGAGGGCGATAACACTCAAAGGGCCAGTGAAGCTGGACGTAGTGCTGCACAAAGGGCCAGAAGGTCAGGTGCAGTGGCAAGCCAAGGGTCGGTGAAGCTAGGCACGATGGTACATAAAAGGCTCAGAGGATGGGTGTAGTGACGCACAAAGGGCTAGTGAAGTTGAGCATTGTTATGCACAAAGGGCCAGGAGGCTGGGTGCAGTGGTGTGCAATGTGCCAGGAGACTAAGTAGAGCGGCACATAAAAGTACACTGTACGAGTGTAGTGGTGCATGAAGGACTAAGAAGCTAGGTGTAATGGCTCACAAAAAGCCAAGAGGTCGAGCGCAACTGTGCGCCAAGAGACAGTAAAGTTGGGTATAACGATGCACGAAGGGTCGGGAGGCCAAGTGCAGTGGTACACAAAAGGCTAATAAAGTCAAGTGTGGTGGCGTAGAGAGCCAGTATGGGCATGTGCCGAGCATGTCACTTCTTTGGTGGGCGGGAGAATATGAGTAAATCTGGATGTAATTAGACAACTAATCATGTGCCATATCTACCTGTAGCGAAGGGGGACATATCACAATTGCCATCTACCATATGGCCACTACATTGATCGTGGTGGATTTGATGTAATCTCCTTGATGATCTGATTGATAGTTGCATTGTCGGGATTATGCCATGTGTTTAGGGGCATGCTAGATATTGCTACATGCCCTACTTTCTTTAAGGAGATTAGGAGCTAAATAGGTGACTGGGTAGAGGAAGCACCACATTCGATCCCTATAAATAGTAGTTTGTTATCATAGTTACTCCTCATCTAAGCTTGCAACTTGAATCCTTACGAATAACATACTCAAAGCCACATTGCAAAAGGTCTGCTATGTCATCTTAAGCCTCATCTTTCAACACTTCCGATTCAGATAAGTCATCAATCTCGTCACCACCCTTGGAGTTGGTGGTGGAAATTCTAGTCTTGAAAGGTGTCACACCCTTAAGGTGATATCAAAGTGGTAAATATATCTTAAATCAAGAATATTTTTTAACTTCTCACATGTCCAAACCCAGGATCCATAATATAGAATTTGAGGACATCATATGTCGAGAAATCTAATATTAGCATCTCATGCATAGCAGAAAACAAAAACAAAATCAGATTCCTAAAGTCATATCTGATGAGAATTGGTCGTTGTGCGACAATTGGTGCGTGAGAAAATCGCAAAACAAAAAATCGTGCATATCTTATGAGAAGTGTTATATAGGAAGATCATATATCCCTAAAATTTTTAGATTCGATGGAGAGGATAAAAGAGAACTCGTATGTTTCTCTCTAGTGATGATCCATATGGTAGACATGACGATGATGCTTCTTAGATCGCTGTGGGATCTCTCTCTCCACGTACACCACAAGGCTACTGAAGCTAAGGAGGAGGAGAGGAGGCCGAGGAGAATAGGAGGGGCGACCACCAAAAGCTCTAGCCTATGAACCTCGAGGTTTCTCCTATTTATAGAGGTTCATGCAACTTAACCCTTAATAGATTCTACCCTTATTGGGTATTGGATATCTATCTAGTTACCCAATCTTATTGGATCTCATTTATATGATCAAAAATAGGAGTTTTACGGATATCTCATATATGCATCTCTACTCATCACGACATTCACCATATATGTGTGACCCTCTAGGCTCGATACCGAGCTGGTCGTGAGTCACTCATATCAAAACTCATTTTGATATAATGAATTATTATTTTCATAATAATTCACTCAAATCATCGACTATGGATATACTATGCCACTACACCATAGTCCCCAAATGGTATAGGGGACCTAATCCATTGTATATGTCTATCCATAGTTACCATGCATCTATAGTCTCTCATCCATCTAATATCTCAAAGATTGTATATCGGGCATGATAACCTCAGGCCTATACCAAATCTTGTCCAAGTCTCGCTCTAATATGATTCTCCCAAAGATCATTCTCTCTTAATCTGAACGACCATAACCAGAGATTTTGTCTGAGTGAGCACACACAAGATATACCTCTCACCATACCAAGAGTGGATGATCGTCTGTTGACATAATTATCTTTGTAAGATTGTATGTCATTCCCGATAACTGATTGTACCAGATCTGTAACATCCAAACATGCAAGTCTGACATCAAAGAATGTAGTACTCATACAAGGCATCCTTTATGTCTTAGGTCTAAGGACTAGACACATAATTAGGACTACATAATTGTTATCTAACGTTAAGTATCATTAACCATCTAACATTTCGTAAGCGAATCAATCAGTAAACTCATTCTCCAATAAGCACCTACATTGTACCTCTAGTATCCCCACATGAGTAACTATGAGATCAGCCACTTCCATCATATGGATGAGTATATAGCGCATCGATCTATCCAGTTATATCGATGTCCCTCTCGAGTAACCTATGATGGAGATGATTTAAAGTTTGTGTTTAAAGGCGAATCAATCTCATTATCATGATCTCATCATGATTCGTTTCCTATTGTATAGATCCAAGGACATCACAATATATGCCTAGATAATATATAATGTGAGAAAATGCTAGTAATAAGAAGCAAATAAATTATCGTAACATGTCACATATGTCATCACTCAAGTGATTGGCTTATAGAGCACCTATAACTAACATTATATGCATTCAATTTTTATTTAACCGATCAACTTAGCTTGGTCCAATCGAAAGTTTTCCAATTTTGCCTTGAGGCTACACAGGTTGGAAAAAGAGCAAATTATCTCTAGCGCAATCGAGTCCATTGTCATCCTAAATATAAGTGAGCAGTGACTCGTTAATGTAGGCTTAAGCCCTACTCCTTGAGGAAAGAAGTTGGAGCTATCATTTTAATTGGCTAATCTTTCGATCTTTCTTTTGCAAATATGAATCTTTATGGGTGTATACTCGGGTGGGCCGATAAAGAGTGTGGTTTCTTGGACCCCGGTTAGGAGGTCGACTTATTAAGTGACTGATTAGGTTAGGAATTCTAGTTTTAGCAGAATGATTGGGTTTTAGACCAATAGCAAGAGAGGTGCTTCAAGCACTACCTAGGCCCAAGGTGGGGAAGACTCAACTACTATGTGAGGAAGACTTAACTACTAGGAAGACTGAAATGTAGGTGGGGTCTCATGAGCAAGTTTAGAAAGATAGAGAGCAATGATTTGGACTATTCCAATCAAAACCTACGTTTGTTGGATTAGGGTATGAAGTTGTGGGAGCCATGCCAATGGTTGGATAAAGGTTGATTATTGAAAAAATTATAAAAAATTTAAAGATTTAATATGGAAAGAGGATTCGAACCAATCAACACCCTTAATGATCTATGATAATGGAGCATTCAAGGTTGTTTCATCGACGTTAGGAGGATTTAAATCTTTGTGAGTTATCCGAGAAGGACCTATGAAGTTTTCTTGAGAGACACTAGTCAACCCTCCTCACTAAAGTATTATAATAGATTTTGATTGTCCAAACTAAAAGTTAGTTTGAATCCAATCTGATATTTCTTTAAAGTAGAATTTGCTAAGTGAAACATCCCATACTTCCAAAACTAAGTTGGAAGTATTTTAGACAACACCCTTTCGATGCTAAGTCAGAAGCCTACTCTAAGAGGTCAAACTTAAGTTGCTCAATGCGTCTTGGGAGGTACGACTCTAACGGGTCAAACTTGAGTTGCTCGATGTGTCTCGGGTATTACGTCTATGACCCCTATTATAGCAGATATACGAGGGAAAGACATTACACTCTCTATTGAGTAACAAATATGCGAAAACCAATTATAACCGTCCTTACCTGAATCATTATACCCATTTATTACATCAATTGAAATGACCATCGATTAATAATGAACCATTATGCCTGTTTGATCAACCACGTGTCAACTCATGAAATCGGTGCAATTTGTTTCTGCACTGTCGCAAGACACATACATTGTCTCGATCATTGGAAGGCACATTACATTTATTCCAAAATGTGATTTCCCCGAATGCATGTTAATGATGTCTCACATATGGGGATTGAACTTGTGCTTCAAGAGGCGTAGAAAAAAAATAAACAAAGCTTTATGTAAATCATGATGTAGAAATTAAGATTGACTTATAAATATCTGATGAGTATGTTATTATTAATTTCAATTTAAATATTGTAGTCAGTTTGGATGGGATAAGCCACACATCTCTGTGACAATCATACTGAGAAAATTGATAAGATAATATGGAAAACATTCATATGTGTTACACACCTAAATAATGCTAACAAATAAACCGATAAGGTGAAAAGTCCTGAATGAAACTATAAATAATTTCACAAACAAAATAATTGTAAGTTTCCTTATTCTTTTTGTTGGATATATATATATATATATATATATATATATATATATATATATATATATATATATCCATTAAGTTCCACTTTAGCTTTCAGAAACCAATGTGCATTTGATTAATTTCCTTCTACTGTACAGAAAGTAATTGTCACCGAAACCAAATTTGTTATGACAGACCATAGGAACTACAGGTGAGATTTTACAATACTTGCACCGATTGATATCAGTCTTAGGCCTTCCGTCAGTTTAAATTAATTATAATTTTCATAAAGCAGGACATATTTTCCTTCTCAACTCAAGAAATGCTGACAGTGGTAATCTAGTCATGCACAAGGGACAACAAGTTGATGACCTTTTCGATTCTACCAATTCTGTTGTTCCCTTCCTTCAACTTAGGACTTTGAGTTGGAGACTTGGTTGACAAGTATCGACCATCTTGGTTGACAAGTAAGACTAATAACTATGATGACCAACTTTGAACCTTCCTCTTTATCAAAGTAGATGGCGTCATCTTCTTCGTTGCTCCTTCGGTGCTCGTTTGCTATCTTGCAGCAGCTGCAATTATGTTGTGCCACTCAAAAACACAGCCTTCCTGTATCATCAGCTTTTGACGCCGTCTCTGTCATCCTTCACGTACTCCCAGGTGGTGGACCAAGTGAAAGATACAAGCCAACCCTTAGGACCACAGCTACCACACAAAGCGTCATCGTTAAAGCAGGACCTTGGATTTCTACAATTCACACGCGTAGAAAAACTCTTAAGTGCCATCTTTCGTTAGGTAAATCATTTGTTAAGTGACAAGATACAAGGCTCGTCATGACTGCTGTAATAGCCAGCCAATATAGTTTCCAACATTTTATGCCAAGTGTCATCTTTTTTCCATCTTAAAGACGTAGCTATTGGCACAAAACAAGCTCTCCAAACGTTGCCCGTATGACATCTCCATTTGATGATTGATGGACCAACGTGAGGCTCAAGTATTACGTTGGTGTACAACATGCCCAAGTCTGCCTCGATCGTTGTCGATACCTGCTTGGCTTGGCCACCAAGTAACAACATCATCACTCGTGCGGTTCGTGACGGCTTGCTCGACTTCTCCCACTCGTTCAGTCCTCACGCGCATGCCTCCTTTACGTGTTAGGATCGGAGATCTCTGGGTTGAATTCTATATTTCCTATTATCTTAATGAATAAAATCTATTCCCTGATGTGTAAAGCCACCGTCTCGGTTGACCCCAATTTACGCTTAACGGATAATTATATATTATCTTCTATAATTAATTATATTTAATATTTTAATCATTATAATTTTAAAAATTATAATATATTAAATAATAAAAATTTATAGTCAAAAAATTTATTACTAATAATTTTAATTCAAATGATCTTTCTTTTATTATTATTATTATTATTATTATTATTATTATTATTTCAGAGCTCTGTGAATTGTGTTGGATCTTTGATTATATGTCTTGAGCATCCATTATCAAAATATTAATTTTTTTATTCATAACTTTCGATTGTAGTCATACTTTGTGTTTCTCATGGTTAGATTTATCAATATTATTCTTTTAGTATAAAATCGTTTATGGTTCTTTAGGAATCTAAATTAATATATGTGAATCATAATTTTTTAATAAATATTTATAAGCAAAATAATCATATCTATAAAAAAATTACCTTAGGGAAACATGTAATATTGGTACTTTAACTAATATAGTTGGCTTTTGTTGAGTATTACTTACAAAGTCAATTCATTCCTTTCTTTCTATAGACATTTATTAGCAAGAATCATGTTTAGTGATTTACTATCAATTTTAAATTTCTTTAATATTTGATGTAATAACGTATTTCTATTTTTTACTAAGTCTAACTCTTAACATTGAGTATAAGATGTTAACATATAATTATCATGCTCATTTTTAATTTTTTAAATTCACTATAAAGAGAAGCATGATCCTTTTTTAGTATTTTATATTTCTTACTAACTAATTTAAAATCATCAAATAAATAATAAAAAGTATTAAGTAATTCATCGTAAGGTAAATGAGTTTTGGTTGAGTCATTTACCTCATCGTCAAAAGTAATCAAAGTTTAGTTCACCAATTCATCTTTATCGATTTGCTTCTCGATCTTCGGATATACTCGATTCATCCTAAGTTGCATTGAGTGTTTTTTTTTTTTTTATGTGCGAGTATATTTTTGTTTAGTTGTGGACATTCACTTTTGAGATGCCCCAGCCTTTATAACAAGTTATTATTTCATTTTTAAGTTCATTTTTATTCTTAGTTTTTTATTTTATAAATTTTTTAAACTTTATTCTTAGTTCGCTCGAGTGGTTTCTTTTGTTCTAAGTGTCGAATCCTTCGTATTCTTTTAAAGGTTGTTCTCATATTCATCACTTGTCGTACAAGTTATTTTATAGATCATTAATAACCCTATGAGTTCTTCTAGAGGAAAACAGTTAAAGTCCTTTGCTTCTTGAATAATAGTCACTTTTGGATCTCAATTTTTAGGAAGAGATCATAGAATTTTATTAACAAGTACAAAATTTAAAAAACTTTTACCAAATGTTTTTAAACTATTAATGACATACATAAAACGGGTATACATGTCTCTAATGGTTTTACTTTGTTTCATTCGAAACAATTCAAAATTATATATCAAAAAATTGATTTTAGACTCTTTTAACTCTATTTGTACCTTCATGTGTAACTTTGAGTGTATGCCAAATGTCATATGCAATTTCGTATATAGAAATACAATTAAACTCATTTTTGTCACGTAAAAAAAAAACTTTAGCTTTTAAGGAAAATAATTTTTTCTTAAAATCATTCCATTCATTCATACGTTTATAGGGTGTTTGAAAACTAAGTTTAATGATATTACATAAATTGAAATCCATAGAAAGCAAGAAAACTCTCATTCATGTTTTTCAATATGTGTAGTCCGTCCCATTGAACATAGGAGGACGAGTGATAGGGTATCCCTTTAGATTACTCGATAAAGTCATTTAAACTCTTTTGGATATTTAACTAATTGAGAAAAACTTGACACTGATACCAACTATTAGGACCATTTTAGCACTAAGAGGGAGTGGTGAATTAGTACTTTCATAAAATTATGTTGATTTGAAAACTCATTCGATAAAGGCCATATCGGAAAAGAGCTTAACTTAAATCATTCGTAAAGTAATGAGCAAATAAATCACTAAGTAATAAGAATGAAAAGCAGAACATAAATGTAAATTAAGTTTATAGTGGTTTGGTCGTCATGACCTACGTTCACTCTCGATTCATCTTTTGTCAAGGCCATCGACGTTCACTAACAATCTTCTTTAAATGGGTAAAGACCAACTACCCTCTTATAACTTTTTATCCTTTTCATAAGTTTAGGAGACAACCTTTACAACTCTTACACATCTCTTAGAATGATTACAAAACTTAAGAGGGGGACACTAAGCACTTTTTAAACTTTTTTAACTCAGAATCACAACCCCTTTGTACTTTTTTTTTTTTTTTGCTTCCCTAAGTAAAAAAAGAGTTGGGTATTTATAGATCATAAATAACTTCAAAAATAAAACCAAAAAAGATCTCATCCCGGATTTTTCGGGACCTAGTGATACCAAACCGTCATTACTAAGCTGTACCATCGCCTGCCAAGTTGACAACTCGCGATACCATCGTCTACCAAATTGACAACTAGCGGTACCACCACCCAAGCTAGGCTGATACTGTGCGGTACCACCACCTGCCAGATTAATATTGGACAATACCATCACCTAGCTAATGGTACCACTGCCTAGGTTTCCCAAAGACGCACATTGTCCCATAGGCAATTCCATCACTTGGGCCAACTTCAGAACATTGAATTAGGCTTTCAATACGCCCAAATCAACCCTGATTTAAGCCCAATTGACCCCTAATCAAATTGGCATGGTTACACCCAAAACCAACTCAATTACGACCTAACTTACTTTGATCAAAACACACACATTTCGAGATGAGAATACTATATTGTTCGGCATATCATTGATTCATCGGTGCTTCGTTCGATCCTTCGGTACATTGTCATCTCCGTTGACATATTGCTCAATCGATATATTGACCTTTCACAATATCCGATCTCCTTGGTGCAATGTTTGATAGCATAACGCATAATCTATGGTGCCTTTCAAAAATCTTCGTGATTGTTTTCCAATATATCTTTTCATGGTTTAATTGATAACAACTCACTAATCCTATGGGATAGCATATGTTTGGGTGTATACACGTAGTAATATATGTTAGACTACTAGCAACACTCTTATAAGGGACTTTTATAGTAAAACTCTTTTTTGTCTTTTTTTTAGTCTTTGGACATATTTTTAAGTTTAGGCTCTAACCTTTTACCATAGGAGTATTTATGAAATTAAAATTTTACATTTTGAATCGTTCAAAAGATTTTCTTATATAAGTCCTTTATGAAAGAGTTAATAATCTTTTTTAATGATCTCTCTTAATTTGAACTCCAAGGATGTTTGTAGGTCTTTAATGTCCTTCATCTTAAAATTAGAGGACAACTACTCCTTAACGTTAAAGACAAACTCTTTATCATTTCCAACAACTATGATATAATTTACATACAAAGATAATATCACAAGTTTGTTTTCCAAATGTTTAATGTACACATAGTGATACTCTTCCATCATTATACACTAATAGAAGATTACGGCATAATGAAATTTCAAATACCACTACATGAATGATTGTTTAAGCCCATAAATGCACCTTTTAAGTTTGCACATTTGTGCTTACTATCTTTAGCTATGAAACCTATAGATTATTCGTGCAGATATCTTTATTCAATTCTGAAAAAAGTTGTCTTAACATCTAATTAGTATAATTATAAATCAAGACTTGCCACCAAAGTCAAGATTAACCTTATTGGGGCAAACTTCAATATTGAAGAAAGTCTCCTAATAGCTTATACCTTCGTCTTATTTATAACCCTTAGTGACAAGATATGCCTTATACCATTTAATAGTCTCATCATATTTTTATTTTATTTTGAGATTTTAGTTGTTTTAATTACATGATGATCTATTGAGAGTTCAACCAAATCTTAGGCTTGATTGACTCTCGTAGACTCCATTCCTCTTTTTAGGGGTAGTTACAGATTATCCTCTATAGTTAACTATGATTAGCATCATAATTCTTATATTTTAAAAAGTAATATTGGGGTTTCTATACTTATGAAGGTAAAACATTTAATCCTAATTCTTCTTATGTTGTTAACTTCGTTGATGAAAAAATATCGCACGTGATAACACATACAAAAATGACGTAAATAAAAAGAATAAAAACATAATTTTATTAATTTTAAATTAGTAAATTTATATCACTTTCTCGCTCTAATCGATTTCCTCTTCCTTTCCGCTTTCCAACGTTCTCTCACCTATCGCACCCGCTCTGCCGCCGCATTTGCATCCTGCACCGCTCGCAGCTAGCTTCACATCTCATGTTATTATCATGAACCATCCTGGTCAGATCGTCAATGGATATGCACCTGTGCTTGATCGCCACACCTCCCACATTGCTGTTAAGTTTGCTGAGCTTCTCACCAAGACCGACAGGCGGTCCGGTAAGGAACCAAAGTTCTTCAAAGAACGGTGATGCTGGTTTTGTTAAGATGATTCCCTCCAAGCCCATGGTCGTCGAAACCTTCTCCGAGTACCCACGCCCCGGTCGTTTTGCTGTGAGGGACATGAGGCAAACAGTGGCCGTGGGTGTTATCAAGGTCGTTGAGAAGAAGGATCCTACCGGTGCCAAGATCACCGAAGCTGCTGCCGAGAAGAAATGAGTAATGACATCAATGTGAGTGCGGCATTGTGGCGGAATGTGGTTCCGAAATTTGCTTTGAATAGTTCTTAGTGTCAGGTCTTCTTTGTAGTGCAGTGGTTGCAAGTGTAATCTGGACATTTGATCATTTGATTTTGAGTCAGACATGTCGACTAATATTTTGAGAGACAATTGCTGTTGCATTAATGGATTGTATCGTTTGTATAACCTTGAAATCAGCAACACGAGCATCTGCGAACATGTGGTGTAGTTGTATGAACACTTGTTCTATCCTGCAGCATGAAATGCAGCGACTTAACGTTTGTTTTCCTGAGAAGATGGCCAAATTTTGTTGGCATCTCATCGACAAGACATCTCCCATGAGATTCACAGTTTACATTAATTGTCCTCTATTGGTAGGCTAGAGAAATAGCTTCTACGGGAGGCTTTACGTGGCGAATGGCGCCGTCAAACAGTGCTCTAGCGATAGTAGATCGCAAGCTACGTCAGGTGGAGATGTTGGTGGGGAAGCGAACGAAAGCAGAAGACGTGGGTATGGTGAAAGCGTATAATAGGTGTGCAAAAGAGGTGTCCAAAATGGCACAATGCTGGGTGGTGTTGACAGAGCCGGCTTGTACGACGATGATGAAGTTGAACAGGTTGGCAACGATGCCACGGAGGACGTAGACAGAGTTGATCACAGGATAGATGATGTGGCACTTGCTCTTGGCGTCGATGATGAGCTAGCCATCGAAGATGATGATCCGATGAGGATCATCATGGAGGGAAAAGCCAAGACTGTTTTACTGATGGGAGAGGGGAGAAAATGATGACGTGGCACTTGCTATTGACGCCAATGATGAGCTGGCCAATGAATATGATGAGAGGATCGAACTCGAAATTTTGCTGTCTCACAGGTAAATACTCTGACAAATAAAAATAAAAGACTTTCTGAGGCAAATAAAGCCTACAGGGTCGAGACCATCTCAGCGACAAATAGCCACGTGGCTCGTTGTACATGCTCCCTAAAAGATTTTAGAGATGGATCGCATGTAGAAATCTTTCTACTACAAACCCATTCCATTATCTAGTCATTTATAAATATTTTTGGGTTTGTTAACATCAATATCCAAGTAGTGAGTTATAATGATAGAATTGGTTGCAGTCATATAACTTAGATTTAATTGTTTGCCAGTCCAACTCACTTACCCGGACATTTCTTCAGCTGCTGCAGCAGAGGCTGGGATTGCAACCTTGTGGCATTTATGGGTTGTCAGGTTCTGTGGATCAGAGACAGTCAAGTTGTCATGTAGTAAAAGGAGATCTAGATCTGGAAAACAAGAGGAAAAGTCCTTCGGGTCAGAGACTGTAAACCCGACAGCTGCGGAGCTACACATGCTGCAGAAGATGAACCAGGTTTGACACTGCCCAAAACATTGCAGCTCTTGCATTGTATCATCTATTAAGCACCAGGGGGGAGTCAAAATATGGCAGCTCACTTTTGGCTTCTACTGCACTTATACATAGCTTTATCAGGCCCCATTAGTCGCGCCATGGACGGATGGATCATAAGATTCTTAAGACAGCCTGTGCTAGTACGATCTGATGAGTTCTGCTAAACTGTTCCATTCTAAGATTCACTCATTACAGGAGGAGCAAAAAGAGAGCTCAACTGCTGTTTCCTTGCTGCCGATTGGCACTGAAGCACATCTTCCTCGTCAGCATCACTGCCACCAAAAACCTGTCCTTCAAAAATGCATGAACGAATAATGTAATTCCTATAGTTATTCTAAATGCAGCAATTAACCCCGACCCTTAACAATCTGCAGAGAGCGGCATGAGTTATTGTCCAACTTGGAGCCTTCCAATTCTTTCCACAACGTATCCTTTAGTTCTGAGCAATTGTTGGATCTTTTAGAATTATACTGCCATTTAACCTCCAGATTGGGAAGTACCTGCCCTTGGAGGAAAACCAAAATAAACCAGCAGAGCTATTTTTAAGTTCCAACACCATCATTCGAGATTCTAACTCCCTCATAACCTTTCAATGTCTCCGAGGAAAAATTCTCCAGTGCTTGAAATATTGGAACTAAGCCCCTCCTTAAATTGCTGGCAGTCACCTGCTGGAGCTGAATTATGGTCTCTTCATGTTTGGCCCTCTCTTCGTCCAGTCTTCTTTTCATTGCATCCAAGGACATCTTGTGCTCAGGATGTGAAGCATCGTTACCATTCGAGATAGGCACATGTGCCTGTCCATGCATCCCGTTTTCCTTCTGCAGTGACCTAAGCCTTCTCGCAAAATCTCTGGACAAATAGTCGGCCTTTAGCTTCTGGCGCTGCTCCTCATCTTGTGTCTCCCACAACCTATGTATGTTTATAGCAAAAGTCTGCATCGAATCTATCACTTCAGCTTCACATATCGCATCCATGTTATGGTACCAATCATTTGCGATTATAAAAGCACCAGGTGCTCCAATTCGGCTCGGGGAGAATGGTGCAACCCCATCAGGTGTCTCCTCCCTTTCCTGGAGAAGCCATTTCAGCAACCACCCATTTAGGGCCTCAATATAAGCCTTTTGAGCCTTGATCCAATTACTGAAACAGGCACACCAGTTCAAGAGTTCCACCTCCAATTCTATGGTGGCTTTAGCAACAGAACCACCTGTTCTGGCAACAAAATTCTGGCTTTCGCTTTCAACAACGGCCTGAAACTGCTTGTGATGGCAATCAAGCACAAACCTCCACATTTTCAACAATCTGCAAAACAAAAGATGTTTTTAAGTGTAAATGCATTATATCATGCACTCAACTCACACAAATACGAAGAATCACTCAAGTTAACAGTTTCATTCTCTCTTCCTAAGAATAGAAAATGGATTATTGCATTCAAACTTGACAAGTCTTGAATCTTAAAAACTATATTTACTTAAAAAACCTTATTCGATTCTTTTATCTATGGAATAGCTTCAAAATATTTAACAAGAGTCCATCAGTAAACCCAACAACTTGAAGAAGAATGGAGAATCTTCAATTTGACGAATAGCAGCGTAAAGAAGAATGGAGAATCATCAATTTGACAAATACAGAAAAAAGTGAAACAGCTTCCATCTTAATTTAATGACTTCTGTTCTGTGTTCAAATCACCATAGTATCAATGCTTCCCACCAATCAGACCAAGGTTAAGAGGCATTATCAATTGTTATTCTGACTACAACCTACTCCCTTGATTAGTTTGTTCACAGATATAACTTCTCATGACTCCCTCATCTTTTTTAGACTATTAACCTGCTTTCTTATCCTTCAATGATAACATAAGCACCTAAAGAGAAACTACTCTAGTAGTTGTTGCACATAAGTGCAATATCTTGATCTCTCTCATCCTATAGTATTGCTCAGAATAGGTATTTTTTATCAAACAATAGAAATGTCAGACAGGAATGGAAGTACAATGCAGGAATCTCCACCACCAAAAGCATTACATTGCATGGCTAGAATCCACCTGCACAAGATCCTTTCTAACTATGACTTCTTTCTTCTCTGTAAAATCCTTTCTTGTAAGTAACAGATTATTTTAATGTGAAATGCATAGTTGAGGGTGCGGTGCAGTTTGATAGCATAGCAAAACTGAAATGTCAAGATAAAATATGGAAAGATGGCTAAGAAGGTTACAATATATCCATCATATAGATAGAGTACACTTGGTCCTATATTCGTTTAGTTTGAGTTGCTCACTTGATTATGTTACTAGGCATATAATAAGAGCAAAGAAGCTTCAAAAATTAAAAGGCACAAGCTTAGTTGATACACAATCTTCATTACATAGATGGAGGCTAGTTGAAAGAACATACCCCTGGATTAATTCAGTCAGCTGGGGTCGCAACTCTTCATCTCTTATTTTGTGTATCCTGCTTGAAATGTGATTGGCAGATCTAATCACAATGTTCAGTTTTGTAACCAAATTTCTTATGGAAGCCTGTGTAGAATCTATCTGCCAAGATTCTCCACCACTTTCATCCAAAGCTTTGAGTTGCTTCCACTCCCTTTCATAGATGTCTCGCAGTCTTTCTTCTTCCTGGTACAACCACCTCAGAAGTTTTAGCAACAACATGTAACCTAAAATAATTTAATTGCACATTAGAATATGCATTGGAAGACACAAGATTTTCTGGCCAAACTCTCTCTTGCACCATTTATGCTAGAGCTGAAGAGGATAATATACACAGACCCAAAACCACAATTCTATTTCTGATGAATAACTGCCTTTTTATCCAAAAGGAGATCTTTATATGACAACCACAATATTCTCTGGTGCCTTATGCTAGTTTAAAATGTGCCGGAAAAAATGTCCAGATAATTTAATACATCCATCCAGATGATATCAAAATGTTGAACCAAATGAGCAGCTTTATCGGGAAAATAATTGAAAAGAGAAGACGGCTTGCTGTTGACTGGGTCAATCTATGAGGATTAGGAAAATTGTGCAGTGGAGGTGGCATAATCTGCTACAAAAGAAAGGAAATGTGTGTTGAAGGTGCCACAAGGATGAGCACAGCAAGATTTGCATATTAGTAGGGAAGAGCAGAGAAAGGAGGTCCTCTAGTTAGCGGAAGTTGTGGCCCTAGTTTTATGTATTCTTCACCAAATAGTTGGGATTTACCGCTCTTATCTTGTTCCTAAATTATTCCACTCCTTTAGTGACAACAACTGTGTACTTCCCTTACTCCTGAGACAATGACACATATTAACTGATTTTAGGACTACTAATTATATCATGGAGAAACTTCCTACAACGGAATTAAGATGCACAAGGAAAAATAACATGAAGCATGAAAGAAGCAAGGGGTGGCAAACTTTCGATGGCTCAATGGATCGATACAGGCACTCATGCAGACAAAATTCAACATAATGTTCTTGCAGCTATGGACTTTGCAATTGCACAAAATTTGTGACTAAAAACTTATATTTGGCTTTATTATACTTCATAAGATTGGAACGCCAAATATAAGTTCTACTTCGTAATACTAGAACTTGATAATAGGTACCATTAATTTCTACCAATTAAGTTTTTTTTTAACATATATTTAGATAATTTCTTCTTTTTTTTTTCTGATTTCATTGGTCTTCACTTTATTGATCAACGTGGGCTTTCATACATTACCTAGAGATATAATATATTTACCCAAACCAAAGTGATTATCCTTGCAAGTCATGCTTTTTTCTTGTAATTGTGTAAATGTGATGTCATGTTAAATACCTGTGTTCTGAATAACCTATCATTCATATCCTCAAAAGACAAGGAACCATATTATGAAGATTTGTCAAGCAACTGTGCTAGTATTATTTAGGTATTGTTTTCAGGTAAACAACCATACTGAGTTTGTCAGACTTGAAGACTGCCTATAGCTTTTCTGATTTCACCTATGTTAAGTTCCATGTCCTCAGTTTGCGTTCAAAGAACATGAACATTCACACTGATGAGCTAGTGTGTGATACACTTTCAACTAATATTTACACAGGGCAGGAGTCGCTTTATCTAGTAGAAACAGTTTACTATAAAATTTACCTTCACATTTTTATGAAGTTTTTTCTCCCATATATATAACTTTTCAAGTGTTGATGAAAGTTTGCCAGGATCAATATCCATATTCCCCCAAGCAGCACGATCAGCTTTTTTCACTTTCAATGACCTTGAAGCTGGATGTTGTGAACTCGTGAATGATGGTTGTGATGATGGCCGAACAGGCGGAACCACAGGGTCCAAAATTCTCGATAAAATCACTGCAAGAATGTGATCAGTTAAATTAATCCCGTGCAAAATGCTCAAGGATTAACAAGTAAGCACTTCTTTTTCCACCTGAAGGATCATTCCAAAACAAACAATAAACAACAAAGAAAAAAAAAAAGGAAGCTGAGGGCCAAATGGAGTATTTATCTCTCATGCAAGAAGTGAAAAATCTCTCAGATAATTCTTGTAATGTAAATGTATTGACGTTCACATCATGCACATAGGAATATTGTAATTACATTTTCAGCACTGAATATCAACACCTTCGGATGGTATGACAAAACATCTTTGGAAACATATTTCACAGCAGCAAAGCTTTAATACATACTCTACAGAACTAGAAACATGTAATACAAGATTGGTTACAGGACCTTCATTCGGACAGTAGTTCAGCACCATAGTAATAAATGTTGCACTAACAAAAGGGACACTTTCATATTATAATACCAACTAATCATAGCAAAGAGAATTGTAACAAGCAGCATTAACACTTAGCACAGAAAAAGAGATATAGTAACATGGATAAGCACAATGATACACAAGACCAAGAGGAAATAGAAAACTATCATAAATCTAGAAAAGTTATATTTAAGGGAGAGAATAATGGCAAAGATGTCCTATGTCATTCTTGGATTAGTTGTGCTAACTTTTAAGAAGTCACTCAAAAGGATATTTTCATATGCTAAGGTTTTCCACATATCCACAAGAAAAAAAATATTGTCACCTACATTCCACGGGAGGATAAAAGCCAAGAGTTGAACAAACTTCTCAGCTGTATACAAGCAACCAGAGGTCAAGCCAAGAGTTGAACAAGCTTCTCAGTCAAGGTAATGGGAGCAGGAAAGAGTTGATCAAACCTCATGTTAACAAGATTAAATCCAAATTTCAAATTTTCTGTAAACAATTATCCATAGCTTCAAACTTTTGAGAAGAAACAGAAGATTGGGTCATGCAAAACCTACCTCTCAGAATTCGGTTTCTTGATCTGTACGGTAACTTGCCTACCTCAAGTATCTCAGAGACCTCTTTACCACAGTTAGCAGCTGACTCAAATTGTTCTTTGATTTCAGTCACAACTTCCATCACGTTCCTCGTACCATGTGCAGATAATGCATTTTCTTTACTCGGTTTGCTGTCATCTGTGACAAGTGATGTTCTGTCCTCAAAGATCACAGTTTTCTTCTTCGTATTCTTTTCCATCTCATCCTCTTCGATTTTGCTGACCGAAGAAATATCCTGACTCTCTTCTTTTACTTCCGGCGCAACTGCATCACCTTTGCCAATGGCTTCTTGCTCCATTGCTGCCACATTCGAGCCCCTCTCACCAGAAACACTCCCTGCAGCATCCTTATCTGCCCCCTTCCTCTCTTTCACTGGCGCAATAACAGACTCTTGCTCTGTTTCCTCTTCCAGATCAGGAATGCCTTCCTTCTCCCTTACTTCGCTCGAGTTAGGACTGCTTGTCACCGAACCCACTCCATAGTTTCCGTGTAAGTACCCAGGGATCATCTGCTCGTATGAATCAAAAGGGTTAAAGAAGTCCCAAGCAGATCCATCTGCGGGTGGTGGCGGCGGAGGGGGATCAGAAGGCTTATCCTCCCTCTGAGGCGGGTTCTGATAGAAATGCTCATCATGAGCATGCGGCTGCAATGGATCCATCGGGGCACTGTACACTGGATAGCCGTAGTAGCCATATCCCACATGGGCCGTGTTGGACCATGTGGGATAGCTATTCTGATAAACTGTGGTGGAGGAGACCGTGGAGGCCGATTTCATGTAGTGGTAATTAGGGATGGGAGCACCATAGAATGGATGATGAGGAAAAGAACGCACCGAATCCTCACTGCCTCCACCAATATCACTACTTTCCCCAGTGATCTCCTCGGACTCATCGTCGGACGGCAAATGCAGGTGGGAATCGTCGGAATGCGAGTGGGAGATCGAAACAAAAGAGGATGCCGAAGCGCCCACCGGGCCGCCACCGTGGCTTTCCCCCTCCGACCTCTCGATCTTGGCTTTCGCCTTGCCCTTCCCTTCGGACGGCGGCAATGTAAGGACGGGGGACGCCGGCGCCACCGCCACGAGCTCCTCCTGGACAAAGCGGTGGAGGGCATCCCCGACGCGGCCGAGCGCGCGGAAGTAGGCGGCGTGTGCCGCCGCGAGGACGAACCGGTGCTCTGCCGCCGCCCTGATGAGCTCCCGCCGCTCCCGGCACAGCGCCACCAGCGGCGGCTCCTCCGCCTTCGAGCTCCCGCACCCCATCAACAGCCCCCTACGGCACCGACATTGCTCCCCAATCCCAGAAGCACCATTCCACGTCCCAAGAGAAAACCTAACCCTAGCCCAAAACTCCAACGCTAACTTCTCTCCCTCTCATTGCCATCCATGTGAGCTGCAAATCCTCTCTCTCTATCTCTATCCCACTCTCTTACCTTGTTAGGGCTTTAAACTTTTGTTGCACCAGTCGATTTGGGTGAGAGAAGAAAAGGATTTTAGCATGAGCCAAGAAAAGAATAGAAGCAAATGGAGAAGGAGACGGAAAGAAAGAGAGACAGTCTTGCAGAAGAGATGAATGAAGAGAGAAGCGCGAAGGGAGAGGGATACCACCGTGTGCGAGAGCACTCTTTTGCTGGTTATCTCATCACCCGATTTCCTACCTGCAGCCCGTTGGAGAAGGAGAGGGTCCCACATTAAGTAAAAGACCGGGTAGAAGGCAGGTGGGACGGGGTGAAAGCGGGGGACCACGTGGAGGCGCCTCGAAGCAAGAGCAGCGGGAACGTGGCACGGGTCGGGCGCGGCTGCCGCGCCAGTGTAAGTGTAACCTCCCTTGTGGGCCCCGCGTGCTGCCCGATGGGACCCCCCGAGACGAGATCTGGCATCTCAAAGCGAAACGAGTCGGATCTCCGACCCTCCGTTCTCGTTCTCCCCCTCCCTCTCACTGTCACAGCTTCCAACAAAGGTTGTCTGTCTCCCCTCCCTCCCCAATCTCCTGTGCCACAAACGAGCACCAGACTCTACATGCTGCAATGTGAAGCTTAAGCTTGGCCCACCGTGTAGGGTTCCAGCTAAAAAGAGCACCTTTGCTGATGACAGTTATTACTACCCTCTGCAAGTTGATTGGTCGTCAAAGAAGATACAAGGATGACCAAAAGAATATAATGAAGCGGAAGATGCTCCAAACCTGGCATCTAATCAAAGCCTCAGCAACCATCTCAGTTCCACATGCCATGTTTCCCCCATCTAAGCAAAGGGAGGAGGATTCTGCTTACTCGAACTCGGCTCCCAAACCCGAGTGTGAGACTACACTCATTTCCACATCCACTGCATGGAAGCGCTGTAGCAGTAATAAAGCCCCTGCCATCGGCTCAGTACCACCTCCGCAACGCGACGACGACCTGTGAATCCAATCATGCAATAAAAGGACATGGTCATTTCGCATGGTCCTCGGGCTGCGTCTCAGCCCCCATGGCCGCCTTGGAAAGCTGGGAGACTTTGACAAGGGGGAGGGGGGGGGGGGGGGGGGGCAGGAGAGGGCGGTCAAAGGCGAAGGACACCGCGGTAGAAAAGAGGCAGAAACCGGTGCAGGATTCCAACACGGTTTCACGGTGATGCGATAAAGAGAGCAGGAGCAGATTAAATGGAAGTGGTTGGGTGTGTGTGCAAAGTGACAGGCAGTAATATGAAGGTTGTACTGTAAAGCAGGAGATGCCGGCTTTCTGATTCGGGTGGGAGAGATCGATGGATGTCTGTGGTCTCATCATACGTGGTTAAGGGAAAAAGGTTGAGATGAAGGTGGAGGACGAGGTGATTTGACGTTGTACCACTGAAATGTCAGGGTGGGGAGACGGAAGAGGTTGGTGCAGGAAACAGGAGCTACACATGAGGCTGGTGCAGATCACAGTGAGATGTCTCACTGGGTGTACATGCTGTAGTTAAGTGTGCTGACAACTTCACCAAACCAGTAATGCAGATGTACCGTCCGTGAAAGACGAGCTTAGCTGAGGTGACAGCTTGTTAATTCATTATTAGGCACAAATAGTTCCTTGTGTACCATTTGCCTCCAGAAGTGCGAAACACATTGGAGAGGAAGCCCCCTCGGGAGAGGGGCCTTCCTCTCTCTATCAGCATCCATCAAATTCATTTAAATTTATGATGCCTGGTCAAGTAACTAAGAGATTTGAAGAAAAGCACATGTACTGTGTGACTACTTGATATGATTAAGGTGAATTAAAATATCCATCATATAAGTTTGGACTGATCATGAAAAGATAAATAGTCAGTGTGAAACTGTAGACATGGATTTTACTGGAGACATATCTAATCAACCCTAAATAGTCAAAACATTATGGCCTGTTGATGTCGATTTAAATAGGGTGAAATGTGGTACGTACCTCCACCAAGAATTTTGGGTTACCAACATTGCCAGCTAGCCTCTACAAAGATCCAGTTGTAAACCTGAGCCTGCACACTGGTACTTTCTGACATTTGAACAGTGGTGGGATCCAAATTGGGCCAGACATTGAAAGGATAATGAAAGAGCCATGTCCCCTAAATTTCAAAATGTATTCATTGAAAACAATAATGAAAAATACTCATTTTTTTATTTTTTTTCGATCAGTTACCTTTTTTCTTTTTGGTTATTCCCGTTCCATGACACTTAAAAAAATGATATATCGAAATTGCTCCTTAAGTTACTGTACCACCTTTGGTTGGATCAATCTAAACCACACTATTAACCGGTCCAACCTCATTAATTATTGTTAGATTGATTATCAAATCAGTTTCTCTACGTAATTGAATCTAATTAGTTTTTCTCTCTTGTGCTCCTTTAGTCTCATGGCTCTCCGACTTCCTTCACTTTTTGTAATGATTCGTTCATCTCTAGCTCTTCGACTTCCTACGCTCCTTGTAAAGATTCGCTCATCTCCGTCGTCGACAAAACCCCCTTATTGGCTCTTCTATTTCCTCTTAGACTTTTGCTAGTCGACTTTATCTCGAAACTCTATTGCTGATTCTCCTGCATCCTCTCGAGTCACTATTATCATCGTTCTTATCCTTAAGCTATAATTTTATGGAACCCGTTCTCATCTCATCTACTCTCAACATGGTAAAGAAATGAGTTGAGCCCTAAATAGTTTCATTAGCATTGGATCAAATCAACCGATCCATCCATATGAACTGGTCCTTAAGCTGGCTCCCAAGATCGACGGGAAACAATTGTTGTAGCTTTGAAGGGCATTTCTAATGTTTTTTGAAAAGAGGGGTTACGGATCAAGAATAATCAAAAGGGGGGTGATTGAGCGAAAAAACCCAAAAGGTGGATATTTTCCTGTGCAATTCCCCAATAATTAATACACATTGATTCAAGACAAATATAGATCTACACTAAATGCCAGATAGAACTAAATCAGGTGTAATATTTGAAAGCTGAAGCTATCTTTACAATGTTCTTTCATGAAGAATGCTAATATGGGCCAAAGATTGAACATTAGATTTTTCAAATAGGAAATTAATGAATAACCATTACAACTAATTCTTTTTAAGAAAGTGAATCAAGTTTGAATAGTTTAGTTGATGCTAATATTTGAATTTATTAGTAGGATTGGACACTCAGTTTTTAGAATTCTTCTTGTTTAGTTGTTTAGGTCAATTGTTTATGGTATTCTTCAAGACAGGTTAGCTCTTGTGATCATTGCCAATCAATCTGCATAAGCCAACTGGTTTTTTTTTTTTTTTGGCTTATACAATTTTTTAAAATACAATTTGCATAACCAATCTAAATTCAGTGTTTCTTTCTGCTTTTTTGTTGGAAAATAAAATGAAATCCTATGATAAAATAGAATAATTTATATTGCAAATTGACTTAAAGCATGCCAACATCCTGAGAAAATGTTTAGGATTCACCAAAATCAACAATCGTTTACTGAAGTGTCTTTGTATGGTCTACTTTAATCTTGTATCTGGATATGATAAGATGGTCTTTATTACCTGATATTAGACATTTTGCACACAACTTATTTGCAGCCAATACTAAATGTTGTTCATATGTTATCAAAGAAAATGGAAGTTTAGAAAACTTCGTAAGATAATCATATCTAAAGCTACAGGCAGAAATCACCATCTCTTAAGTGTACAATCATCATTTTCGAATTTAGTCATCATAATCTTGATGACCTTCATTTAGTTTTCATAATAAGAATGTAGTGATGGATTACTAGCAGCCTGTCATGCAACTAATATGTCCCCTACTTAAAAACAGTGGCTGTCATTTATCCTTGGTGAATTTCTGCTTGTTAATGATTTGCGTATTAGAAATTAGCCTCAAGAACTTAATGAAAAATCAACCCATATTATATACCTTGAAAAGCATTAAGAGATAATAACACGCAGAAAAGGATTGAGACAAAAGGATGGTATTTCTTCTCTTCCTTCTCTCTATGAATATGATAAACATTAAAGATACAACATTAAAAAATGAGAATGGCATCTTTGATGGCTTCTAAATTAGCTAGTTTTTTCAAGTTATTTGACCAAAAATCACTAGGTTCATGCAGAATATGTTTGAGAGAAAGCATTCTGCAAACCTTGTATCACAATGTTATCTGCAGCAGCAAGACACACCAAGGAATTTACTTTATCACCATCTTCATCCACATATCTACTAGTTTTGAAGGGTAGAATATGCTCCTTCAGCCAACTGCATGGACACAGTCATAGATTTGAAACAAAGATTCCGGTGACATACTAAAAGTTCCAATGTCAGACCAAAAAAGCATCGAGAAACCATTACTCACCTAGTTGCCATGGTTATCAAAATCATGGAAGCACCTTTGACTTCACACATTCAATGGCCTTTGTTGATAAGTTAGCAGTCTCTTCCAATCATCTTCTTTCCAAAAAAGGTTTGTTCTCATTATCTGAAGCGTATATCTTCAGTGATCATATATTGATATATGCTTGTAAGGACACAATGGAGTCAGCAATATTAGTCGGGATGTGTTGAGCTGGTATGGCACATTCAACAAAAATTTGGACTGAAGATTGATGTCAAATGATGGCTAGATAATCAAGCATCCAAAAACCATCAGATTCAGAAATCTGTTTTCATTTTCTCTTCTTTATGTCATTCTCCACAGCAATCCCCATATAATGTGGATTCTTCATGAACACATCCCACGCCATTCATCACCCAGTCCAAGAGTTGCAACATTGAGTATACAGCTTTTCCTTCCCATTGGAATAATTGGTCTGCCTTAAATACATAGATATGCTTCCTAACGCAAATCCAGCTATACTCCCTAACCTTCCTGACACCTCTCTCTTCCATGGCCTTCAGCACACGAGCCATGCTCTCCCATCTGCCACTTACTCCATACATCTGAGCCAACACTAAGTAAGGGAGAGAGAAGCGAGCCTCCAAATCTAACAGCTTCTCTGCAATTATTGTGGCAAATACCAAGTCCCCATGAATCCTACAAGCATTAAGAAGCAAGTTCCACAATGATAGGCTATGACTATGAGGTGAAGTCTCTATGATATTCAATGTTTCTTTCAGCATTCCTGCTCTCCCCATCATGTCCACCATACAAGCATAATGCCTCAGATCTCTCATCACTCCATATTTCTTCTCCATCAATGAAAATATTCTTTTCCCTTCATGGACCATATGCCCATAACTACAGGCTAAAAGAACACCAACCAGGGTTATCCTATCTGGCTTGACACCATTCCCTTGCAACTCTCTGAAGATTCTAAGAGCTTCTACACCTTGCCCGTTTTTTGCTAAACCCATGATGATGGTATTCCAAGAGACCAAGTCCTTAGCAACCATCTTGGAAAAAAGCTTCATGGCACTCTCAACGAAACCCAACTTAGCATACATGTCAACCAGCGCATTAGCAACAATCATATCTGCCTCAAAGCCGGTTTTACAAACCCAGCAATGGATTTGCATGCCAAGATCGGTTGAACAGAAACACATCCTCGAGTTGAGAATGGTTGCAAAGGTGAACTCTGTAGGCATCACGCTCTTCCTCAGTGCCACCACAAAAAGCTTTATAGCCTCATCCCCAATGCTGCTCCGAACATAACCGGAGTACATTGAATCGCAGAGCACCGAATCCCATCTCGGCATCCCTTGGAAGATCCGAACTGCATCATCTAATCTGCCAAAGATGGAATACATGTCAATAACAGCGCTAGAGACTATAGAATTTGAAAGGAACCCCATCTTGAAACAGTGGGCCAAGAGTTGCTCACCCTTAGCCAAATTCTCAAGGTCAGTGCAAATGTTGAGCACACTCGACATAGTGAACTCATCAGTTGAAAACCCAGCAGCCCTCATCACACAGAAGCACTCTAATGCTTCCATTCCACAACCTGACCTACCATATGCTGAGATCATGGAGTTCCAAGAGATGACGTCAGAGTTATCCATGGCACAGAAAATTTGGCTAGCATATCCTGCGAGTCCAACTCTTCCATACATATCAATGAGTGAGTTACCAAGCACAGTATTTAGTGAACCTGATCCGAAGCGGATAATAAATCCATGCACTTGCTTAGCCTGTCGAGGAGACGAGACACAAGAAGCAGTGATGGACAGTGTGAAAGCACTAACTTTGACACCGAGATCTTGCATCCGGTGAAGAACCCCAAACGCCTTATCGAAAAATCCAGTGGACACGTACCCCGAAATCAGCGAATTCCAACTCACCACATCTCTCTCAGGCATTTCCTCGAACAGTTCATGGGCGGCTTCGACACAGCCAGTTCTAACAAGCGCCATAAGCAGAATGTTCCACGTGAACCTGTTCTTATCAGGGATGTCGTTAAAAACTCCGATAGCGAGCGTGATGGAGCCAAGGCCAGAGTAGAGGCCGAGGAGCCGGTTGCCAAGGAAGGTGTGGCGATGGAGGCCGGTCTTGACGAGATGGGCGTGGATGGATTGAGCGGAGTAGAGGGAGCCGAGCGTGAGGCAGCGGTCAATGAGGTTGGAGAAGAAGGAGACACTGAATCTTCCGGTGGTTCTCAAAGAGCCACCAAAATTGATCATTGGCAAACAGGGGTGGCCGTCATCCGCGGCAGAGGGACTTGCATCGCCTCACAGACTCTCTTATGATGGCTTCCGCAGTGGCTTCCTCTGCTTCCAATTACATCAGCTATTTTCGGGGATCAAGATGAAGAATAGAGGGGAGATCGAAGCGTCGAAGTGGAAGAGCTTCTCCCTGCCTCCTCCCGTGCTTCTTCCCTCCTCTCAGTTCAGGGTAAAAAGAAGGGTTTTTGAAGTGCTTTTCCCTTCCCACCAAGCTAAAATGCTAGCTTGAGCTCGACCTTCGATCCTCCCCGTCCATCTTGGTTGCACGCCTTTTGACGGAGTCCCGATCGCACAGATGACTAATGTTGCGAACGGTCGAAAACGAAGCACGAGCGGTAGGCCATAGAAGATCTTCGAGAACCGCATTAGTCACGACTTGAACTCTTACATCCGATGACGCGCGCAAGTGTCGATTGGTATTTCTACGACTTAAGTCGGTGCACGAAGTATTGCTTCGCAGGCTGTACACAAAAATATGCAGTATTAGTAGAAAAAGAGTAATGTGGGTGGAAAAATAATACAAAAGAAAATAAGTTAGTATTAATTGAATTAATGTAACATATAATGCTAAGAAATAAAGAACTCTAACAGGAACTCACACTAAGAAAATAGAATGCATCGCGAAAATAATCTTAGTACTATGTTTGTGATTACTATATCATGTCTTTGACCATAATGTATGTATTTATAGTTTTAAAAATCTTAGAATAGGATAAATGTATAATATTTTTGAAGAGGTATTAATGTTATTATATTAATGGGATAATTATATATTACTTTATGTACTTAACCTTAATAGTATTGTGATTTTTATACTTTTAAAAATTTTATTACGTTCCCCAGAAATTATAATAATTTATTTTATTTTTAATAACATCGTTTATAATACTCAAGAAAGACGTTGTTTTACCCATTATAACTTCTCTTTCATTTTCTTTTATTTTACCCAAATTAAAACTTTTTTAGTAGATACTAATCCTCATCGAAAACTTTTAATCAGGGTTCTAGAGAGGAAAAGCTTTGTTTTTCCGATCAATTACTGAGAGTTCTATTCATTAGGGTTCGAGAAAGTTAGGGTCTACGATTTTTAATATAACATATGAGGACTAAGTGTCAAAGCAAAGAACTTATGGTTGAGTTGTAAAGACCTCACAAGTGTTTATCTTTTTTTTTTTTTTTGTTCTTTGAATCACTGCATTTGAATGCAGATTTATTGAATCATATTTTTGTGAAATAGTGGTGGAATCATATTCTTGTGAGTGTTTACCTTGCAGCAACAGTGTTGTTTCTTGTTGAATCATATTTTTGTGAAACTGTGGTGGAATCAGTGGTGTTTCTTGTTCCGTCAGTCGTGTTTCATAACAGGAATCATAGTTTTGAATCAATCTACAGTCATATTATCATAAGATAAAGAAAAGGACAATGGAGATAATAAAGATACAGTTAGTGTTATATAGGATCACAAAAGCAAAGATAAAATATTGTATCTATAATTTAATGCTGGAGTTGACATGAATAACTCTGAGATTTAACTTGGAATGTGTTTAAAGAGTTTCATCAAAGAACATGCCTATGTAAAAAATAATAAGAACATAATTAAGGTGATTTGAATGCTAAGTATTCATATGTGAGATCATTTGATAATTCTCTAACTATAGTTCTAACAATCCTCTAACTATAGTTCTAAATATAGTTAAGTAGTTGGCCGATAAATACTAAAATGAATCTCACGTGGTTAGATCTAATCGTTTTTTAAGATAATAATTCAATAACATTTTAAAGCTCCTTAGATTGATGATGCAATCATATATGCCTATTTATTTGGATAAGTTGTTCAAATAAGGTACATTGTAATCCAACAAATAATCAAAGCTCCTCTACATCTGGCCAACTCAACTTTAAACCTTTTACTTTTTGCATCAGACTTGAAATTACTCTGTTTGCTCGTTCACACATAGGTGGATCAATCCAAGTAAAAAATAGGCATCCCCTATATTTTTGTTTCAACATAAATAAGGAATGGTTGTCCAGAGAAATTGGTTGTTGAGCTTACAAAAACAAGTATACAACCAACAAAGATGAAATCGTCAAAAGATAATAAGTATCTGCAACTTGAACTCTCAGAATTATTTTGCCTCTGGACATATCAATATACTTTCAGAAGGAAGTATTGGACTTCTTGCGATTGAAATTTGGAGGGAGCACAACACAGGAAGAAAACACTCAGTTACTTCTTGAATTAGAGGGGATGGTTGTTAGGCAATTACTGACAGATAAATGTTTTCAATATCAATGAACTTTTTTTTTCTTCATTTTTATCTCAAAGAGTTCCTCAATATCTCTGATCAAACTCTTGAATAGAAGTCATAGGCATATGCTTTTACTTTGCTCACAAAGAAAAGAATCCTATACAAATTTGTTTGACAACCAGTGATGCCATGATCCTTCATTCCATTTTGTACAACCACCCTTGTGATCCTAAATAATGTGAAAGCCTTACTCTCTTATCACGTCTCTCTCTCTCTCTCTCTCTCTCTCTCTCTCTCTCTCTCTTCAAATCTTCCAGAACTTGGGGAGTTCCCTTGCTCCTGCTGGCTGATCCAAGGGTTGATTCAGCCACCACAGTGAATTCAGAAGCAGCAGATGCAAATCAGAAGCGAGTGAATCAGTCTTCTTTCTTTCTAGTCACATAAGGCATATGGTGCATCAAAGAAATGAAAGAAATTCATGCACCCCATTCTGCTTTATATATATATATGTATATGTATATGTATATATATGTATATGTATATG
This sequence comes from Musa acuminata AAA Group, assembly GCF_036884655.1. Classification (NCBI taxonomy): domain Eukaryota; kingdom Viridiplantae; phylum Streptophyta; class Magnoliopsida; order Zingiberales; family Musaceae; genus Musa; species Musa acuminata. Next base: position 32,828,633 of record NC_088351.1, on the reverse strand, counting down.
TATATGTATATGTATATATATATACACATGTATATATATATACACATGTATATATATATATATATAAGATGACACTTTGCTGCATATTAGAGGACCCTTAACATCCCAAAACTGCACCATGCAACATTTTCTGGAATACTTTTTGACAGATTAAGCAGTCAATCTGTAAGCTAGTGAGAGATGATTCTTGCACAACAGCCATATGAATTTGCTTCCTACCATCTGCTACTGTCATACAAGCAAAGTTTACTGTGAACTGTCAATCCAACTGTAACCAGGATTCTTATTGATCCTTCTGTCATTCATCATTTGTCTAACTTGGGCTGAGTTCTCCCACTCGCCATGAGCAGCATATATGCTAGATAACTGCAAAAAGGGGCCCGAATGCTGAGGATTAAGCTCAATAAGCCTCTCTGCTACCTTACTTCCCAGAACCTCATCACCATGAGCCTTGCACCCACCAAGCACTGATGTCCACATGCTAGCATCAGGCTTGAAGGGCATTGTATCAATGAAATTGATCGATTCCTCAAGCCGACCTGCACGCACCAGCAAATCAACAACACACGAGTAGTGCTCAGCTATTGGTTCAATGCAATAGTCTACTTTCATCCTGCGAAACCACATTAATCCTTTCTCAACCAGCCCAGAGTGGCAACAAGCTGAAAGGACTGCAATAAAAGTTACTTCGTTTGGGCTCACACCAGCACTGCCCATGGATTCAAACAACTCAAGCACTTCAATTGCATATCCATTAGAAGCATAACCCATCAACATTGAATTCCATAAAGCCACATCAAAATTGGGCATCCCATCGAACAACCTCCTTCCATCAATGACTTTGCCACATTTGCAGTAGAGATCAACAAGTGAAGAAGTGACAACAAGGTCAGTGACTAGGCCGATACGTGTAGCAAGGGCAAATAACTCTTCCCCGGTGGTAAGGGCACAAACGCTAGCACAAGAACTTATAGCACTGGCCAAAGCCACCTTATCAATACTAAGATCAAGATGATGCATGTCAATGAATAGCTCTAGTGCCTGCACTGCATGACCATTCCGGCTGTAACCCACGATCATTGAATTCCATGATATCATATTCTTGCTTGGAATCATCTCAAATATCTTCCTTGCTTCCTCGATTTGACCGCGGTTCGAGTAAACATTGATCATAGTATTAAGCAGTATTGTATCATACAGTCTAAGCTCTCTGAACACTTTACAAGCATCCTCCCAAATTCCACACTTGGAATAGGAGTCTATGAGAGCACTTGCAACAACCAAGTCCTCCAGAATTCCATGCTTACAACCACAAGCATGCATCTGTACTCCATGCTCCCGAATGCCAATACTAGCACATGCACTAAGAACACTTGAAAAAGTCGACGAATTTGGCATGATTCCCTCTCCAGTCATCATTTTGAAGAGTTCTAATGTTCCGTCTCCCTGATTACTAGATGCACATGCATTAATAATGGAGTTCCACAAAACAACACTTGGCTTCTCCTTCTGATTGAATATCTTTCTTGCCTCATCCAATCTTCCACAACCCCCATAGCCTGATATCAAGGCCGACAAAGAAAATTCATCTGGCTCCGACATCAACTCCAAAACTTGATGAGCACTATCAAAAGCCTGACACTTTGCATACATGTCAACAAGGGCGCTACCCAGAATGGAATCCAAGTCAACCTGGCAGATGACAATGCGGGCATGAATCTGCTTGCCACAATCATAAGCCAAACACTCTGCACAAGCACTTAAAAGGGTCGTCAATACAAATTTATCACTATATGGCGACGACGATCCATCGTACTCTGAACCAACCTTTTTAAGCAAACGGAAAGCTTCCTGAACCTCCCCACGACGGATATACCCGTGAAGTATGGCATTGCAGGCAACAGCGTCAACCACGGGCATCTCCTCGAACAATTTCCGGGCGTTCTTCAGGTCACCAGACCGTACTAGGCCAGTGATCATGGCGTTCCATGAAAAGGTATTCTTCCGGGGCATGGAATCGAACAACTGACGCGCACGGCACGGTTCATCGGACTTCAGATAGGCGTCGATGAGGGAGTTCCAAGAGAAGCAGTTCCTGTGGGGAATTTCGTCGAAAACCCTTCGGACGTCGTCCAGGTCGGCGCTGCAACGAGCGTACATCTGGAGAAGGCAGTTGGAGGCGTAGAGGGAAGCGGCGTAACCGCACTTGAGGAGTACCTGGTGGAGCTGTCTCCCTCGAGGGAGCGACCGCTGGGTGCGGCATCCGCGGAGCAATTGGCCGAGGTGGAGGATCTCTGCGGTCATGGCCGCGAAGTTTCATTGTCGGAGTAGAGGCCCGGAGAGGCATTCGTTGGCCACCAAGCACATCGTGTGCGAGCTTCGGGTTGTCTAATGGATATATATATATATATATATATATATATATATATATATATATATATATATATATATATATATATATATATATATATATATATATATATATGATATTTTGATATAATAAGTATGATGAGATTTTGAGTTTTAAAATATGACCATTAAACTAATATTTTAGATGTAAAATATTATATTATTACTTTCTTATCCTTTAGTATATTATCATTTTTTATTATATTATAAAATTAGTTTATGATATTATTAATATATATTTACCTTTTTGATATAATATTTAATTGTTTTATTTTAAAAAATATTAAACATGTAATCTGATCAATTGACTAACCTATTTAACCAATAATCCAATGACTTAAGCCTTGACCAAATTGATGTCATTAAGGATTATCCAGTCTGATTTAGGTAATTAATATAGATCATTAAGAATTTGTTTCAGTACCAAAACCCCCTTAATTATTATCTATATTATTAAAAAAATCTCTTAATTTTGCATATTTTTATCCCATCCCCAGTCAAGATCTTTAAGGCATACTCCTGGCCCCACAGATTCCACTGGTTTGACCATTGACCCCGATCAGGTAAAGTTGTGGGTTGCGAAGCGAAGCTTCTCACCACTACTGCTAAGTGGAGTAAGAGTGGCAGAATGGGCAGAGACCACGTAGAGTCCAAGCTACTGCTGCAGTTGCTGCACATCCTGTTCTTGGGGTGTCCATGTCTTCGAGTTGTCTGTAATCATCTCACATCCTTCTTCTCGAATTGAATATTGCTGATCAGTGCTCAGGAATTGACAAACAGAAATGATTTAGCTTAAATTTTTATATACAGATTATAAAATATAATAATATTTGTTATTAATAATAAATATAAAAATTCAGGAGATCACGTTCAGATCATGATCCTCATTATTGATGAAATAATAATAATAATATATTATCATAATTTTTATAATATATTATTAAGATATTAAGATGATCATGAGATCATGTTGAGATCATGATCCTCTACCTTCTATGGAAGGCAGAAAGCAGAGGTAAGAGATAGAAGGATCTTAGCAGAAAGCAGAGCATTGAGCAGAGAATAATCACATTAGATATTGTGGTGTGTATCTTGTAATATTAGGAAAGATATTATTTAGAAAAATAAATTATCATGATCATCTTAATATCTTAATAATATATTACAAAAATTATGATAATATATTATTATTATTTCATCAATAATGAGGATCATGATCTCAACGTGATCTCCTGAATTTTTATATTTATTATTAATAAAAAATATTATTTACCTTAGCAGAAGGTAAGAGATAGAAGGATCTTAGCAGAAGGTAAAAAATATTATATTTATTATTAATAAAAAAAATATCTGCCTTCCATAGAAGGTAAGAGATAGAAGGATCTTAGCAGAAAGCAGAGCATTGAGCAGAGAAAAATTATGGAAGGCGTTGGTCCGGAGCAAAATGCTCGAGCCTTGCACAGCCATGGAGATTTGACTTGTTGCAGAGTAAAAGCTTCAGAATGGGCACACTAAAGGAGCATCAATGGCATAATGAGCAGCGCTCTGGTCAAGCATATATTAGAGGATCTTCCACCACCCTAATCATAGGCCATGGCATTCCATAATTCAATTTCCTTTCGGCTACCACTAAGCTTTGTAGGGTGGTGCACTTTTCACCGGTGCTCCATCATCATACACAGACACACTGTTTGAATCATTAGAACTTGCACAGTGTGATCCTAATCTACGTGATATATATTCACAGAGATTGGTGAGCTCGACATCGAATGATATGGAATCTGAGATCGGTTCACGCCTGTGGAAGCTTTTGGGCCAATGATCACCAGCATGGGAACGACAATGATAGGTCGACGGGTCCATCTCCCTTTGGCTGCTTTCCTTCACCTTATTTTGACGGTCGGGCGCTCCCTCTCACAGCCCCAGGAGTATGTAGTAAAGCAAGGTTACGGGCAAAGAGACAAGCATGCCAAAGATGACCCTACAAGCGTACGAGATCAGTAAATGAAGAGTTGAGAAGAAGAAGAAGAAGAAGAAGAAGAAGAAGAAGACAGCAACAAGGAACAGAAAAGAGAAGTGTTTGGTCCAGAATCGCTATCTCCTGATGGTTTATGATCATCATGAATGCAAGTAAAACATACCCAGTGCTTAATATATCAGGATGCAATCCGTATTCTCTGGCAAAAACAAATGGTACGATCCCTTGAGGAAGAGCTGCCTGAGAGATTAGAAGAACGTTAATCAATCACCCATGCAAATGCATATAACAGTGCGATGGTTTCTACCTGCACGATGGCTGTGTGAAGCCGTACACCTCTTAACCCCACGACCATGGATGCAACAGACATCACCATGGGGCCGCTTAGGAATCGGATCGCCATGCTTATGGCCGCCATCTTTGGCCCGCAGGCAATGATCCTTGGCTGCAGAGCCATGAACAGCCCTGCAGGAAGCAAGCAAGACACAGTTGAGGCACTTGTACTTTGCTACCTCAGAAGGAGAATGCCATGCTTACCGAGGCTGAACATGGCCATTCCAAGCCCTGCATCTGAGATTATTTTGATGGACTCCTTCACCAGCGTCGGCATGTCGACACCCCACCTAAAGAGATCAACACGCTCATCGGTAGCCAAAAGAATGTATTCATGAGCCACATGAATGCAGAGGGCATACTTGAACGAGATGAGGGACCAAAGGAGGCCTAATATGCTGGAGTACGTGTTTGGGTTGCGCGACAGCTTCCGGCCGAGGACGGTCAGGATGAGCCTGAGCATGACAAACGCTGCCGGCATCTCTTGATCTCCTTCCACCTCCAACTCCTCTTCTTCATCTTCTTTGTCGACCACGAACTTTGAAGTGCTCCGGAAGCTCAGATCTTTCTCCCCTGCTTCAAGGTCAGCTGGCTTTCATTAACATCCCAAACAAGTTATTATGATTCCACCCTAATTTGAAGCTAAACACAGACTCCATGTACTGATTACTTCCTTCCAATCTTGTGTCTGTGATGTGAAGAACAGGAACCGTTGCAGTGGTGACGCAGGTTTCTTTTACAGCCTCAAGTCCCATTCCTAGCAGAATAAAGGGACTGTGGCTTCGAGATTCACGTAGATGGTGAAGTTTGATGCGAGCAAACTAAGAACATGATAAGATGAGATCACAAAACTACACAAGACATACTCTGAGAAAGAAAACATCCCTACAACCTAGGACAGTGACAGCAGAGGAGCTGGCTGCCATCGGACATCATGAGCATCTCACCATTGACATGGATCACATGTGAGCATCGACACATTGTTGAAGAATCTTGACTGCCGTTTAGTTTCGTGCAGGTGATTTTAATTCGTATGTAATTACAGCAGTGTCAGACTTGGTGAAGACTACTTTGGCTTCTACGTGATCCAATAGCCAGCAAAGTCCAAAGAGGAGACCTGACAGCAGTGGATGGCTCATGTGTACTTACCCCCAACATCCTTGTCGCCTTGTCCGCCACAGCCCTCCCACGCCAGCTTCAGCGCCCCGGGTGTCGCCGGCGATTGCTGCCTGATCAACATTCCCGCGGGCGCGGCCGGCGACCGCACCCACACCGGCGTGCCGATCTCCATCTCGTTGAAGTTGGAGGCCCGCGGCGTCGGCTGCAGCGAGTACGAGTCGGAGGAAGCGTACCCCGACAAGTGCGGGCTGGCGGACCGGCACCCCAACGTGATGTCGCGCACCGTGAGCCGATCCGCTGACGCCGGCTGCCTGACCGGCGTGTTGACCGAGTATATCTCGGCCCCGGATATGTTCGACAGGCGGCGAGGCGTGATGCCGATCGACGACGAGAGCCCCGAGTCCAGCACGGAGGATATGGACCGCCGGATGCGGACTCGGATGCGGCCGTCCGCGTCGACCTCCGACTCGGCCCGGATCGGGTCTCGCCCGTCGAGGGAGATGATGTCGCCGTCTACCTCGAACTTGGCAATGGCGGCCGCCGCCGTGCCCGGGAATTGGTCTTCGATTAGCATCGTGGCTGCGCGGTACTCGAAGAGGAAGAGCAGCAGCGTGTACCTACGTACATTGCAAAGAGATCAGTCTCTTCGGCGCTCGAGATGCGTCCGCAAACATGTGAGTAGCCATCGGCAGGATACCAGATGATACACTGCAGCACCACCAGCTGCACCATGAGGCTCTGGGTGAAGTCGCCGTACATGGCGCGGAGGAGGGGGATGCCCATCACGAGAGTGTTGGGGAGCGTCCCGACGGAGAAGAGGGTGATGACCCAGTCGAGCCGGCGGCCGCGGCGTCGGGGGCCGGCGCAGGCGGCGGACAGGGAGGCCCAGAGGGAGAGGATGACGAGGACGAGGAGCTTGGAGAGGGTGTCGGCAAGGATGAAGCGGGAGTCCATCTGGTAAGGGTTGTTGTGGGAGATGAAGTGAAAGGAGAGGACGGGGACGGCGAAGGTGGCGACGAAGCGGTTGATGCCGGAGCACTGCTCCGGGGTGAAGATCTTCCACCACTTGACGGAGCCGTAGGCGACGAACATGGCGAAGTAGAGAGGGACCATGGCGCACATCACGGTGTAGAAGTCCTCCCAGGTGATCATCTCGCCTGGCCTATCAACGAAGGAAACTGTGAGATCCAAAGAAGAACGGAAGCAGCAGCGGAGTGGGGGAGACGAACGTGTGTTATGCCTATATGTACACTTAGTCTTCAATGAAATACGATGATTTAATTACTGATTGAAAACTTCTACGCAAGGATATAAAGAGGACACGTCTCGCAGGATCTGGACCGCGAATGAAGCGCTTGCACGAATCTCCAAGCGCTTGGGTATCTTGATGCAGCCCCACCTGCTCAGGAGTGTACTACACCGCTGTACAACGAGATTCCAAGTTGAAGTAATTCATTAAAAAAAGCTAAAAAAAGATTTTTCTTTTGTTTTTGTTTTTTGAAATCATAACAAAGGCACCGTTAGTGAGATTAAAAAATGAAAAATAATGAAATAAAGAGTAGATTAATGCATGAATGATGATCTTTCAAGTGGACGGCCACTTTGCGTTGAAGCTGAAAAGGAGCGGAGGGAGAAGACAAAACAATTTACGTGAAAGCTGAGGAGGGATCAGACGGGTAACAGTGTTGCATGAGACAACGGTACACAGAAGATGACATCATACGCTGCACCGATGGGTCGTCTAAGAATGTCCGGTAGCAACCCGGTACGAGGACTGCGGCGGTGTTGGAGGGCGGCGGAGGCGTCGGATGGCGATCGGACGGCAGGGTCCGGGAAGCGTGCAGAAGCCGACGAAGTAGCAGGGGTGGTGTCGGGGGTGTGGGTGGCGGGGCTGCGACCTCCTGAAAAGCCGACGCCATTTATTCCCAGCTTTGGTCGTGTCTCTTTTGGGCCGTCGTCACCCCCAAGGCAGTCAAACTCGGGAGGGGCGCTGCGTGAAGTAGCTGTCCTTCCCCTTCTCCTCTCACTTTCTCTTTTGTTTTCTTCTCTTCTATTCCCCTCCAATTTTCCTTTTTTAAAAAAAAATAATATTTTATTTATTTATTCAAATTAAATTAATTTTTATTTATTATTTAAGAATTAAATTTAGAATACAATTTTATCAGCTAAATTTTAAAGTAAAAAAATTAATCTGATATTAATATTTATTTAAAATATATTTTAAAATGATTATAGTAGAGCATTAGGAATATCTTAAGTTTTTTAAACTCAAACTAGTTATTACTAAATACAACTCAATAATGAATAGTCTAAATTTTTAATGATATATGCTAATATGAAGAACTGAATAATGATGATGGCTATCTTAGCTTGTAAGCACATTCACATTGATAGGTAATATTTTATTTCAGAACTTGACAGGCATAGATATTAAGACCTCTTGTTCTTTTCTCTACTAGCATCCAACTTTGCATTTGCACTGTACACTTTTGGGAAGTCATTATTGCGTACAATTTAGAGTACTGTTTTTTTCGATATTGCTTGCTTGGGTGATCGATCATAAAAACTCAACTTATTGCACTGTTGTTGTCTGAATCCACTCAGCTTTAAGAGGGAGAGAGAGAGAGAGAGAGAGAGAGAGAGAGAGAGAGAGGTCTCATTCAAGGGTGTACGTATATTAGCTAATGAGAAAGGCGTTGACTACATAGTCTTGTGTTATTTATTTATATATTTTTTTTCTTTTGGGTGTGTGATTGTCTATCTTCGTCTCTTTAATCTTTTCGCCATCCTGATTCTGACAATTAAGTCAAATAAATCCTATGAGAAATCTATTATTCTAATAGGCAACTAAGATAATGTGGATGTTAGAAATGAGAGAGAGTTGTTGAGAGAAAATGATTGAGGAAAAAGATAAAAATCTAATTTTGTTTGGGTTCAAATGTTCCATCATGCACTCACAATGATATCATCTCATTTATTGATAGAAGATACAGTATAAGATTGTATTTATGAAAGATAAAGGTTGAGGATTCTCTCAATTTTTTATATGATATATCTTCTCTTTATAAGACATGTTGACAACCTTCTATACATGCCAAGTTATGAGGAATTACAATATCTTCCAAGAGGATTTTATATGTTTTTTAAATATTTAAGATATTTTTCATCTTTTCAAAAGATTCATATCATTTTCATGATATCAAAGTCTTTCCTTATCTAAGATGATCAGGTAAGACTATATTTAACTAAATTAAGCTTAATCTCAATACACCCCCATAAGCTTAATTTTTCTTTCATCCATCCTATCAAGAAGTGACTTGAACTTGATAAATAGGTAAACTCCAATGGTTTATATGATAAATTTGTTATCATATAAATTTGTATTGTTTTTTGTTTGATATGCATCTTTTCTAACAAACTTCTTAATCATATAGTATGACAAACATACGTGCATGTCGTATTATATTCGGCTTCACAAGTTGATAATATCATAATTAATTATTTTTTGAATATATAAGTGATTGTAATATTTCTCATATATAACATAAATCGGAATATATTCCTTCTATCATCCAACTCATTATAAAAAAATCTAAAAAGTTTAAAATTATAAAAACTTGAATAGAAAGAGATTTAAGCTTCCAAGAGATGTAACACATAAATGTTTTTAGCAACCTTCCAATGAGTTGATTTAGGCTCATCCATCCATGAGTTGGAGCCATCAAATGAGCCAACAATCCATCAGTTACAATATCAATTTATGTTTTCACATGCATCATTATGCTAATAATTAATTATAATAATTGACTACAATGCATTATGCCTAAGTTTTTTAGATCAAATATATAGTACAAAATCAAACAATAGAATGCTTTTAATGTTGTTTTCTTGCCTTTTTAATTTATTCTTTTTTTGAATAATAAAAAAATAATGGAATGCTTAAAATGCATGGCTCTTTCAGCCACTATCAACCCTAAGAATAGTCTCCCTTTCTTATATACACACCATCAATCTCATAGCTTCTCATTCTCATTTCCGCGGCTGGTGACCAAACCCACTGTGTACGTCACGAAAGAGAGCACCAAATGCAGAAGCCATCTTATATATTTACGCATCAAAATTCGTGCTCTTCATGAAAGTTACCCTAATGTGTTGCACCTGCTAACATTCGTCCTTCTGTTCACTGCTTTGGTGACTTTGTTCACCAAGACACTAATTTCCTGGCTGCCTCTACCCACTAAATCCACCATATATACCCTAAGCTCGATCACTGCCTCATAGTGTTCTCAGAATGGGCTCAACACCGCGTCATATCTCTGCGTTCCTCTCCATCCTGCTAATCCTCCTCATGCTTCTGTGTCCATCTCTTGCAGAAGACCCCGCCTTCGAGCTCGGCAACGAGACCACCACGCACCTGCACTTCTTCTTCCACGACATCGTGACCGGCCCCAATCCCACCGCCGTGCGCATCGCGCAAGCCTCCGTCACCAACAATTCCCCGGCGGCCTTCGGCGCCCTGGTGATGATGGACGACCTCCTGACGGAGGGGCCGGACTCGGGGTCGAAGCTGCTGGGGCGGGCGCAGGGTGTGTACGGTCTGGCGTCGCGGGACGAGCCCGGGCACCTGCTGGTAGCCATGACCCTGGCCTTCGTCGACGGAGAGTACAACGGCAGCACGCTCGCGGTGCTCGGCCGCAACTCCGTGTTGTCGGCGGTGAGAGAGATGCCGGTCGTCGGGGGGAGCGGCAAGTTCCGGCTGGCCCGCGGCTACGCCCTCGCCAAGACCCACGATCTCGACGTGGCCACCGGCAACGCAGTGGTGGAGTACGACGTCTATGTCATGCACCATTAGAAGAGAGAGAGAGAGAGTATATATATATATATATATGCAAGTTGTACTGATCATATTTGAAATATGTGCCTTGGATTAGCATTATAAGTAATATGTTTAATTTGAACTTAAATATTTTTGATTAATTGTTTAAGTTCAATTGAGTTAATAAGTCAATTATCCTATAATTTTTTATAATTATAGGATAATTGACTTGGAGTGGAGAATTATCCTTAAAAAATTATAGGATAGTTTTTATTTTTGATTAATTTTTTTTTATAATTATTCTATTTTTTTTTTATAATTATAGGTTGTAACAATTTAGATTTTTTTTTAGTGGAGTGGAGAATTATCCTACTCAGAAGTGAAAAAAATATGAAATATAAAGTAGTAATGCGATACAAATCAACAAATATAAATAAGAAGGTTCAAATTTTAAAGTATGTTTTCATTATAATACATTTGTATGTAAAATTTTTATTTGATCTAATCAGTCAAATATTTTTGAGAGCTTGAATTGTTACAAAATATTTGTATATGAAATGAAGATTGAGAGAGAACTAAGAATAGTTTCTCATTTCTAAGAATTGAAAGAGTTGAATGACATATAAACTCAATCTGTACTTATTATTTAAGAATTTATTTAATGGAACCAATTCATACTTGCTTATTTCTACCTTATGTAATCCCTTACATTTGTTCTCACCTTCAGATCATGTGTCTCAATAAGAAAGAAAGGGTAGATGGATTCTTAGCAGTGATTCTGCATCATATCAACCATGGCTATCATTGTGATGAGTATGCATCATCCTTGTTATTTCTACACCAGCTTGGTGTCTATACAACAATCATTGATTGGTCTTTTACAGTATATTAGCAACAGCAGAGAGAAACCTTTAACTTCATGAGTGAGAAGAGATCAGATTACATTCTTTTTAAGCAAGTGATAATGTACAGTGTGAGTAGTATTTTACAGTTTGTTCTTACATCATATACATAAATGCACATCAATGATTAGGGAGACTTCAATGTATCCAACTTGTGTGTCCTCTGCAACAATTCAGCAGAAATCAGACTGTAGTGAATCCACCTATATATATAAACAACACAATTTACCAACACAAAAAGATCCTACTCACCAAAAGGGCATAGGTTTCATCTAATAGAGGATGGATTGCTGAGACATAAATCTTGATGTCTTCTTTCAGGGCATCATAATCTTGCTCTTGGCCCATCAGCAATCCGATGAAGATCTCTCTCTCTGGAACCAGCTTGATAGCTACCTACTCATTCACAACTTTGCTTAGCATGATCTCAAGAAGAAGAATTATAATTCCCCCAGTTATTTTTCAGCTGATCTGACAGAAATTTGACTCACTTTAGCTAGAAATTGTTCTATAAATACATTTTCTATCATGATTTTGCTAGATTCATAACTACAAACTTCAGTAGTTGATTTAAAGAGTAAAGCAGCAATTGTAATGTAATGAATGCTTGAATCTCTACTCAAACATCTTCCCTGTAATTAAGAGGGCAATCTGTGGACTAGTAAGTTATTATTAGAGAAAAGCTATAAGATTAAAGTTGCAAGAAGAATCTGTAACCAGAAAGAAAGATTTCAGTGAGCTGTGGTGAGTACCTTGTAAGCAGTTGAGGCAACCCAACCATGCCATGGCTTCAGCGTATCAGTGTATGTTTCTTCCACCACTTGTGCAAGGCTCCACTCAGGGTTTTTATCTAACTCTTGGAACAAAGTTACACTGAAAGTTATCGACCTGTTTGAGAATATAGACAGAAATACAGCAAAAATTAATTAGAATTTCATTTTTTTTCCTCACAAAAATTATCATCTCCGAGTTCATTTATGTAGTTAATGAGGTTTGGCATGAGACTTGCGAATCGGTAAAAGGAAGTGTACTTGTGTACCTAGCAAGCCATAATATAGCTCTGGAACAGCTGTCCTTGTTTCTTGAACTCCTTTGGTCCACCTCTTTCTTCACCATCTCTACCAAACTTGAATATAGATTTGGATTTAACATGTACATTTCTTCCACCCTCTGAACAATTGAAACTATTTAGTCATGTGTTCTAGCTAAGATCATATCTGACACTGTATAATTTACAGCATCATGAAAAATGTAGTTTTTTGTCACGGCACAGCCCCGTGCCAGTTCAGCTGGTTGGCCAAACCCTTAGCACTTGCCCCAACTACATGTTTGCTTGTTCTTGGCACAACATTATATTGCTGTGCCAGCACATTACCAGCATGGCAAGTGTTTGATTGGCACAGAACAGTACAAAGAAGTAACAGAGTCAGCTGATTACAGAAAAAGAATGCATCTTAATTGAGATGTGATTCTTTATGATGAGGATCATATAAGAAGAGTTGATGGTAGTTCAATGGAACTATCTATGAAAATAGGCAAATGCATCTTTTGGAAGTCACTTGATCAGGTCGACTTCCATAATTTATTTCATGACAAATTTCATTACAAGAATTGGTGCTAGTATGAATACATATGTATCAGAAACATCTGGCTAATGTGCCACTGGATTAATCACATTCTCCTTTTCATCTGAGAAGCATGCCAAGGATTTGATTTTTGAGAACATGAGACTCTGGCCCCGTTAATTCTTTTTAAGAGAAGAGAACAATAAATCAAATTTCTGAGAACTTCATTTAAAAGTTTCAGAAAGCTTCATCAAGGCAAAATTTTAATCTCTGATCTGATTATTTTGTGATGCTGACAAGTAACATATTTTCTCTACCAAATTACATCCAGAGCAACTTGAATTATGTTGGATTCTGAAACCTAGCTTCCAGATTGCTAACAGATGCTAGAGTATTTGTAATACAACCAAGGAAATCCGCCGAAAGAAAAGTTGACGGAGAAAAATGACAATCAAAGTATAAAATCTGAAAAGAAAAAGACTCTTCATCTGTGAAATTTGCATATTAGAAATGGCTGAAAGAATCGTGTTGTCGCAGGTTTACCTCGATATTTTGTTGTATGTCTTGCCTTAGCACCAGAAGTGTTGGTCCAATCTTATCTGTGAAATCAAAGAAAGTATCTGAATAAGAGACAAAAGATACACATCTTAAAATGACAGATAAAATTCTTGAAATGTTACAAGGCGAATAACGTTTTCATCAATCCAAGTGTTCGATGAATTGATTCTTTTTCATATACCAAGGAGAAGGAAATGAAAATGAGGACAGAAAAGCAAGCTGTCATTCTCTAACAAAGTTGAGTAACCCATCATTAGCTCATAGAGCTCCTATTTTTCTTGCCTAGACTAAGCTGATACACAAAAAAGCACACAATCATCAAGTCTCTATAAAAATCGAAAGCAAGAACTATTGAAGAATCAAGAGATCCACAAGATGGCACTAATAAAATGGATCCAAAGCACATTTAAGATTGCAGCAACCATAACCATCTCTTAACCCCTTGACATTATTCGTGGCTCTTGGAAAAGCTCCAAACTCACTGATGTAGCTTCATGCCTTGTTGCTCTTTCATTCTTCTTCTTCTTCTTCTTCTTCTTCTTCTTCTTCTTCTCTTCCTCCTTTCTACTACCTTCTGAAATGAAATCATGAGACACCATCATCTCTTTTGCTCCCCCTCTCACACACAACAACAACAACAACAACCAAACAATAGTAGTCATGTCTGCCAAAGAAAGACCAGAGAATAGCCATGGCCCACAAGTTTCCAATTATTTGTCTCTCCAAGGCTTCAGCTTCAAATGCTGAACCCATGTGCATCCTGAGGAGACAACATCCAGTCTGCTGTCTCTTAAATTAAGCTGTACCTGACTACATATACTTCTCTATCTTCTTGGAATCCATATAGCTGGAGAAGAAGAGATCAAGACTTCCAGCCTAGTAAACTCAAAGAACGAACAGGATAAACGAGGAGGGAGAGGAGGAGAAGGAAGCAAACCAAGGACATGGAGGAGCAGATTGGAGGCACCAAGCAAGGCCAAGGTGGACACCTTCTTCTCCTCGGTCTTGAACAAGGAGAGCTCCTCCATTGCCAGCCTCACATCCGACCATCCCCGTCTCCCATCTTCTTCCCCTTCACCCTTCCTCATCTCCAACCCCGCGTTCCTCTTGCTCTGCTCCATTCCCCAATGGACCACCACCGCTCCTCCTCCCCTGTGTCATATATCCCCTGGGTGAGAAGTTGAAATCCCGCTTGAGCAAGGTCAACGAGGGAGGACATGGACTGGAATCCCCATGGCGCCATGGCCGTCGTCATTTGCCCTCTGACCTACGCAAATTGTTTATGGCAGTAATCTATAGAACAAGCTCATACAAAAGCTGAGTCCCTGTGAGGAGTAATCTAATGTTGTCTTCTCCATCAAACGCCCATCCAAGCTTCAACAAAGAAAGCATGTCGTGCATGCAAAACAACACTGTCCACAGATAATTACCAGTTGCATTAAAGTAGATTATCAGGGCACACCTGTTCTTTCTTTAGAAAAACAAATACGCCAATAAATTTCATTTCTTCCCCCATCCTGCTGATGACTGAATTCATCATTGGAAAGCCTCGAGACAAGTTCAATCAATCATCTAAATTACAACAATCAAAACATCGTGACATCACGCAGATGCCTGTTCTCCATCACTCCTCTCACTTGCAGGTGATCTTATCCTGCAAACACCATCAAGGTTGAGTTCTTTTTCTCTTATGATCAAACCAGGCAGCGCATCCTGAAGACAGCTACAGAAGTATGATGCACATAAACATTGGCAAACCACAACCCTGCTTAGCCATATAGATTTGGAGAGGGAAGCAACTGATAGATTTGCTGTGGAAGGGGTGCCCTGTTTCACTGTATGGAGTTGACTTTCCACCAGTACATCACTGTCCATCTTCCAAGAGAAAAATCCAGTAGAGTTGGCTATGCCCCTTCTTTGGTATCAGATCACTTTGTTTGTATGCCTGGAATAATTGGGTATCAACAGCAAGGAATAATCATGACAAATATGGAAGTCACTGTCTCATAAATTGAAGAGTATTGGTAATGAAATATAAATGTTTGTATATATGTAATCATTTTGTCCATCTGTGATGGAGAAGAATCCAACATGTTCACACTTGAAATCTTGAAACTACATGCTACATGAGTTGCATGACACATCATGATGTAATGTGATCATCATCTGCTACTTGGTGTGCAAGCAAGCAATGCCATTAAATTATGTGTTCAGCAATGTTCTGATGATAAGAATGAGTCTGTGAGGGGGTGTCTATTGCATATGGAGTTTGGTCTTTCTAACCTATGCTGGCCAACAACAGTACCCACTGTGGCAGCCATCATCATGAGAGAAGCTTCTCTAACCACAGTCAAGTCTAGTGTAAATATGAACCAATGTCATGTTGCCTTTGAAGCTGATGTGAAACAATCATTTCTGTACTGTAATTATCTTGTACATGTGTTAGCTGATGTGAAACAATCATCAGATTAACCTTTGAAGCTCCGAAGAGATAAGAATGCAATTGCCGATGTGACTTGTTGTAGCTGCTTTTTGCTGTGTTGGTGTCTGCAGCATCAAGTTATCATCAGGTTGTATATCATTGGAGGTGCTGATGGCTTAACTGCCATTGTTGGATGTAGTTGGATTTTTATTATCTCAGGAAAGAAAAGGAAATATTATATTAAAACTAAGGATTACAATCTGTTCCTCCAATCTTAGATTATTGTTCTTCTTAATCCTTCCAAAATCACAAGTATTTATGTTGGATCCTATTGATCATTTTTTTGTAACAAGGTTGTGTGATATTATCATACCTTTTGAGTCTCCATATAAGACTATTAAAAAAGGATTATATTTTAAATTTTTTTGAATTGATCTAGAATATGTAATATTTTGAGTTTTGTATTAATGTTCGAAAGATAATAGTCTAGATAATTATACACATACTCAGAATGTGATATTTTTGGATTGATACAGACTATGCTAAATATGACATATTTCGGGTTATCGTAAAAATATCCGAAATGTAATTCTCTAAACATATAGCGTGATATTTTAAATCCTAAAAATATTAAATTGTCTAACAAATATAAAAAATATTTCTCACCTTCTCTTATTTGACATTCACTATTTGATTATCTTTTTTTCTATCATTTTGTGTTACTAGCTATGAAATATTCTCCGATAATTAGGAAAAAAAGAAGAAAAAAAAGTTAAAATGAAATAAATAATCTTTTTATAAAGAATAATGATGAAGATGAGATTCAAATTTAAAACTTTATGATAGACTATCAAAATCCTTATCAGTTAAGCTCAATAGCCGAAAGAGTCAGTTAAAATTAAGTTATAAATTGAAAACATTTATATTCATTTATAGAGTATTTGAAAAAAATTAAAATAAAACTATAGATAGTGAAAAGAATTATTAATATAAATATTTTTTATATTTTTTATATTTTCTTAAGAACGGTGCCTCCTTAGAGCCTTCTTTCTCGTAATATATCATAGCCCACTCGAGTTCACCATCATCAAAGATGAAGCCGCCTTGCGCTTCTTGGACTGAATCCTTGATAAGCCCAGTTGTCGAGAAACATGAGGAGTTACACTATCGTTTCGCCTTGTGGTAACCTCGAACAGAGGAGGGAGAGGAAGGAATAAAAGGATTGGAAGGAGAGCACGATTTGATTGCAGGGAAGAGTGATGAAGCAAGAGGAGAAAACATGTTAGAAGAGGGAGCCAAGGGTGACAACATACTGCTCCAGCTCGAAGATGGAAGGGAGGGACTATTATTGATAGGCCAAATCTAGAGACATTTGGGGGAACAAAGAGATGACAAGGGCGACCCAAAGGTAGGAGGGGGTGAGGAGGAGGCAAAGGTCATGAATATTATCTTATCTATATATCATACTTGATCGTCAAATTTCTTTTTTATTTCTAATTTCTTTTTCACATCGTATGCCTAATTTTCTAACCCATTATTTGTCAAAAGAAAAAAAAAACAAAAATGAAAGAAGACTCTAGAACACGTTGGGTCATGGGGTTGTGTTCTAGAAGGTCAAAAGCTGACGTGTACGATATCTAATGTCTTTTCCATTTAATACTTTTGTATGACGTTATCAATGACGAATTCAATTGACTGAGTCATTAAATTAATTTAAAATATTTTATATCCTATTTTTAGCCAGGAAATAACTCCCACCAAATCAAACTGACGGTCCTGATCTACGTATCGTCCAAACGCGTTCGGACCGACCTACTACGTGTGGGTCCCGCATTTTGGCGATCGGTTCGTCCAATCAGCGGGCAGGTGCGTGAGACGATCGCCTCCTCGACCTTATAAAAGAGGGCTCGCCCGGCCATCGTTTTCTTGCCAGGAATAGGTTTGCCTTACGTTGTTTCGTAAAGCCGCGGGTTTCGTTGGGTTGGAGCTTTGTTCGCTGTCGAATTCGATCGATCAGAGGGAAAGAGATGGACACGTTCTTCTTGTCGCACGGGTCGCCGACGCTGTCGATCGACGAGAGCTTGCCGGCGAGGTGGTTCCTGAAGTCGTGGCGGTCCAAGGTGTTCCAGGCGGTGCCCAAGGCAATCCTCATCATCTCCGGCCACTGGGAGACCGATTCTCCCACCGTGAATGTCATCAACGGCCACAACGACACCATCTACGACTTCTACGGCTTCCCCAAGCCCATGTACAAGGTTTAATCCTCTTCCGTCCTTGTCGCTCTCTGTCTCTGGTTGATTCTTCTTTGTTTATCAGATGGAATCGCTAAAGTTTGTTCTTCTTTTGTGACAATCCGAAAGGGGTCTTAGATTATCTTTTATTTTCCTTTAAAAAGAATTGATTTTGTTGTTGTTTGATGTTAAGCCTGTGTTATAACATGCAAGAGATTGCCGCATTTGGTGGCTGCTGTTATAAAAACATATCAATTTATTGGCCTGATACTATGAATTCCAAAATGATCGAATCAGCAAGACGATGAGACCTATGATACACCGTTGAATAAAGTAAAGCACAGGAAATACTTAGATTTTTGACTCTACCAGGAGCCACTTAAAGGAGTTCTTTTCCCCTACTTATTCTCTGTGGTCAATTGTTTCTTGATCATTAATGATTAAGGTGTGTGGTCAAAATTACTTTTTTTAAAAACCAAAACCAGAACTTTTGTTAAGGAAATTATTTGAGTTGGTCATAATTTTAGATACTAGATCAACATGCTTGCTACTTGTGTAGAAGATAGTTGAAAAACAAGTAAAATTCTTAAGATGTTCTTTTGGTTCTGTTAATTAATTAGTAATACTTGATCTTTGTTTAGTGCTTGGCACAGATTGATTATACCTTTCTTACTTAAGTTTTATTTCATTTTATTTTGTGATCACTATGTAGTTCTTGTATCTGCACTATTCTGTTATCCAAGCAATTCAAACAATCAAGAATAGATATATGAAGTCATAGAGGAAAGTCTTGAGATTTAGCCGCATCTTAACATTAGATTGCAAAGTTTGGCATGAATATTTGCCCAAAAAAAGGAATGAAAAGGAGTTTTGGATGGGACCTTATTTAGATGTTTATCCTACATTATACACATCCTGAGGAAAGTAATGCGACATGGGAGTCCTTGCCACATGTTTGATCATACAGGGAAATAGTTGTTCTTCAAGTTGCAAGATGAGTGGAGGATACAAATAATTATTTATACTGTTCAATCATTATTGAGCTTTTCTATGGCATATAATCATGTATTTTCACAGTAACAAAAGTATGATCATGCTAAATGAGCATGGATTTGCATCTACACTTGTGATGGATGCAAAATGCTACAATACTGCATAGCTTGCTTCTCTGTGATGTTCTTGACCAAAAGTAAACATGCAGATGCCTAACTCACCAAATTATACTGTGATGGCAGCTTAAATACCCTGCACCGGGTGCACCGAACCTGGCAAAGAGAGTGAGGGAACTGCTACAGAATGCTGGCTTCGGCCAAGTAAAAGAGGACAGGACTCGCGGTCTCGACCATGGTGCATGGGTTCCGTTGATGCTCATGTATCCAGAGGCAGACATACCTGTGTGCCAGCTTTCAGTACAGACAAACAAGGACGCTACATACCATTACAACATGGGGAAGGCACTGGCCCCTCTTAGGGACGAGGGAGTACTTATAATTGGATCCGGAAGTGCTACTCACAACTTGAGAATCCTGAATCGGGAGAGCCAGAATGTCGAAAAATGGGCTCTGGACTTTGATACATGGCTCACAGAATCACTGATAAACGGGAGGTAAGGGGCACTACCACCCATGATCCAATGATGTTTTATTTAGCTTTTAGAAGATATTAACCATATGAATTGCTATCAAAAAAGCTATTCAAGTTTAGATGATTTGATTTAATTGTCATCATTGCTTCACAATTTTGGTAGACATGATGATGTGAACAACTACGAGGAGAAGGCACCCAATGCAAGAAAGGCACACCCATGGCCGGACCATTTCTATCCGTTGCATGTGGCCCTTGGAGCTGCAGGGGAACAAGCTAAGGCTGAATTAATTCATAGTAGCTGGAGCTACGCGGCTCTTTCTTATTCCTCATACAGGTTTACTACTGCATAATGACCAGTGACAAATAAGCTCCCGAGTCATGTAACTTACCGCTTGTGCTATGTTTTATCATGTCTCATCGCCTACCTGCTGTCATCCGGTAGCTGCATCAAGTTGGATGTTTGTATGTGTAAGTGCAGCCTTTGCTACTAAATATGCATTTGCTTAAAATGTAAAGCTGCCATCATTTATGCAATGTGAACATTGTGCCCATATGCAAGAAAATTTCCCTATGTTTTTGGTTCTTTGGTCAATGTTTTGGTTCTCTGCGGTTTTGTACTTTTGAATTGTAGAATACTGAAGAGTCAACAGATGGATGTCTGCAAGTCTTGTGGTGTTGAGATGCACTCCACCACCTCTTATCAACCTTTTCTCTGACTTCTCCTAAGGTTGATTTATATGTGTAGGATTGCAGCAAGAAGGAAATGATTAATCTCCTTTCAGGCATGCTAGAGAAATAGGTTGCAGTCAGGAAGTCAGCAACCAGGTTCATAACATATATGTAGGTATATATGTATATGTATTTATATGACCAATTACAAAAATTTAGATTTCATAACATGGGAATACAAGTAACCTAATTATATGAGTGTAAAGAGTCCCTGATTTATTGATACATCATCTAAGTCTAAACTTAGCACACATGGATGTATGAGATATCTAAATCAAGATCAGCACAAGGAACTGCTGAGATAAAAAGCTAGCAGTTCTTACTGACACTTCTCACGCCATTGACAACTGAGCATGGATCAGCATCTATCAGCATGTTCACCACCTCTCTCATGGTAGGCCGGCAAGATGGCAGCTTGGTGGTGCAGAGGATGGCGATCTTGAGCACCTTCCCCATGTCCTCCTCTGCAGAACTTGGCACCCTGTGATCATAAACCTCTGCAAGATTTTGGCCATCGACATGGCTGGAAATCCAAGACACTATGTCTCGTCCTCCGAACTGGGGATCAGTTGGGCCGCGGCCGGTAATCAGTTCCAGTAGGACTACTCCGAAGCTGTATACATCGCTCTTCTCGGTGACCTTAGGACAATATGCAAGTTCTAAGCAAGAAAAACATTCAAATTCCATAAGCTCAAAGGTTTCAGAATCTAAAGCCAAAGACAATTTGTCTGCAAAAGATCAAACTGCATTCCGAATGCAACCATACCTGGAGCGATATAACCATGAGTTCCAGCAAAACAACTCGACTCCGATCCTTCCACAACGATGGCGATCCCGAAATCGGCAATTCTGGCTTCGTACTCCTCATCCAGCAATATATTGCTCGACTTTATGTCTCTGTGGATGATAGCTGGAGAGCAGTCATGGTGGAGATACATGATGCCTTTTGCTGCCCCCACTGCAATCTTGTAGCGCTTGTTCCAGTCCAACTCCGGCAGCCCACCCTTGATCTCCCGGCGCAGAGCTTGATACAGATTCCCATTCGACATGTACTCGAAGACTAGATAACTCGATCCCCTTCCGGTCAAGCATGCAAAGAGCTTTAGTATGTTCCTGTGCTTGATCTTGCCCATGATATCGATTTCAGCTGTCACAACCTTTGTACCAACAACAGCCTTCACAGCAAATGTTCCTCTGTTCTTGCTCAAATCCAATCGGTACACTTTACCGGTGCCTCCGCGCGCAATCAGATTCTCTTCATCCAGGTTGATGATCTCCTCGGGAACCAGCTCTGTTGGGTAGAAAGATTCAAGCATCCATTCCGAATCCTTATCCTTTCCTTCCTCCAAATCTCTTCTCCTATTCTGTTCTTCAAGCTCGAAGCTTTGGTAACTCACAAAGATGAGACCAGCAAAAAGTATGATCATGGCGAATGCTATGGTGATCACGAGATACATACGCTTTCGCGTTACATCCTTGTGGCTATGGCTCAGAGTACAGAAGCTAAACTCTGTATGCATTGCTCTGTCTGTGCAGAGTTCTTTGTTCCCGGAGAATGCTTCGTCTCCTGCAATCAGCAGCAGATCTGGTGGAATTCTCCCTGATAACTGGTTGTCCGACAGATCAATAGAGCTCAGCTTCAGTGCTTGTAGACCATCAGGGATTGAGCCCGTGATGTGGTTTTGCGAAAGATTGAGCGAGTTGAGGGAGTTCAGCAAAGCTAGTGTTGCTGGAACATCACCAGTCAGTGAATTCTGTGCAAGGTTGAGGTCCACCAAGCTGTCACACAATCCAAGTTCTGATGGTATTGTTCCTGTGAGCTCATTATCTTCCAGATGCAGAGATGACAGTTGCTTCAGATCTCCGAATCGAGACGGAATTCGACCAGAAAAAGAGTTGTTGAATGCAAACAACTTCTGGAGCTGAGGAAGATCACCAAGCTCTGCTGGGAGCTCCCAGGAGAACCGGTTGTTCTGCACATACAACTGAGTTAAGCTAGCTGACATGGCTATGTCAGAAGATACACCCCCGATGAACTCGTTGTCAGCTACGTCGATGATCACTGCAGATGGCAATCCCCAGATTCCACTGGTAATCCCCCCTGTGAAGCCATTTTGACTGATCCGAAACCTCACCAACGTTTTGCACTCGGCGTATGATCCGGGGAATTGCCCTGTGAAATCGTTGTCGAGAGCAAGCAAGTACTGCAGCTTTTTGTTGTGGCACAGGAACCGAGGGAAGTCGCCGGAGAAGCTGTTCTCGGATATGTCGATCTTGTTGAGCGGCGAGAAGCGACCGAGATCGGATGGGAACTCCCCGGAGAAGTTGTTCCCGTAGACGGAGAAGGAGACGAGGTGCTCCAGGTTTCCGAACCCCCGGGAAAGCTCACCCCAGAAGCTGTTTGTGTATAAATGGAAGACCGTTAGCTCCTTCAGGTTGCCGATCTCAGGAGAAAGCTTCCCGGTGAGCTGGTTGCGGGAGACATCGAATTCACGTAGTAACGTGAGATTGGCAAGCTCGGGTGGGATCTCTCCGGTTAGGTTGTTCTGGTAGAGCTCGATCTTGTAGAGACTGCTCAGATTGGATATTGCTTTCGATACTTGTCCTGAGATCTGATTGCGAGAGAGGTCCAACGTTCCCAGCTTCGTCAACCCGTAGATGGAGGCTGGGATTTCCCCTCGAAGATTGCATTGAGCCAAGAACAGCCATGTCAGGTTCTTAAGATGGCCAATGCTCTCTGGTATCTCTCCGGCATCAAAGTCGTTCTCCGCCAGGCCGAGCTCAACCAGGCCGGGCAGTTTCCCCACCCAGGCAGGGAATTCTCCAGTGAAGCCATTTGTGGACAGATCAAGAACTTGCAGGTTCCGCAGAGCCGAAAGATCAGGCAGCAAACCACTCAAGCTGTTCGTGGAGAGATTGAGGACCCGAAGGCTCGTGCAGTTGGCCAAGGCCAAAGGGACAACGCCGGAGATGGTGTTGCCGCCGAGCTCCAGAGTGACCAAGCTGCGTAGAAGAGAGATTGACGGTGACATGTTGCCTGACAAAGAGATGCTTGGAAGAGAGATTCCGACTACATGGCCGGTGCCGATGTCGCAGTGGACTCCAGCAAACTCACAAGGAGATTTAGATTCATTCCAGCTCTCAAGTTGGTTCATAGGATCATTGAGCTGGCCTTTTATTTCAAGGAGCACTTTGGATTCCGGTGAAAGGGATGAGGAGATGGGAGTGAGAGAAAGGAGAAGAAGAAGAAGAAGAAGAAGAGTGGCCAAGAAATGGAAGAGAAAGGCTGATTTCAACATTAAGGAGAGCTGTGATTCTTCACCTGGACATATGAAACAAGAAGGACCTGGACATGTGATTCTTCATCAGTAGATGCAAAAGATTTGATTCTACAATCTAAAGGATAACAAAAGATTTCATATATAGATGAATCCTGAAACCATGGAAGTGGCTGAACAATGCATGAAGAGAAGATCACAAATATTCATTGTTATATGTTGCCTCTCGAAATATTGGCACTACAGCAGGGGAGAAGGAAAAAAGAAGAGCATCAACAGAGACAATGAAACTTGATTTACTGGCTAAATATGAAGGTTTTTGCACCAAAAACATATGATCAAAGTAAAAGAGTTTGAGTGAGTGACATGCTGCAAGGCTCAGAGACATCAATCACTATGCAGAAAAAATAACTATTTTGCATGTTATCTGTGAAATCAATAAGCTTATTACTTATAGCTTCTGCTACTACTATACTTGATTTAATCTCTTCTCAATTTTCCATCTCATAGAATCTTCAAATCAATGAGAAATTAGCAATAAAAATTGCTGACTTCCATTTTGTTTTCCCCCTTTCTTCAGAGAAAATTATGGAGAATCCAGAGTTTGCAGTCAGATTAGGTCCAATTAAAATCAAACAACTAGTAATTACAGAGAAAAGGAAGACAAATTCTATTAGGCAATCAAAGTATGACTAAAATAAGGTATTACAATTTATGTGAATACAAGTATTATCTGGAAATGTACTTCCAATATGTTTCTTTCTTCTATACACTTGATGAAGAGATGGGATGTCAGAAGCACTATAACACAAGTTGATCTCACACAGGTATATGAACATGCCAAAGATATTAATTGCTGAACATTAAACATACAATATTAAAAGAGAGAGTAAAAGGGGTAAAGAAACAACAAGGAAATCAGCAGAGTTTACACTGGAACAGAGAGTCGGAGGGCTCCGACAATGGCACAGGCGGGGCAGATCAAGTTATCCTGAAGCGAAAGGCGAGAGAAGGCCTCGGATCTGTTGGTGGTGCGCTGGCCATGGAGGTCAAATGCAGACGAGGGAGGACCTGGGGAAAGTATCAGAAGGGGGCGGGCGGGGGTGGGGAGAGACGAAGTGGGCAAACGAACGCCGCTTGTTTCAAGTGCGCATTCGCATTGGCGTTCTTCTTTATGGGGAGGAGAAGACAGAGGTGGGAATTGCTTCCAAGTGTGGGATGACTGCAGTGGACTCCCAATGACGCGTCCATTAGTGGCCTCGCGAATGGGACTCGGGGATGGCGCCATGCCGCCATCACGTCACCTTACATCGCATGTACCATAACGATCACTCCTGCAATGATCTGTATCGCATGCCATGCATGGCCTTCCACCGAATGGAAAGAAGAGTTAAATTGATTTAAGAACTCGATAAATATATTATCATTAATTTAAATTTAAATGTTTTGGGATCAATCAGTACGTCTATCTAATAATGCATGACTCACATCATGTCATTCAATAACGAATCTCTCACTTGATTTTGATGTGACCGGAGACACATAGCTCAAATGATGAGGGCATGCCCTACAAATAGCATCCCCATCCAACCGAAGGTGGTTTTGAAGATCCCCATTCCTGCCATGGTAATAGTTAGTGAGATATAGAGGACATTCCAACAGTTGTAGCATATAATACCTTGAAATCAGGGATCTTTAGGACCTACCATGATAAAAAAAAATACAAGGATTTCTAATTCAATGAAGGAGATGTGATATATTGTTTTATGATTGAAGAATGACTCTTTGAGTACAAATTGTTACAAGTTTAGCTTTAATTTTAATGGGAAACTATTTTTTATCTAATCGAATATAGATATGTATCGTGTCGGTTGTAATATTTTTTTTATTTCTTATACTTCTTATATCTAAATGTAATAATAAATATTTAAGACCTAAGGTTAGTTTATCGCTATAATGACATATCATATTGAAACTTTAGATTTTACAATGTTCATCTTTATATTTTACAGTACTTATTAAGTATTTATTTAAATATCTTTTTCTGACATCTTGAGGTTCGACGGAGCGATGATGATAGTTTGCTCATATATTCATGTATTTTCTAACATGTTTTCTCTTTCGTGAGTTCTTAAGAGACCCTATAAGTTGCATGGATATTGATATTTTATAGGTAAATATGTAAAAGTATTATACGACTTAAAGAAAAAAAATTAACTATGTGATAAACAGAAAGTCGATAGTATTAATTTTTTATTATTATTCAGTTTTATTGGAGAGATCAATAACATTATGAGTCACATTAAGAACCACAAATTTCTTTTCATCGATCATAATAAAAATTATTTAGATCTATAGAACCTTTTCAAAAATGTCAATGTCATAATAATAATTAATTTTGTCTTATTTATCAACAACTCATAATCATATACAAATATAAGAATTTTCCGTTTTATCTTTTTCTCTTAATTATATACCATCATTTCGTTTTATCTCTGCATGTGTTATTTTGTTCATAAATATATTAATCCATAAATGTTATTTTTGTGTCTTCCTAACATTATAATAATAGAAGATATTTCTGTAATCATTCATCAAAGTTGTCTCAAAGGCTACCATCCTTTGAGCATGCCAACACAAATCCCGTGAACTCCATGAGAAGAGGATGAATCCAGTCTCATCACCTGTTTCATGCCCATCCACCATCTATGAATCTTCTAATCGAACTATGTATGATAAACAATAATCCAAAAGAAAGATGCTTTTGCTCACATCACCTACTTAAACACTCCTTTAAACAAAAGTTGGATCATCTTATCAGACAGCGAAACCACATCACATCATCGAACAAAGCTGACGACAGCCAGTATTATTCACTGGGAGTCCATCCATTAATGAGCTTGCGATATCTCAATACATGTATGAATCAGTTTACGTGGTTGAGATGGTATATATATCCTTGCCAAAGGATCAAATACATTACCAGCAATGTGCATCAAACACTTGTAATCTGCATTGCAATGGTGTATATGTTTCTTGTTCTTCAATTACTTTGGCATGTGATCAAACACAAGCATTAATTTGTTTCACATGATTACAAGTGGAGAATAATGTCTAGTAGATGTATTAAGGTAGCAGCAGATAGCATAGCATAGCATAGACCTACCCACCCGTGATCGTTTAGCAGCTTGGAATCACGTAAAGGATACAAAAGGGGTCTGAGAGAGAGAGAGAGAGAGGGAAGGAAGCAATTGCTTCGCTGTTGGAAAGCTACTGCTCTCTTGGACGTGCTCCCTCGTCTCCAAAGCTAATGACATATATGAGCTGAGTCGTATCCTTTGGCGGCAAGCTAATAAGAATGAAGCTTCGCCATCAACCTTGCTTGCTTGTAATGTCGAACACCATCCTGTAATGACTTCGACTGGTGCATCGATTGGATGATGAGGATGACAGGATCCAGCCGCCGGAGAAATCCTGGCCGATCATCTTCGGTGATCCCGTCTGTTTCTTCCAATCACATAATAATACTCGTGAGAAAGAGAGAAGCATTGCATTTGGAAGGTCTACAAAAGGCAACAACAAAAAAAAGGCAATATACATAATCTTTGGTTTCAGAATTCTTTACATACTTATCCTTTCGAAATTAGTCCTTTTAAAATTTTAATATGTCATATATATATATATATATATATATATATATATATATATATAATTTTGTCATAATAAAAAAAAGGGATTGGTTGACTCAAATCCACGTAGGTTTGGGTAGAGCTTTGCAAAAGAGATGAACAACATGTGAACTATGGGCTACGGAGAGTCCCCTTCAAAATGTGTGCGTATCGGTACGTTATTATTGTTCCATAATCAAACAAAAAAACAGTAAAAGGTCGGCGATAATGGGACCGGGTGGGTCCCAATGGGCGATGAGTGAACCCACAAAGGGACACGTAAAGCACCTCCGACGTAGTGCTCATCCGTTCGTTGTTTTCTTCTGTTGTTTGAATTGAATGAACGAACAAGTGGAATGGCCAATATGACCGGGAGAGCTCTCGAGACGATCGTCATGGCGAGAAGCAATCAAGGAGGTCGTTGCGTGGTGAAGTCTGCAAAGACGATGTGACGCTGCAATCGCCGACAGTTCGGGTCGCGATTGGGTCGAGTCAAGATGGACTTGTCCTACCTGCTGAGGGTTGGGTGGTTCGATCGAGTCTACTGGAATGTTTCGAGTCTGTGTAGGGAGCAGAATACATTGCAGAGTGATGGTTTAAATCCAACTGGAATGATTCGTGGGATCACAGAGATTTAGACGGGATAGGATATATAATTAGGACATGAAGTCATGGTAATTAAAGAGGGACTATATAAAGAAGACAGAATGAACACAGACTTCAAAGTGCATCTATCATTTGTGCGATCGAAGAAGATGTCTGTATTATTATTATTATTTTCATAAAGAATGAATGAAAATGATTATATTATTATTATTTTTCGTAAATAATAAATGATAAGGATGAGACTTATGTATAAATATTTCCCTTTTTTTTTTGGCATAAAAAAGGGAGACTACTTCTCCATCTATTCTCATGGTGCAGAACAAACTCAATGATTTCTTGCAACATGATGAAAGGTGTAGAAGATACTCGATTTGGGGTTTAAATCCAACATCACACAATGCAACAAGGCATTTCAATGATTTATGCTATCTCAGTGTTGATCACTCACATCATGCCCAAAAAAACCAATCACCTCTTGCAGCGAGTCACAGATTTCAATTACAAGCTGAAAAGAACGAAAAAAAAAGGAGGGGTGGGGTTACCAAGTGCCAATTTCCCTGTTCAAGTAGTCCACAAACATCCTCTTTGCGCTATCTGCGTCTGATGGTGGTGGAGGGCCGCTGAGGCTGGACTGCCCTGTGAGCTTAATGAAGGTGCGCCGTAGGCTTCGGAGCTCCGGCAGCCCGATTGGTCTTTGAATGTTTATGTAGATTGGCAGTCAAGGATTTTGCTTATCAGCAATATTATGCTCAAAGTAAATGATATAAAACCATTTAAGCAAATCTAAGATTAGGTTACCAATGTCTTCATTTCAATTGTATGCACATGATAGAACCACCAATCCTATGCTGATTTCATGATGTGCCAATGTAGCATCAGTGGTGCCATGTCAAGTGATGCCATGTAGCAAACTGCCTAAACAAATACATCCATCTATTTTTTTTTTTGAGTTTTCGATATGAATCCAGTCTCCATTTCAATTGTATGCACATGATAGAACCACCAATCCTATGCTGATTTCATGATGTGCCAATGTAGCATCAGTGGTGCCATGTCAAGTGATGCCATGTAGCAAACTGCCTAAACAAATACATCCATCTATTTTTTTTTTTGAGTTTTCGATACTGTAATGACATCCTTGTATGAAATTAAATGAGAATATCTACGGCAATTTCATCATGACCTAATATTTAATGTGTGACAGGTATCAGAATTCCTTTTATGTGTTTTTCAACTGAGCCTTAGGTGAATAAACTGAAATAATGCTATATCACAGGTGAATGTTCTATGACAAAAAAAAAAGAAAGAAACATATATCAGTATAATAAAACTGAAAATGTATGCAATTTAATTAGATGCCAAAAGTCGAGCTTGAGACTAATATCTTGGCTGACCATTAAGCTACTAAAACTCCATTTAGCTTCCAAGAAAAAGGATATGGTGGGTAAATGTTGGCCAAGAGATATCCTATTCACAGCTCCTGCAAGACCTTGAGATTGCACTTCAACAATCATGTTGATCACCTCCTGTAAAAGAAACAAAAGTGTACATCAGCAGGTTCTAACAGCCCCTAGAAAAGAGAGATCATATTACAAACAGTACCTGTGTTGCTCTGTCCATCTCGTAAAGGGAATTGGCATCTGTTGTATGTGCCTAAAAGATTTTATGGAATCAGAAATAATAGTTATCCAACAAAGAAAATAAAACAAAAAGGTATAAAGACATGCTTGTAAAATTTCAGAATCTCCAGGGGAGAAAATGGAAGAGTTCACTACCCAAAGTGCACTATTGATTTGTCAAATTCAAATTCATAATCTCTCTTACTTAAAAGGCTTAATGTCCTCATCAATGAGAACCAACACATACTACATATCTTATTATCAATCCCTAGAAGGCAGCATATGAGACCCCTGTCCAGATTACCACAGGGCCGAAACAACCTAATCTCATGTTATCAACAGTAAACCCACTTAACCCCATATAATAATCCAATCCATCTTCAACTCCCTATGTGAGCATCAAGCTTCAAATAGCTACTACCTCTCCCAGAATAACTTAAATTACTGTAGATATTCATGTTCAGGTATCAAGATAATCAAAACAAATAATGGTGAGGATTAAAAGAAAAAGCCTCATGTTAATTTACTGGCATGATTTGATAAATATCATGTATCAACATAAATGTACTTACAGTCTGAGTAGCAATAGTAGGCTGAAGGACTCTAACATCTCGGGATTTTGAATCAACCTTTTTTGTGAGGTAGGATACAGCATCAGCAATTACCGGAGAAGACTCTCTTATTTCATCTTACAGGAAGAGACAATAGATATTTTTTAGCAAAAGACCGGTGTTTCTCAAGACAAAATAAAAATAGTGACAATTAGGTGGCTTGACATGTTTTAATCCATAGTTGCAACAACTTGATTCCTGAGTATCACATTAGTTATTTTTCGTAGTCAAGTAATTTATTAACTTGAGACTGAATAAAAAAGAACCTTTTAGATTTTTAACAATTTTAACTGCGAGATCTAGTATAAAGGAACTAAGAGTATTACAAGTTAACAATTAAAAGAAAAAACTGCAACAAAAATTTACATAATCAATTAGGTTCTTGTCCTTTATCTTAGTTGCCAATGTCAACTACTCTTCACGAGAAACAATACAAAGAAAAGTTAGCAAGAAATAAATCTCTGTTGCCTAATCAATAGATTTTTTTGGCTATCTAAAAGAATAAAAAAAGGTACAAACTCTTCTTCCAGTTTAGTAGATTTCACCCATAAAAATTATTGTCATGCCTAAATCATAATTGTTGAATATAAATCCTTGGCTACGACTTACATTTAGGATTAGCTAAATGCTCGAGAAGCTTTCAATGTCATGGCATGACATACTAAGCACAAATACAAGTGCTGGTTACCTTTAGATGGAAATAATTCAAAAAGTGGAGAATCCCAGCGGTTCCTTCTGTCTGGTTTCTCAAATCTCCGCACTAAATCCTCAAATCTGTTAAGGACACATTCATCATATAGTTGTCATTCTTTTCTGAGCAAGAGAACAGCTGATAAAAGGATTCAAAAAAATAAGATGGTATTGTCAATAGTTTTGTAGTTTTAGATGAGGCAAGATATTGTTTTGCATAACCAAATATGAAATTGAGACAACTCATCCGACAAAATAACTTCCAACAGATTTTCAAAGAACATTTTTACTCACAGGGTAAGTCGAAGAAATGTATCTGATGTAGGATGGAATACCAAGATAAGTGATCGCAGAGCAAAACTGAAAAGGAAGAGAAATTCCCCACTTACATTTTTGTGTCATATGAAGATTCTCCCATTTCCCCACGCTTTCTGTTCCATTCCCGACAGCTATCTTCGTCAGTGTCACAAAACACCTGAAACATGACTTGATAATGATAAAGGCATCATCTTTCATCTAAATGTTAATCTACAGCAATAGAAAACAACACTGATCATCACACTTAGATCAGCCTTCTGCTATATAGAAAATTCCAATCTTAGTTGTATAATAATGAAGTCACTTAGAGAAGCAGCGTAGATAATTAATTACCACACAGTATCTTATCCCAGAAGCTCGAGCAAGGCACCATAACTCATATCTATAACCCTGCATGTTGCATGTATAAAAGAGTGGATACAGAGTATTCATTTAGAAAAGACTACAAATGCATAAGAAATAGTAAGGTATTCAAAAGCAGGTAACAAAACAATCCCAAAAAAAAGAAAATAATATATCCATCAACGAAAATGGCAACCCGTTCATAGAATTCACTCTAATATTTTTACATGAACAGGTTGATTCACATTAGGAATCATGATCGAGATTAAGCACTTGCAAATGATGCATAAAATTCTGCTCACAGTTCAGTCAGTCCAAAAACTTCATTATGCATAGAACTTCTCAATACCAACAATAAAATGAAGTTTCCTACCAACTAAGCAAAATAAAAAGAAAAGTACAAGAACTTAAAAGAAAATCAAATATGATGTGACAATCATAAACCACCAACTTTCTTGAAGGAAAAAAAATGATCTTATCATGCTTCACTATGTAAAAAATTTTAAATAATGTAAAAGGGAAAAAGAGTTCATTGAGAACTCTTTCTTCACCCCCATGAGTTAATCCTATTTACTTGAGCAAGTTAAAAGCTACTAGGACTTCACTGCATGTGTATCCAGTGATTAAAAAAAAGTACAGAATTTTGTTCCACCAGTTGATTAAGAAGTCAAATACCTGACTCAGTTGCAGTCTATACTCTCTAGTTGAATAATAAAAGCAGACACCAAATGGCTTAAATGAAATATATATTAAATTGAATAAATTAATTAACCCATCCAACTGAAGCCAGATGCACACAAGAAATGGTCACACTGCTTGATGAAACCAAATTGATTTACCCAATAAAATGGCCACTAACTTAGTGAAACCAAATTGACTAGATCTTACAAAATACCTGACTGCACCAGTACTTTGTCTAATTCAAACACTGCAAGAC
Source organism: Musa acuminata AAA Group (assembly GCF_036884655.1). Lineage (NCBI taxonomy): Eukaryota > Viridiplantae > Streptophyta > Magnoliopsida > Zingiberales > Musaceae > Musa > Musa acuminata. Next base: position 32,795,915 of record NC_088351.1, on the reverse strand, counting down.
TCACTGAATTAAAGCGGACATCAGAATTTTAAAAGAAAATATTGCTGTCCAAAAGGAGGCAAATTAGAAAACTGAGGGAGCACCGGGGACCCACTGAATTAAATCGGCCATCAGTATTTAGAAAATATATATAATGTTGTCCTAAGGGGAAGAAAATTAGCAAGAACAAGGAGCTAAGATCTTAGGATACCCAGAATTAGGGTGCTCGAATTTAAGTTCATTTTTCTTGAAAACTTGTCATGTCTCATTAAATGTTCCTGCAATTTCAGCTCTTGAAAATATTGCCAATCTGGTGACCATATAATTTTCTCACATGCACCATGCCACCATGCTAGCATAAATACTTCTTAATAAACCTGTGAATATATAGATTGTATAGCACAATTTAGTACAAATGAACTGATGTCTAGATCTAGACATTTCACATGCTAGATAAAATCAATAAACTCAACAAATCCAGACATGATTGACTTTACAAAAATGTGTTATCAATACTGACAATTAAAATGAAGTAAGAAATGCCATATTTCTCACCTTAATGTTGTTCAAAGAGTCCACAATGATAATGCTGCTTTTAGATAATGATCTATCAACTTCTGATCTAAGCACACCCCTCAAGTTTTTCTCCATGGGCATATCTACCAAATAAACACAATAAGCACAAAATTAAGGAAACAAAATTCTGAGGCAGCCATAAATACAAGTCATACGGCATCAAGTTTATTCTTCCCATCAAAATTTACACTTGTAGACACTCAACAACAGCAGGGTACTATTTATTTTTTCCTGGATATACAACATTACAGCTTATAGTTCACCTGCATTCTTTTACTTTTTGCCACACCCGGACAATGTTTTAGGAGGCACTATGGAAGCAGCCGTTGCATTATTAAGCAATCAAAATTGAAAATTGAAAGTCCAAAACGCCCACTGTTGAATCAGTAAAAAGTAACAACTTTAAGAAATCCTAAAGCGTGAGAATAACCAATCAAACACAGTTCCATCCATGCTTGCTCTTCATGTCACGCCTCTCTATTCACGAACACAATTTGCAAGAGGGTTGCACACCCAAAAATATAGGGGCGGACCAACAACCTCTGTAATCTCTCCTACTTGTCTCTTTATAAGCATTCTTTAACCAAATCAACGGACTCAAATTGTGTTTCACACCAGTTCTCCATCACAAAGTATGACCATATATTATTCCATTTAATAACAAACCAACTCAATTTTCAGCTTGCAAGTGAAGAACAAGAAGTTAATCCATGTAAGTTATGTAACAACAGGTCGAATTAGTAAATGCACGAGAAAGTTCGACTTAATTTTTTGGGCAAATTTCTTTCTTTCTCGAAAAAATATATACAAAAGGATTAAAAAAACTCCTTTTGTAATACATAATCCAAATTACTCGTAAGAGAGACATACATGAAAGATGCAATCACAAGAACGGTGGGCGAGAGTACCAGCATAGCTTTGGTTGCGGCCAAGGTGGAGGGAGGACTCGTCGATGATCCTGACCGTGGGTTTCGGATCCACGGCTTGGAGAGCGTCGGCGAGGCAGGCCGCGGCCGTCGACTTTCCGCTGCAAGGCTGCCCGCAGATCACCACGAGAGCCATCCAAGACCAACAACGAACCCTAAGAGCAGGAACTCTGATCAAAGAGGATTCAATACCGTAAGGCCCAACTGGATATGCCCCACCAACAGCGAATCTGATTCAAATAAATCGAAGGAAAAGGGTCGGACAGGGGCCGGAAATTCGAGCGATGACGGCGGCACGAGAGAAGCGATGCGACCGACTATGGATTCGGGCCTCGGGCCGCAATTTATGTTGGCTTTGCTGCTTCACAACTTTAAGATCTAAAATTATAGAAGGATACAAAGCTATATATAACTAACTAAATAAATAAATATATTTATTGATTTATACATATATATACACATATATATGCATATATATACATGTATACATACACACATAAATATATATATATATATATATGTATATATACATATATATATATATATATGTATATATATATATATATGTATATATATACATACACACACACGTAAAATAAATAAATAAATAAATAAATTTATATATAAATATTAAAAAAAATAAGTTTAAGGGTTTTTTTTTTCTTTGACGTCTAAGCAGTAAATTCTCTATTCATAAAAGAAAATACTTGTTTGTAAATCACATCATAATTTATACTGCATATTTTATAAGGCAAGTAACTTCCTAATCACTTTATGATTTTAGATATGTCAATCATCTCAGTTGGTAAGGATTAGTGAAATCCAAAGGTCCAATCTCATTTTTTTTATCACTTATCTTCTTAAAATAAATTCATTAAAATGAAATAGAAGAATAATGTATAGTAATTCTACTGTTTAGTGTTCAGTGCAACCGAGACTTGGTTGCTTGAACCCAATTGAAATCTGAATCCCAAGGATCTAAGATAAAATCATATGTAGATTTTTAGGTCCAAGATATATGAACATCAGAATTTTTTTTGGACTCTAACTTGCCTTCACAACAATTTATATAAATGCTGCATTGTTTACTACCTATTCATTGTTTTGTATTTAAAATAATTGTCTTAATGGGATTTTTTTTTTATGTTTCTACCTTTGTTCTCATTCTTGTTTTCTGTACACATTTTTCTTCTTTCCTTCTTCCACCTCATAGTATTTCTGTTATCTTTCTTAGTTTGCATGAAAATTTCCTTTTTCTTGAAAGTGATTTTGATATTAAAATGACATGAACTTGTTTTTGTTATACCTGATCATATTTTGCTACTATTTGTACATTCCTAGTCTTGCTCGATTGTTCTAGTTCTGTTCATGATCTTGAGGAATTCATTGGTAAATAAAAATAAAAAATTTCAATTCTTTTTCCACCCTATTTTGTTCAATTGTTCTGAATCATTGGAAGCCCTCAAGAGAAAATCTATGAAACATGACCATAGGAACTTGTCAATTTGTTCTTACTGTAGCAACTCAATGAAATTATCAAACAGTTTCAACATCCTATTTTGTTTGAGATCAGTGCTGTTCAAGTGTTCCAAATCAGTTCAAGCTCTCGAGGAAAATATATGGAAACTCATTGGAAAAACTTGTTGCTTTGATTTTAACTGCAGTAAAGTTTAGACCAGTTGAAAGTCCTTTTACCCATGATTGGAACTGCTTTTCTTAGGTGACTGTGTCAACTTTATGCTACTCTCCTCTTTGGAGTGGCAGGGAGACCATGAATGTGACCCACACATGCATGGTCTTGCAGGAAGACTGCAGCACAAGTGCCCTTTTCCTTTTCAATCATGCTTCTCCCCAATTTCTTAGTGAACTTTGCATCATGTGCTTCTAACTCTTGTCTCTCTTGTGACAATGATCCACAAGCTTTAGAGGTAAGATGAATATAATTGTTAGTCATGTCAATGATTTGCTGAAGAAAAAAAAATAGATTGACCTCTTGCTTTATATTTTTTCGTTTCCTTCTTGAATAATAAAGAACAGTTTCAGCTTTTGCTTTCAGTACAAGAAATTCTCATCTGAATCTGATGAGGATTTGGAGCTTTGTTGGCTGTCTTATCATGAGGGCATAAGGTGGCAAAAGCTTTGATGTTCTTAGCTAGTCTATCCATTTGCTTTTCTTCTTAGCAAAAGAAGTTTACAAGCTTGAATGTGGAGATGTTGTTCTGAAATTGGTCAGCAATCTGTAATGTCTTTTCTTTTTTCCTTTCATTGGAAGTCAACTCTTCTGTCATGGTGCTCTAAACTACTAAAACATATCAAGTGAATGAACTCTTGGATATTGGATGTGTTTGGGTCAAACATTCTTAGGATTCCATCTTTTTTGTGCTACTTTTCAGATTTAAAAGCTTTGTCCCCTTGTTTCATTTCTTCTCTTTCCCCCCAGTTGATTGGCTATTCACCTGTGAGAATGCTTTGTATTCTTCTGAATCATTTCACATGGATTTGATGCAGGTAAAAAGACCCAGTGCTCCAGAGATACATGGTTGGACTTTTCCTTTATGTCATGTTAATGGGGTTAACATGTTTTTTCCTCTTCCATATGGAAACAAAGGATGTGGAGTTACATTGAGGAAGGCATCGGTTGGAAGACTGAACACCACCACCCTTCTCTTCCAACTACAATGTTCATGTGTACTGCACAGAAGCAATCAAAACTTATTTTACAGAGGGAAAGTCACATCAGTGTCTCATAAACTCTTCCTTGAAATAAAAAATCCACAGGCATCCACTGACCTCTTGGACATGGTTATTGGCTTGTGGACAGTGGACCCCCGTTGCTTCCTTGTCTTCCTACTTCTGTTCTGATCAGACAACCTACCATTATAGCTGCTCTTGTTCTTATTCATAGATTATCCTTTCGAAGCAAATGATGTTTGCTCACTCACATGCTTTGGCAATTCCTTGTACCCTTCTTGGTTACTCCAAATGAATAATTTGGTCATTTGTTTTCCTGTTTCTGACAAGGACTTAGGGCACTGCAACATGTATCATCATCATCATCATCATGAATGAGAAAACATTCGGGGAATAGGATATCTTTTGGGGTTTTTGCCGATCATGTGCACCTCTTTGAGTCTTTTTAGGTGATCCATTCCTTTCGTCTCCTGAATCATGGTACCTCTACCGATGCATGTCTGTAAGATCTCTCACCTCAGATCATTACCATCTCTCTCTCTCTCTCTCTCTTTCCTTCTTGTAGTGTCACTTTAGCTGTTACTATATGCTTTTTTGGTTGAGTTGAGTTGATACTGTATGTGATCAATCATTCTTTTGCCAAACCCAAAGCATTATACACTAAACACTGATAGTTTTGTCCCATGCCTGCAGCCTTCCATCAGTGTTGAAATTTATATCTTGAGCTGCAGCTTTTCTTTTCCATAGTGGTGGTGGAAGTCTGTAGGATACTACTGCCTCTGATCTTTGTTTATCCCTTTACCCCACCATGACATTGCCTAAGTAATCTTTTGGAGTGAAGAATGGCTTTTAAAGTGACCAATCAATCCCCCCACACCCCCCCAGTCATGCCTGTGATCATCCATTGTCATTGCTCAGGAACAAAGTACTGTTTGTCATGAGAGGCAAGGAGGTTGTTGACTGGAGAGCATCAAAGGAGATCGGAGATAGCCAAATGCTTTCTTTTCTGTAGTCCATGGTAGCCAGTTTGAGAAGTGTTGATTGCAATCGAGTTCTGAGTTCAAGCATCTGACAGGTTTTTCTTTCTTTCTTTCCATTCTTTGCTTTTTTCCTTCTTGCCAGTTCATATTCATTTCTGTTCAATCAAATCAATGTGGAAGTCTGCTTCTTGTTTGCCACTCACCTTTCAAACCATTGCAATCATCATTTGCTGGAGCATTTGCAGCTTGTTCACAGATTGAAACTTCCTCTCCATCATCACCAAACCACAGTTCTTCACAATGATGTTGTTTGTAGAAGCAATTTGGGTTTCATACATCAGAAAGGAAGTTTCAGCTTGTGTTTCTGTATTTCTGTTGCTTCAGAGATACTTCCATAATATACTTGTTTGAACTGACTTGAAAGTTCTGCATGATCTGATAGGAACGATTTTAGCTAACTTGGAAAACTGAATGAAAATTTACACTTGCATATCAGTTGTTATCAAATGAAATCAATTAGCACTCCAATCTGTGATCTATCACAGAAGCCAATGCAAATGTTGAGACTCTGATCCATGTTCTATCTGAGTGGATGCTACATTTCCTTCTTCTGTTCAGATGTCATGTTTTCTCCATTCTTTCTTCAACTTGTTTACAACGTAGCATCTCCAGATGCATTTGGCAGTGATCCAAACTATCCTGCTCAATTAATAGATGAGACAAATGCACTTGTATGGCATGCTGTGTCATATCCCTGAGGTGAAGAAAAATGCAGGGTCAAGGTTCACCATTCCCAATAATTCTTCTTGTATACTGATGGTTATTTAAGGCAATAGATCCTCCCCTCTTGTCACATTCTTTACATCCTGCAAAACCAATTATATCATTCAAAGCACTTGCAGGTGATAAGATTAAGCTATAGACCAGACTGATATGTAGCTGAGTTTTCTTGTTACGTACCTCCTTCCTCATGCCATCTCTTGTCTGAGATATGACTTCACAAGTGCTGGTGTGCAGGGAGAAGTTGCCATGAATAGTTTTGGAGAGAGGCCACAGACATGGAGTGGAGACTCTGTCTCTACTCCATCAGAACTAGCTTACGGCAGGGATGGCTCTTGGAAGGACCTAGGAACATCGATGAGCGCGATCTCATTCGGTTTAGCTGCAACCGCAATCCTGATCTCCATGTTCCTCGTCATGGCGATATTTGAGCATCTGATCAAGCCAAGGGCATCTCTTCTAAGTTCTCGGCACAGTGCAACAGAATCCTCAGAGATGAGCCAACCACATGCTCAGGTTCACTTGCAGAAGTTTCAGCATCCGGTAGCAGTAAGACTTCATTATAGTTCTGCAATACTTTTGATGAACTCTATGAGGCTCCATCTGCAAGTTTCTTATAGCTCAATACAATGTCATTTGGCAATGGCAGGTTGGAACTCAGTACACAGCTGATTTCTCTGTGTTAATGCCGGGCCAGCAGTATCCTACCTTCATTGCTCAACCTGCTCCTCTTCCTTGCCCAAGAGAAGGGATTCAATGGCCACCCCATGATCCTCACATATCCTTCATGTAAATACAGGTTTTGTCTGTAATGGAATCTGCTCTCTTGGATGCAATTAAACTTTTCTTTCAGGCCAAACAATAAAAGGAAGGCTTGTTTATATCAGTTGTCACTATAACCCTTCTTAACAGTCCAGTGACATACAATATCTTGGCAACATTTGCCAGCTCCTGATCAGATTATCCTGTTTACTGCTACAAACCATTTGATGGGAACAAAACAATACATAATCTGAAAACATAATCCTTATGATTCTAGCAATAGGAAGATAATCTACTTTAACTGCAGAAAAAACCACTCTACATTAAAGCCCAACTGTGAAGAGCAATGTAGCTCGCGATAAGCTTGTAGCAAGTCTCAGAGGATGATAATAATTTGAAGTGAATGTAACAAAATCTTATGCAAGTCAATTGAAAACTTCTGAATGGATATTTGAGGTTCCATTTCAAATTTCATTCAGAAAATAAATTCCACATCAAATGACAAACTTCTAATTTTTCAAACAAAAAAAGGACAAGTTTATCTTTCCCTTACAAGATTTTGATTATCCTAACAAATCAGGACAAAATCATGCTTCTCATTTCTTTAGTTCAGTCGTGCTTTCAAAGTTGGTTCAGCAGTAGATCATCTGACTGCAAGAAGATGCGAATGGATGAATTTGCAATTATATGAGCTATCTCGTCTGCAGCTTCAATCCATCTTAGAGCAAGAAATGCAATTGCTTGACCTAGAAGCTAGTCCTCTTGGCCTCTTTCTGTTAGCAGAAGAAAGGAGAATGAGAGTAACCATGTTTCTGTGCATTTGTAGAAAATCTCATTGTAAAGCTGCTTCAAACAGACTTGAAGTTGCTTACTTTTATAGTCCATCTATTTTATAAGACTAGCAAACTGGAGATTATTAATCATCTTCTCTCTAGAGAATGTTGAATTGGCTAGTGTGTCAGAGCAGATGAACTGCAAATGCCAAAGCCAAGGCACCTCAGTTATGAAAGCTGCGAGATACTGCTCATGCTGATAACAGCACTATTTTTATCTTTTTCTGCCTTTTCAACAATGAACTCAGCACACTCTGCTTCCTGTGCAGCAACCTGCTTAAGTTTGATTGCATTAGTAAACTCCTTCACAAAGATCAAGCTTGTTATGGAAATATCATCCAAAGCAATGTTGAAGTTTCTGGCTCTCTCAGTCAATATCTTTTGTATTTCCTGACTCACAGCCTATCACATGTAGACATTCCTCAATTGACATCCTAATGCTGAGTAATTTCGGAGTAAGTGGTCTTGTCAAGGGCAATGACGTTCCTCATTATAACTCTTAGCATTATAATTTTGGAGCCTTTATTCACGTTCCTCAATAGTTATAATGCCAAGGGCTTGTCTTACAGAAAGTGGTCCTTAGCTTGAAAAAAAATTCCCTATTTGCAAGTTAATTTTGGAGAAAGACCATACGCTCACAACACAAGCTCGAACTCGGTAAACTTATTTAGATAATTCAGAGGAATGAAAACCAGAGAAATAGATTAAAATCCACAAGGAGCTATACACATTACATGAATAGTTATTAGACTATGAATAGGAGAGGATACAAACTGCTTAAGTTTCATTTTTGTCTCTCCAATCATGAATAGGAGAAGCTGCAGATGATCTAGGTCAGCAAACTGAATTGCATAAAAGGGAGGAAAAAAGAAAAATAATTAAATTTACATCTAATATATGAGGAAGATCAATTCACAATTATTGGCAGATAATTAACAATGAAAAATAGTTTCTAAAATAATGATATGGATGTGTGTTTGCTTGTAAAACAAGACATAGAAGATGTAAAGTCATGCTGGTGACACTAAGTTATGAAAACAAGGTATGATGTTTCCTTCCAAAAAAAAAGTTTAGCAATCAAGTAAAAGTATCATGACCCAACTAGTTTCCAGGCAAAAGGGCCGCTGAACCTTTGCCCACTATATTAGATCAATAAAATAAAAAAAATATACATTATTTCTATTACAAAAAGAAAGTTACTGAAAAAGGAGAGTTACCATTTGAAGATCACGATTCCCTGAAGTACTCTCTACCAGATGGAGAAGGGTACGAACATCATAAATGATTGGCCTTTTAAACCATGAAATCATTTAATGTGTTTCCTCAGGATAGACATGTATGTAAGCTTTGTGTTATATGAAAGCAAAGATCACATTCAATGCAGAAAAACTGATAAAAAATACCTATAGAACTACAGATTAAAATTAATCCTTATACGCGGTCTTAATACCAGACCTGACCACGTAATTTCTACTGTACTTACAGATTCCTTTGAATCTGTTTGAACATGGTAGATTCCTACAATGTATCATCGACAAAGTGATGCCTGATGTCCTCGTGCCTTCAGATCGTCAACTAAATCAAGTATTTACTAACACTAATTCAGAAAGGTTCTCATTAACATCAATACATGCTCTAACATATTATAACAAGAAAACATTCTTTAGGGGTTATCAAAGGCGCACTTAAAATCTACTATATTCGTGTGATTGGGTAAATGATTTGACCTTGTCCTTGCAATGCCCTGGATGCAATTGAAGACGATGGCGCGGTGACTGCCCTCGACATTGTAGAGGAGGTTATTGAGAGCAGCATAGACAGCCTTCACCAGCGTCCCAGCTGCGGGACCTTGACGTTTCTAAAGCTCATCGTTTCCTCTCCTTCCTTCGGAACCCGAATAACACCGGAGACGGGACGACGACAAACCACCAGTAAAGCCAAGAAATGGAGTTCGAAGTCGATCGAGGAAGAGAGAGGCGCTCACAGGCGACGGTGGCGGCGATTGCAGCAGCCGAAGAAGGAAATTAGGACCAAGTAATTCAAAATTAACCCGGTTTTTTCTTCAGCATCAAATAATGAACCCATACCCGACTCCAAATGCGGGTTCGAATCCGATAATTCTGGAAATCGTGGTTTGATATCCGATCCTTTGTACCAGCTATCGGATCCGGGATCTATATCCGCCTGCTAGCTTATAGGATCTAAATTTGGGGTTCACACCCGAAATTCCAAGGCACTAATCAGGAAAACTTCCTTTTCTTTACAGTAAAGCATCCGAGAAGAAAAAGATGATTGCTTGAAGAACAAATCAGTTGTTACACTACTCAAACCTAATCCAACCAGAAAACATGTCCAAATTTGTCCGAAAGACAAATCTTCCACAATAATTGTAAGTGTGACTTAAGACAACTATTTCTTCCTATCAAACAACAAATGTAGACAAGAAACTAGAAGAGATTCTATAACAAGGAATTACATAGTATACTTACTGCCTCCAATCAACAAGAAAATTTGGCAAGTGTAATTTCTGTTGACTATTTTTTCACATCAAACAACAATTCTAGACCAAGAAACTTATAGAGAATGCCCACAAAAAGCATCTAGATATTTATCACTCTACTTTGAAGATTTAGAACAGAATTCTACCGCTCAGAAAGTAGCTCTGTGTTAGCAACAGCCAACAACTCTCTGAAGGATATATTATGGTTGCATATTCTGTGCAGTGATGGACCATTAGTTGAATAGGATGTGGAGAGACAATTGACTCATTGTTTATCCTCAAACTCTCTCCGAATAACTTCTAGCAGAATCTCGTTCCAGGTATCAATCGGCCCAGGCATGCACCAATGCAGACAATCCTGCGGTGGGGGCTCCCCGTTGGGTCCCCTTTTAGTGATCTTTTTCGGATCAGGACTCCTGTATGGACCTGGATGCCCATCAGGCCTGTATCCAAACGGCTCGGTTATGTCCATCAATCTCAACTTTGAACCAGCTCTGGCCCTTTTCACTGCCCGCTCGAAGCCACTAACCTGCTTCTCATGCATCACATCAGTAAAACCATTTCTTACTACTGTGCTCACAGGCCTCACCTTTCCTGTGCATGAACCTCCAGTATTCCAAGCTCCACCCTCATAATGATCCGGTGAATAGGAGCGAACAATAGCTAGACCTGTGAAGTTTGGATGAGAGGCAATGGCAGTCAGGCAGCTCTCGACTGATACACCAAAAGCTTCAATGTTGTTAATCTGCATCTTCCCTGCTTTCTTAGGCCACCAGAGTTGTCCCCCAACAAGTGTGCCATTGAGGATATAGGCAGATTGCTTCGCAAACCAGTGCCCTGACGAAAGGACCACCACATCAAATTTTGGGAGATATTCCATGAAATCCTCATCTGGAAGGTCCAGATGAACCTTCACAACACTATCTGGGACAGACTGGAAGGTCTCAGAGGTTTTGTGTACAAGCCACGATGACCATATCCTGATGATAGTAGTGGAGGTCGATCTGAAATACCATCGTTGCATCCTACGGTTGCCTCGGTTCTTGGGAGCTTCTACCTATAAAGGTGCATAAAACATTAAATACATGACCTAAACTTCCTGGTATCATTAAATAATTAGAAAAATAAATATCAACCAGTACCAATCTATATGATAAATTCAAGCTAATACTGATTGGTACCCGAATTTTATGCCTATGTTCAGCATTCAAGTGCAGCTCAGGAAGTCAGACTTAAGTTATAATGACACTTTCACAAAACCTTACAAACACTAAAGTTTCATGAGATTGTCCTTTTGGTTTCTAGCAAAATTCAACTCAGCTCATTATCACATTATATCTTTGTAGTTGGTATTTTCTTTCATGTTCAATCAGCATGTCCTAGATGGCCACAATCATATATGGTGATCTAATTGATTTTAATTCTAAGTATATATGTTATGACACGAGTCTGATGGGCTAACTGGCCTATCAACTTTGTTTGCTCTAAACTCCTGACCAAAATGCTTAAACTGAAGTTAATAGTAATACACTCATCAGATCCTTATAAATCAATCTTAGTATTGTCCATTTCCGATGTGGGATTAATTGGAAGTATTACAATATATTAGTTAACTAAAGAAGTCTACAGAAGCTGGGACCCTTACCCTAATAAAGTTCTCAAATAAGGTTTTTACTTGTAGTACTATTGTTAATTGAATACAAGTTGGAACTACCAGGTGGACTATTTCCTCTATGTTCCTGTATACTACCTATACTCGATTTAGTCTCATATTTTGCAACTTTGTGGACCTTCAGCTATCAAATCTACAAAATAAATGTGAAGCCAACAAAATGGGGCAAAGTAGTCGCTTAGTGCTTCTCATCAACAGAATATCAGTCTATTCAGCAAGACAATTCAGGGTAAGGTAGCTTACCTGCCATAGAATGCAAAGCATGGATTCCATCTGATTTCTAGCAACGGAATCCCCAACAAAAGCTAGTGTTTTGCCCCTCATTAACTCCAAGAATTTCCTTGCATCAAAGCGTGGAAGGTTGCAGCGTTCAGGTTTCCATCTCCAGTTCTCATAGTCCTTGTCAGGTCTCCCATTTCCCTGACAATTCTGCATCTGTGTAATCATAGGGCAAGTGTTGTTTGTATACAATGGCCCAGCAGGATCATAGATCCACTTGCCACTATAAAGATCACAACTCCCTAGACAATAAGAACATGCAAATTTAAGGTGCAGAAATAATTTATTTTAAAAAGCAAATAGTATGGAGTTAAGATAAAGCACTATTATGTACTAGAGATACATTTGTCTCCAAGCTTTAGTTAGGAATATGAAACCATCTTTATATTTATCATGCATGAAATGTATAGCATCACTTAGGAGTTAAGTCAGAGTTATCAAAAGATAACTATGCACTTGGCACGTAGAGTTAAATGTTCAAAGAACACCAGATAACGTCAAACGGTGTGCTTTTTATTTTTAAATGTGTTAAGTAACTGCAATCATAATCCCAATAGACAACGAAGCATATTCATTAATTATACAAGACAAAAGGTAAATAAAGTCCTATTGCCAACATAGAAATACACACAATATTGTAATTGCAACTGACATTTTTAGCCAAAATAGTCACTTGACCATCCAATCCAATGTATTTTTAGATGCTTCTTTCACTACAAACATAAAATCAAACTGTACTTTATTCCACTAACCTTGAACAAACTTGGTACAAAATACATAGTGCAACTCTTAGAACTTCCTCCACCACATCATAAATCCACATGGAAACAGATATGTGACACGATATTGGCAGGCTTTTTATATTACTAGTCAATTTGCAGCTCAAAGTCTTCATACTTTTTCTCTGGGTTTTCTTTACATATAAATTAAAGGAAGTACCACAATCTCTTGATTATCCTCCCTCCTAATTATACTTTGGATAAGAACACAAACTAAATAAGGAGACTACATAAGACTTCGTGCACCATTTGCTTGCACTTTTACTAAGCAAAAAATGGGTATTAAGTTTAGGGCTCCAAAACATGCATATCATATTTAACAAAGAATCAGTTATATGAGCCAACAACAAATAGTGTCTCCATCAATTTTACTTTTTCCAGAAAATCTTGAAATGCTTTAATTCAGTAGCTAACATATTAATCTCTTGCTTAATAAATTGTGATTAGCAGCTTTCTGATAACCATATACAAGTGAAACACATTTCTTGCCTTCTAAGTTCTCAGGCAGCTAGAGTTCTGGATTCTTACCAGAGGATTTAAAAACTTCACCAAGACAATACATATTTTGATGACCTTGTCTTTCTTAATCCCCATCCTTATTTTCTTAGAGCATGTCATCAAAATATATGATCCTTATCAGGCATTGGTTCATATGCATCAATCTGCATGATGGGTTCATTCGCAAATGGGTCCAAAACTAAAGGTAAGGGCACCTAGTATAGTGAATCTCCATATAGCTTTACCAATCACATATACTCAATCTGACTGGCAATCCACACACCTTGAAATATCCTTATTTCTTTAACAACTGAAAGAGGAGAGATAACATAAATGTTCAAATATTCAATTTGAATCTCAGGACTTAAGAAGGCCCCATTATTCTATGTTATACAAAATTAAATAAGGCAGTCCTGTTAATAATTGAATCCACATGACCACATCAATCAATTCATGTGCTCAAAGGGCCCAAGTATAACAAATTAAATGCATATTACAACGAATTTATAACCAAAAAATTCACAAACTTCTGATTCAAAATATATAGGATCAGAACCAGAAGCATCAAATTATCCTACTTTGGATTTTTCAACATGAAGATATGAAATAATATATGTGTTACAAGGTTTGCCGTACCGGACTGTACCGCCCAGTACGGGCGGTACGTACCGGTCCGACAGGCCAGCGATACGCGGACCACTCCGTACCGTACCGACACTGAAGCAGTGTACAGTAACACTGAAGCAGTGTACAGTAACACTGTGGCAGTGTACAGTGCTCGGTACACGTGAGTGTACCGCTCGGTACACCTGGGTGTACCGAGCGGTATACCGTACCGTACCGATACCGAGCCTGGGTCGAAACGCCGGTACGGTACGGTACGGCGAACCTTGATGTGTTATATAGAAAACTAAAACCAGAATTTCATTGCTTATCTAATTTGAACCATGATAATTTTTCTTTCCACAGTCATAAATTTATGACATTGAGGACTGCAATTTTCTTCAAAATTTCACAGGCTATCATGGTAACACATATATAAAGCTCTAACTCGATGCTTTGGATGATGTACATAGGCACTTGATGTTCTCAGTCAGGGAACAGCATGAAGAAATGTGTCTTCACCAATCTTTATAAATTACATCTCTCAACAGTATCAAAATTTTGTACTTCCTATTAGCCCCAGTCTCATGTATAAGTCCTTTTCTATGTCGTCATTTTACCATTTCAATATCAATTTTCTTAGTTGAGATTGCAACAAAGATGGTGATTTAGGGGGGAAATTACAATATGAACAGCTTCATTTAAACTACCCATTTCAAAAAAAAAATAGCCTCAGCAAATGTGCAAAACAGCTGAAATTTGAACAATGTTGTTTGGCACGAAGGCTGCAGTTATCATTATTGATTAACACCCAAAACTTAGAAAAAGAAGTGATACTTACTAGAATCAACCAACCTAGAGTCTGCAGATTGAGATGAAGGGAGAACAACAGCTGATATATCATTTGAAGAGGCCAAGTCATCATCAGAGTTTCCCAAATCGCTCTTACCAGAACCATTGGAGATAGCTGGGGAAGGCAAGTCTCCAAATTGAATGACCTTTGTTAGATTAGGAGCCTCGGAGGTACTCTCACTCTTCGTTACCATCATCCCATCAGTAACACCTTTAGTGGCATCTGCAAGACTACTCGGCACATCAGGATCAGGTGAAGATTCCCTAGTGATAGTATCATTATGGCCATCTTGTGCATGATTTGGTGGCAATAACAGAACTTCAGTCTGACTATTTACAAGAGATACAGAATCGGGCATTCTATATCGATCCACACCTAACAAATAATCATGGAAGGCCGAACCGAGGAGAGATGGAACCAACACCAGTGAAGCGATGATAAGAAACAAAGCCAACCCTCCCACTGACGCAGTAATATTGAAAATGGAGCGCGCTGAAAAGTGTTTTGGAGACGACATAGTCATAATCCTAGCGAATCACCAACCTTAACAGCACCGAATTCTTTCCTACTCCTTAGAAAAGGATTCAGAATCCAAAGAAGATGCTATCTTATCTTCCCTGAAACCTACCCCTTTAGGAGATTCTTCTCGGAGAAGACAATGTAAGCACTTCTACTCCAAAAGTAAAATCCTCAACCTTGATAGCCAAATGCGACGAGGAAAATCTTCAGTTGTCTATCAAATCCCATCAAAAACAAATACAAAAATTTCAGATCTGTCAAAATATTCGCTCTAATCCCACAGCGACTCAAAAGGATTCCCACAACATGTCCTGATTCCGACTCTTAACACAATAAAAGCACAGAAACCCCTCGGGTTCCCATAATCCTTACCAGAAGAGCGAATTCCTATCCAACAAGCCTATCACATCCCCCACAAAAGAACATCCCCCGGCGTTCCTATCGTCTTCTCAGCACGTGCACCAAATTCCAAGCAAAACGCAAGAACTCCCGAAAGAGACCAAAGCAACATAAAAATCTAACTCCAATTACCTCAAATTCTAAAGCCCCCCTCTCAAAACGCCACCTTGAGATCCCCGATCCATCCGTACATGAATGCGACGGACTATACGCGTTCTATCAAGAAAAGTTGTATAATTCCTCCCCGAAGGAACCACAAAAAGACGGGAAAAGACAGAGGAAAAGCTGGAAGACAGCGACGAATCGCTTGTCGGAGAAACGATAGCGCAACAAGAAGCGATCCCACTCGAGAAATTAAAAGGCTTCCGCAACAACACGAGGGATCCCTTTTCTAGCTCTCCGAGCGATTTCATCCAAGGGGCCAAATAACAGCGCCGGACTTAGCCATCAGCCCTCGCGTTTTCTGGAAGAGCTATTAGCCGTCCGTTTCGGAAGAGGTCGTACGATGTTGTGGTCCAAGTTCGAGCACGGATCCTCTCCCGTTTGCTCATCTAAATCGTCCATTCCTCAAATCATCACGTCGAACGGTCTGTTTATATTTCCTGTATTGTTTCTGTTGGAGAGGATCCTACATCGATAGGAACAAGAGCAATTGTTGTGCCAACCCGTTGCCACATCCGAGGTGACCAGTGAAGTAACGTGGGGCCCGCGGTTCCCGTCGGTAGAGGCACACAGCTGCTCAGGGTAATTAAATGGGTTAGCGTATATGTGGTCGGCAAAAAAAAGCGTTCACCAAAGAAAAAGTGCTTTACTTTTTGATTCCCATTAATGGTTTAGCGAATAGTCCATCCTATTTGCCATGGGGTGGAAGGTAATGCCTGCCCTACCGCTGCCTCCAATCACAAGACAGGTAGGTAAGGCCTTTTGGTTCCATGACTGCATTAATTTCGTTTGCACTTCCACCAGTACAGTACACTTGGCAAGCGTACCTCTCATGATCCCCCTCACTTCCAACTGCAACAACACTCACTATTTAGGAGGTTGTCATGTGCATGAATCCATTTATCCATATCCGTAGTCATACAGATTAATGCATATGCGATTGAACCACTTACGATTTAGATTGACACTTGCATTAGATTTAGACGTTTGATAGTGACAACCCAATTTTGCTATTATGTACCGCTTAAAAAATAATTTTACTATTTATAATCCATTAATAATTATTCTTATTCTTATTTTCATAATTATTTATTTATTTATTAGGACTTTAGTTATGTCGATATCACTTTTCGTCAAGCTTTCGATGTCATTTAAAAAAATAAAAACAAATAAAATAAAATAAAAATAGAATGTGAAGAGTATTTACGTTTGTCTAGTGGACTTCACGAACATTGCTTACGAGGAGAAAGAAAAAATATATGATGAGATATTTATGTTCTTTTACATCGAAATATCTTAGAAATATAAAAAAAATAAAAATAATAATATTATATATAGTAAAAAAAGGAACTATCAATACAAATCTCATTTAGATAAAATTAGAGCTTATTATTTAAAACAAGATTCGTCTTATCGTATCGTACTAACGTTAGCGGTACACCCTGGTGTACCGAATAATTATATATATATTTTTATATTGTAATAGTGTTACAGTATAGTACTGTATCGGTACCGGACGGTCCACGTACCGGTAACCTATCGGACCAGTACGTACCACCCGATACGGATGATACATTTCGGTATTTTTTTTTTTTTACTTCTTTACTATCTTCAGCTATACACCCTACTATCACAAGCTCTTTTCGTCACCCTATGTATCCTATTAGATAATTTACAAAGGCTCGAAGTAATATCTTCTCGATTAATATAATTAAGTTAGAAGATGACATCTTTTAAACTATTACAGAGTATACATAACCTCAAAAATATTAAATTATTAGGATAAATATTAAAAATCTATTTCTCGCATCTTCTTCTTGATCTTCAATTCATCTCACTTTATCATTCATTTTATTTTTAATTATTTCATGTCACCTCAAATGATTAAGTGGAGGACGAAAAGAAATAAAAAAAACGAGTTGTAGATAAGGAGTGAAAACATTTTATTATAATTAAATTATAAATCGAAAAAAATTATGTCTATTTACAAATGCATTGCCAATAGATAATTTAAAAATATTTAAAGTTCTTGACATGAAATTATATATATATATGTTATTTATCTAAATTCTATCTTAACTTTCTTTTTAAACAATGGGTTAGATTCGTCTATATGAAATCGATGATATAACATGTCTAAACACACATCAAAATCAGGATATCGTAGATATTCTTTTTTTTCTTCTAAAAAACACATCTAATGTGTATTTGATGTTGAGATATTCATATCTTTCCATGCTGGTCCGGTAACATAGTGAGTGACAACGATATATTCTAAACTAATCTATCGGTATTTTCAAAACTGGTATGTCGACACGATGATATCGATATCTTCCGACGTTATCCGTCGACGTGGATATATTTTACTGGCTGGAATGAGCATCGCCACATGACGTCATTCGATGGGATGGAATATTGTTCCTCGTCACCGAGCGTCCGTCCAAACCATTAAAAAGGTTTAATATCTATTTTCTCTTTTTTCCGTCATGCCCAACAAGCCCTTATAGTTACCACGTGGGACCACGCGAATGACTCCAATCACTTACTCTTCGAATCGCTATTGGCACTCGTAAGACCTGCGGCAGCGTCAGTTACGAGTCAAGTAATCCAACACGAGGCAGCACATACGAGCACCTCCTGCTGGTGCTCTGCTGCGTCAGCTCTATATAAGCAAGTGGCATCGTGGTCACGGAGATGGCGGGAGTGTTGTTAGGGCACGCAGTTCGGGTCTCTGCTCGCCGACTCCGAGGTTTCCCAGATCTCCCTCCTCGATTACTCCGTAGGTGAATCATTTTCGTATCGTGTCGATTTGTTTTGGTGTCTTGAGTCTCTCGATTGCTTGATTTGCCTGCAGTCCCACTTCGCTGTAGGTCCTGGGGAGTTAAAGAAGGGGCCTAAAGTTTTATCGTAGTTGATTGGTTGATGATTGAGGGGTTTTGGATTTCAGAAGGTTAATGCCCGATTTCTTCTCCTGAGGTCCTTGCCAACCTGATTAGTATGAACCTAGATTGTATTCACTCTTTTAACTCATAAAAGAAAAGTAGCGTTGTATTAATGCTACTTTTCAAGAACTGTTGCTGGATCATCAAATTCAGTAATCCAAGCTGACTTTTGTCGGTCAACAGTTGACAAGGCATGATGGCTATTGACTGGGAGTTGGGTAGCTGCTTCATTCGATTTGTTAAGTTGTTGTATGCTTAATTACCACTCACAAGGTTGTAAGACGTAGCGGGTGATTTAAATGTTGGTTGACATACCAGGTGCTTTAAACGCTGATCTTTGGACAGCCAGTTTGTGGTACTGGTTTAGGTAATGGATTGACCATTGGTAAATCTCAAGGCTAGAGCGCCAAGGCCTTCTCTCTGACGACGTAGTGTTGTAAAGCCTTGTGCCAGCTTATAATTGACGACGTAGGGACTTTACAACTTCATATTTAGGTTCTGGAGACAACTAGATTAAAGCCTTGTGCCAGCTTATAATTAAGCCAGTTTCAACTTTACCTTCTATAGGCCACACCTCTTATAATACTTAAAGGCTGATGCATCATCACCTAGCCTGATTACAGAACCATCTTGGTTTTTGGATTATTAATCTGCAGGTTATTAAGGGTGCATTCCTGATTTTATCTGGTAAGAGAGGTTGTGGGAGAGAGAAGACAAGGGAGTTGGAATGAAACCATAATATTTAGCTAAGCCCTATAGATTATATTAGAATCACATAGTTTATCAATTTAGAATATTAAGGAGAGGGTTCATGCACATGAACGTAAATAGTGGAGTGGAAGAGTCGAATGAGTGAATCATATACATGCATTTTAGTGCTCTTGTATCATTGCAGAATACCTCTGAAAGTTGCAACTATTGATAGGCCATTCTAAATTCTAAACCATGTAAACTAGAGCACATTTTTTTAAAGGTTAGCATCAGAATCTGGCTGTTATCTGAAGAATTTTTTGTAGCATTCTTAACCCTCCTAATTAAATTCGTGGTTGTCTGAATTGAACAAGGATGAGGATGCATTTTTCTATCTGGACTATGTTCATTTTTAATCTGGTAATCTACTAACTGGAATCTAGAATTTCATTGTAACTTGACTGGGGTAAAATATGCATAGATTTAGGGCTGACTTTAATTTGGAGTTATGTGTTTCCTAGCTTTATGAGAAGAAGGATGAGGATGTTTTTTTCTCCAATTGTACTAAGTTCATATTTAATTTGTTAATCCACTACTTAGACTCTAGAACCCTAGTGTGACATGACTGAGGCACATTATGACTCAGTTCAGGACAGCATTAGATTTGGACTTATGTGCGCTCAGCAATAGGGAAAGTTTGTTATTTGGTAATTTAATTTCAGTTAAATTGATTTTTAATATGGGTTATACAAACATTCATAAACAAATGTAGGTGATGAGGACATCTATATAAGAATCTTGAATTTAGGAGAACATATGGGACATTTGAATTATTAGATGCCTTTTCTATATTTTCAGGGGGCATGCATGAAACCTTACCTGTTTGTCGATAAAATTTATTTTCTTTTCCTTTTGTGGATGCAACTATTATTCTTTGGCTTCTTAAAAGTTTATAACAATTATGACTTATAGCAATGATTATGCTGCATAATTTAATTTCTTTTGTAACTTCTAGTGCAGACTTTTTGAGAATGGGTGATGGAGTGGAGAAGAGTCATAATGACATAACCAATGTGCTATTCTGTGGGTTCCATTTCCCTGCTTCACAGAATTACACACGCGAATATTTGAAGGGCTATCCATTCATTAAGGTTTCTCTCTCTCTCTCTCCCCCCCCCATATGTGTGTCACTGTTTACATGCAAGCCATCAGCACAATTGACATTGTCTTCATGCACAGTCAGGTTTTATTTGGTTCTTAGAATTACTTTGACTCTATGAACATGCCAATTACAGAGCAGAAAACCAGTCTTTGAATCAACTGAAAAAAAAAAACTGGAATATTGCAACCATAGGTTATTCAAGTAGCTCAGTAAACTTGGAAAACCAGTGGTTAGAAGCAGCTGTGCACTATCAGATCAAATTTTCGTTTTTTTGTGGTTGGCATTTGGGTCTGGTTAAAGAAATAGTGGAATATTGCAGCCATAGGTTACTCGGAAAATAAGTGGTTAGAGGCAGCTGTGACTATCGGATCAAAATTTTTTATGAGGCATGTTGGATCTGATTAAAGAAATAGGCACTCATGTTGGCTAGTTCTCTTTGTTAAAATACACAAGTGATTGTAGTGAGAATGTTTGACTGGGTCATGTCAGAATGCCCTCGTAAAGTTCAACAGATAAACAACTACAGTTATGTGAGTATGGTTAAAATTTGCAGTAGTTAGTATTTAAAAAGAGATCAAATTAAAGTTCACACAGAAGTGGCTGGTTAACAAATACAATGAGTAGTGATCGTGACTGCAGAATGCAAACTAGCTACAAGAAGGAATTTGATACACTTGACGAAAATGTACAACCATTTGGCTTGGCTATGTGATGGAATGGGGGTTTGGTTAGGTAGTTTAAGATCCTAGGAAACTTAAGAATGCATGGTTGAATCAAGATCTCTCCATTAGATGGAGTGATCTGAACAATTTCGATTGCAGGCAATACCTATATCCTTAGTTTAGGGTTTAGGAATATGGCCATCGGACCAGTACATATGGTACCGGTTCAGGCAAAATGTGGAACTGGTGGTAAATATTAATTGGTTTTTACCAATCTGATTGTAAATCAGGTTTTACCAGTGCGATTGGAGGTTGGTATATGGACCAGTGAAATACCAACTCATACCAGGTAAGCATACTGGGTGGTCTGTCCAGATTTTGACCATTGCATATATGGCTACTGGCCATGCTCTGATATCTCCTAGGTCCCTTTTCTTCATCCAGTAACCTCCTCCTTTTGTATCTCTTTTTTCTTTTCAAACTGAAATCCTCCCTCTCCTTACTTTTACATTTTTTTAGTTAAACATTAAATCGAGTTTCGATTTAATGAAAGCTTTGCATTATTCTGTGGTTCAAGTTAAATTTTGATCTTTTTCTTTAGTTTATTTGCTTTTGCTTTCAAATGGCTTGATTTGTGCTTAGATTCATTCATAGATGCATTTTTCATTCATAAATGAGTAATGATCACAATACATTCCTACAATATAGTTAAACGGGCCCAAAAAAAAAAAGTTTATCTTTGCTGCAATTTACCAATGCTGAAAATCATGCCTTTGCCAACCACACAGTGCAAGCATTCTTTTTTCTTTTTCACTTCCATGTAATGATAATTTAGTCTATTTTTTAGATATAGCCAATTTGACTTAGATCTTGATTTGGTTAGATTAAGAATAGATTTATCCAGTACTGTTTCCGTTGGTCATCATTTCAGTATCTCCTTGCAGGTTGATGAAGTACCTCTTGATGAGGTGCCTAATGTTATTCACAGATACCACATATGTGTGGTAAAAAATCGGCGCTTTGATGCAACGGTTATTGACAAAGCAGTTCAGATGAAGCTTTTAATGCAGTTTGGTGTTGGGCTTGAAGGTGCCTGAAAGTTATTAATCAATGATTTTTAATTAATCAATTGGCCATCATTGATATTTTTATGACTAGTTTACTTGACTGTGAACTTGTTATCTCTAATCCAACGAAGCATACATTATAACATAGTCCAACAACACTTTAGGAGTGGACATTGAGGCAGCTACTAGATGTAATATTAAAGTTGCAAGAATCCCTGGAAGCAGTACTGGAAATGCTGCATCATGTGCAGAAATGGCGATATATTTAATTTTGGGTCTTCTAAGGAAGCAAGTAGGTTTTTGATTTTGTAAACTTTTATTAGTTTATTCTATTTGTGTTGTCTTTCTTTCTGTTCCTTTTTTTGCTATAAGTTCCAATTTATGCAGTCAAGTGCTAAATGCTGTTGCTACTTGATATTGTTTTGCTACATGATGTCTAGTTCTTTGTCTGATGTCATATTGAATTAAAACCCAAAATCTAATGAGGATCACAAGACATGTAAGCTCTGCATGGACATAGATGACTAGATAAAGTTTTGTTTTTGATATCAAAATGAAAATGAAAACTGACAAAATGAGATGTCATAGTCTCATAGGTAAAATTTCAGAAGCTAGTTATAGCATATATTAAAATTTTTTGAATATCTTAAACTCCCAATATTCCTACTCTGCAACCTGTGATGGTGTCTCAACCTAACCTGATAGGTCCATTGGCCAATCTAATGGGCCTTTAGCCACATGACCAAAATATGTAAATCTGGATTACCATTGGTGAGCCCACATAGCCTTATATATAATCATACTGTTCTTCCCATTTCTAATATAAATAAATTGGGCAGTCACAACTCCCCCTTCGAAGGTTTGATATTCTCTTCAAGGTTCAATACATAATCCAGAATCATTGTTTCTATTTGGTGGCATATGAGACCTACGGTCTAATGGTAGCTTCACATCATGACATATCTCATGGGCTGTACATGGATATCCCTTTCCTAGTCTGACTTATTTATTGCACATTACAGCAATAGATCTGATCTAATACCTGTAGTTGTCAAAATACAAGCTTATAGGCCTGCTAATCCTGTAAGTTGGTATTATGAGCCTCTAGCCCACATTATTTGTCGAGGTGGGGGAGGAATTTGTGCTATGAAATTGGAATCAAATATGATGATAGAGAGGATTTCATCAAACAGAACTTGAACTAGGCTTTGGTCGTGGAATGGTAAGCAGACATTGTTTTGGCTGATGTTACTGAGTCCACCTAACCATTGTACCATCATAAACCCCTCACTTCTGATGTGTGGCTAAATCCAATTATTGCAATTAACTAATTATGATGTTGGAAAATCTGATATATATATATATTGAACAATGCATCATACTGTTGACTACACTTTTCATGTAATCAATGATTATCTATTTGCCTATGTTGATGGTATTAAATAAATAGGTAGGACGTGCATATTCTGTTAAGTCAATATAAGTTGCTGAGTTACTTTTCAGTCTTCAGCTTGCATGTTCACTCTCTTCTGTGCCATTTTTTGATAACCAGCAAACCAAGAAAGTGCTATTTTTACCAAACTACTAACCTGACGTGTTGCAACAATTTGCTAAATATGTTAGATTCAGAATATAAGGTGCTCTTTTAAATGTAAACAAAATTTGCAAAAGGAATTGCAGAAACAATACAAACTATGTGTCTTACCATCACTGGCTTGCAAAACCTATTCTTGCTTTTTCTTTTTCATCATCTGAAGTTTCTTTTGTTTGTGATATCAATAGATGATTTGCTCGTGTAAGCTGCCTTTGTTTTCTTGCAGAAAGAGATGGACAATGCTGTAAAACTGAAAAATTTAGGAGTGCCAGTGGGAGAAACCCTACTTGGGAAAACAGTATGTTTTACTTTTCTTGATTAATTTATTAGCTTAACATTGTTATGTTCTGTATTCATAGCCTATTTAACACTTTTAAAGTTGTGGATATCACTTGTCGCCTGGCATGCTACTAAAGTGTGCCAATGGCATAGATTACAAGAAAAAAGAAGAGAACAAATGAGAAGAACTAACGGAATCTTAACTATGACAGTAAGGTTCTGTGTTGCTAATGTAGATGCCTCAGCAGCATGAAAGGACTGGAAAAAGAAAGAAAAGGAAAAAGAGGAAGAAAACAAGCAAAAGCTCATACCTTGTTTCTAGGTTTTCTCCAGTATCTGCAGCGGTGGACAGATCATGGCTGACTTTTGCATTTTTGTGAATGAATTAGGGTTGTGCTTCTTTGCATGGTATGGTGCACTCGGCTGAACTTTGACTTCTTTGCAGTAGTCTGCATATGAAGAAGGAACCTCAATGTCGAGCGAGAAGATACAATGAATATATCAATATAAGGGTTTGGATAAGGGAATTTTGGTTCAGTTCAACTTATAATTCGCTTGGCATGGTTCATCAACAAATTATCTATGAAAAGGGGAAATAAGAAAACAATGGACATGTTAGGGTATAGTGTCCGGGAGATTAGGAGTATAGCTTGCCTGTAGGCCCTTTACCCTACTGGAAAAGCACCTATTAATCTGTATTGGCCATCAGGCCCATTATTGTAACATCCGTGGTCAAGCCTGGTGATATTATTACACCAATGTAAGGGGGCATTAGTTCTAGCATCAGTGTTGGCATGAAGTACTGACTGAACTTGCAGCATTCTACATGGTTGACATGAGAATTACATGGGGCAATACTAATGTCACTAGTGGCACGAAGTGCCAACTCAACTGGCATTATTTGATGTGGTTGGTATCACAATCATCGAAATTTGTCACAATTTTTTTAAATTTCAAGTTTGCTGATAATTTGCCTTGGGCGCATATTTCTTCTCAGCAACTGACCTAATGCATTTTATGAATGCTGCATGACCCAATCTACATTTTGTCATAGATGGCTTTTTCTGTTACTTGCTGCAAGAAATAATGATACCTGGTGAGATATACCTGAAACTAAAAGTTGTATATTTATTTGTTGTAAATCATAACAAATTACAGCATACGATCTATGTTCACTTTTATCTCATGGAGTATTACTTGATAACAAATATATTCCTCATTGTGGCTAACACAGATTTGGCTTTCTTTTATTCCTAATTTGGGAGATGAGGCTGCATTTGGTAAGAAATTGTGTTTTGAAGTGTCTGACAGAGGGACATCAACATCCTCTTTCCTCAAGTATAAGTTTACTTTTAGCCTCCCAGAATACTATCATATCTAAGAACTTTTAGTCCAATTTTTGTTTTATTAGTTCACATAGCATGCATCTGATGATTGTTTAAACTGCAGGTTTTTATTCTGGGATTTGGAGCTATCGGAGTTGATCTAGCAAAGAGGCTACGACCATTTGGAGTTAAAATTCTTGCAACTAAAAGGAACTGGACTTCAGTGTCACTGCCACCAAATGGTATGTGTGATGTTTGTCTGAGTTCTGTAAGCATAAGCATTGTCTTGGTTTTGAGACTCTTGCTTTCTGTCCTTTATCCAGCCTCAGGTGCACCAAATGACGAAATTGATCACTTGGTTGATAAGAAAGGTGGCCCAGAAAACCTTTATGAATTTGCTGGAGAGGCTGATATAGTTGTTACCTGCTTGGCTTTAAATGCTGCAACAGTCGGTCTTATTTCTTTTGTCTTTCCTATCATATTTCTTTCTTGGTTCTTTACTTATCAAAAAATTATGGAAATTTCAGGCTGGTATCGTGAATGGAAGATTCCTCTCGTCAATGAGAAAGGTTGGAACATCAAAAACTAAGATTTAAACTGGCAATTCTTTTGACCTCTTACGCACAATAAAATTTTGTTTTGTCATATCTGAAGTGCATTGTGAGTTAAGCTACAGTTTGCTATGTAGACACAGAAGAAGAGATGTTACTGTTAGGTATTACTAATATGTTATTCCATTTGAAGGGCTCACTTCTGGTAAATATTGCTCGAGGAGGCTTACTGGATTACAATGCTGTCCATCAGCACCTTCAATCAGGTCATTTGGGTGGCTTAGCTATTGATGTTGCTTGGACAGAGCCATTTGATCCTGAAGATCCAATTCTAAAGTTTCCCAATGTTTTAATCACACCTCATGTTGCTGGTGTTACCGAGTACTCCTACAGAACAATGGCTAAGGTATATATATTATATTTCTCCCACCTTGTATTAAATAATTTAATTTGTCATTTTTGCATTTTCATCTTGAGGTTTTCATGCCTGCTTTTGGTGAAATCCAACTGTTGGAGAATTATAGCGTAGCATCAAGAAATCAATAAATCAACCATATCTAAGGTTACTCAGCAGATAATCCAACTGTTGGCTTAGCTATTCATGTCTGCTTGTATTTCATGGAACTAGTTTTAATAGATATACACTAGAGACAGCGCCTTTATACATAGCTTAATGGATGAAAAAGCTTCACATAACCAGCTGTTGTTTAACGTCATGTAACGTTGATGCAACATCTAAATTGAAGGGAACATTTGCATAGATGGATGAAAACCTCAAAAATGGTATCCTCGTGGTCATAATTACTTGCCTGTATTTCATTTAATGCATTCAAAATAAATAATTAGAATCTATGTGCACAGTAGGGTATGCATACTGATGCCATTAGTCTCAGTTTAGTATAATTTTGCATGTGACGATGTGCTAGGCAGAAGGGTGCATTTTACAAGGTTGAGCAAATTATTTTAAATTTATTTTTGAGGTCATGGTGGTGTTATCTAAATGTTGGACGTGATAATGCAATTCGATACCAATGCATTTGTGGAATAAGCAAAAAGGAAATCTTTCTAGATGAATTACTGTACTACTTTTGATAGACATGAGTTTTACAAAGTTGCCTGAGAACTGATTGTACAGAAATTCTTGTTGCTACGACACTTGGATGAGCTCTTTGGGTTGAGAGTTCCAATTGTTCTCCTTGGTTTGTGTTGTAGGTTGTGGGTGATTGTGCTCTTCAACTTCATGCTGGAAGTCCACTCACAGGAGTAGAAATTGTGAACTAGTTGGAGACAGAGCTCGAGCGGGACGAGATTGGAGTTAACGATGGCTCAATTGTTTCAAACTCAAAATTGGATTTGGTTGTTCCATCTCTATCTTGCTATATAGATTATTGCAATTGCAAAACAGGATACCAAAATGATTTCTTTTCTCTAATTTCAGTCATCATCTTGTCCAACTTAAAGATTGCTTTTGGAATGCTTGAACAATAATAATGCATATGCTAGAAAAGGAGATCCAGTGCCTTAAATTGTGGATCTCTCTCTCTCTCTCTCTCTCGCTCTCTCTCTCTCTCTCTCTCTCTCTCTACATCATTCATCTTAACTTGTTTATTGTGAATGTTTTCTGTTCTCTTTCAGTTGTTTTTTGTAGCATGAAAAATGAAAAGATACTGCCCGAAATGATTGTTCTATTGGAAGTTCGTTAACAGTTTGATATCAAAGTTTCTTTAGACATATTCATATTTATGTAACACATGGGGTAAGATCATTTTAATAAATATTCATATTCTTGTAACACAGGTTAAGGTCATTTCTCTTTAAAAGTGGCAGTAGCTACATTTTTAGTGCTGGGGTACAGATTTGCCTTTCTTTTTTTTTAATAATAAACGAATGACATAAAGGGTTATACTCTTTTGTATCCAATATAAGGTCACATGACATCATCATCTTCATTATAAGGCTTGTTTGATTATTAAGATCATTTTTTAGTATTGCTTCTATGATTAGTCCACAAGAGATCAATGCCATGTTTAAGCTCAAATCTTACCACTAACAAGGACTACAAATTGGATCATGTAAAAACCATGGTCATTTACATGCTTAACAATAGTGTAATCTATGGTCATCTATACCTTGAAAATTAATCTGATGGCGATATACCAGATCTATTTATTAGGGATTGAATATTTGAAATTTTATTCAATGTATTTTTATTGATTTATACATAATTGAGATTTATTGTTTTCTCATCATTATTGTTGTATACATAAAATATTACTCCCATAGTGATGGATTTGGAAAAGATTGAAGATTTAAAATCTCATACAATATATTTTATTTTTAAAAAAAATATCTGTAAAATGTTTATATGCTAACAAAAATATGTTGTAGATCCACAGGAGCTTTACTTTTTATCTACTGAGCTAATCTCCTTCCTGGATGGAATTCAAAGAAGTCTATATTTCTCTTTGTTTCCTAAATCCTTTAATCACATTCCTAGTTAGCTTAAAGAATTCATATCATGCAAGAACAGTTTTGGTTTATAGCCACACTGGTAAGCAACTTGCACATCATCACCTTTGACCTTTCCTGCTTCATGATGCGCCAGCTCATCCCACAATTCTAGCTCCACCACCCACCTGCTACTTCTTTGTCCCCCTTCCACCACTCCATCTCCCACTACCCAATACACCACCCTCGCTGCCACCATCATCACCTACCAAACCCTACATCTCCACTCTTTGTTGTTCATTTTGTCTTGCCAGGAGCTTCCCTTTCCTGCCATTTCTCAGTTTGGCAGCAAGATGAATGGGTATTCCAAGATGGGAGTGAGCACTGGCATCACGACCAAGCTGAGTTCCACAGACTTGTCAGACCTCACCTTCTCCCTTGAACCAAAAGAACCCACACCAGAGGAAGCTGGTGTGAAGATTCAGGAGGGGGAGGAGGGCCACCAGAGGAATGGGGCGATACTTGGCAGGAACTGCGGCTCTGCCTCTCAGAGGTTCCGGGACAATGGCACCACCAGCCTTCACAACATGGTGAGGAGGGCCTTCTCCATGAGGAAGCCTTCCTCTGCTGCAGGAGGCTACTGGAGGATGCATGACACTGGTGATGGAGATGGGGAGTTTGTAGAGCAGGAGCAGCAGGAGGAGGAGGAGGTAAGGTCTTCAAGGAAGAAGAAGAAAGGGAAGCTCCTTAGGGCATGCAAAAAGCTCCTTGGAATTTAGACATTGTCTTCTGTGTTTTTGCCAACACACAAACAAAAACATATAGATTGAGAGAGAAAATAAAAAACTTTTCTCTTGCTTTTTGATGTTATTAAGGCCTCATGATTTAAGCATTACTGTTTCTATCAAATAGTACTTGGTTTTTAAGTCTCTCAAACTCTTCTTATTGTTTCATCCTTGGTGAGCACATGAACTATATTTTGGTTTGCTTTGCCTTCTTCTCAAATAGTGGTTTGATATACTATGATCTCTAACAGTTCTAAAAATGAAAATAAAAAAAAAGTCATTTTGTCTTTTTCAAACATTAGTTTATCATTTCTCTTTTGGGCTATTAGAGGAATTCAGAGAAATAGTATATTGAGGACCTCTTGCCATCTTATCTTTCTGAAATGAACTCCTTAATTTTTGTTGTATTTTTTTTTCTTTCTTTTTGTATCCAATTCCCTCTTAGTAACTTCAAAGTTGTCTGCTTATCTTTTAATTTCTTTTATCCCCCAATAAAAAAACACAGACATCCTCACAGATAAAGTGCAGAGAAGACTCCAAAAGCAATTATGACCATCAACCTTACACCTGCCTTGTTTTCATCATTTCCCTTTATTAATGATACCAAAGCAATTCCAAAAGCAATTATGAATCCAAAATTTGGGAATTTTTCTTTGTTTGAAATTCTTTCACTCGCTTATTTTTGAATGATTAAACCAAAAACAATCAAAGAAAGGAGAAAAAAAAACATATATTATCATTGAAGTAAGTTTAAAATTGGATGAGTCTTTGATTATTTTTCATATTTTCAATGCTTGGAAATAACATATTTGTCTTCGTACATGTCTCTCATCAGCACCAATATATAAAATTCAAGTTAATTAATCGTAATTCAACGGTTAATATTAAATAATTTGACCAAAAAAAGATTAAAATATTTCAAATATTCCTAATATTTTAATCATTATAATATCATTTAAATGCATTAAAGTAATTTAAAATTTCAAAAGACTAAATACAATGAGTACAAGTTGTAATGTTTTATAGCACAAAAAATATTTGCTTTATTATTATTATTATCACATAATGCCTTTCTTTCAATCAAAATCTCAATCCTATCCTTCTAAGTTTGATGGACTCACTGGAGATTCAATTATTATTTCATACAAAACATAAATGCCGATTCAAAAGTGTATATGTGCTTAACATATTTCTATAACCGTATACCGTTAGATATACCAAATCTATTTATCAGATTCGTAGCCTCCTTCCTCAAATCTAAAAATGAGTTGGTTGCCGTTCTAATTCTCGAAAAGGCGGAAGGCAGAGTTGGAGCGACAGCGGCCGTATCGGAGGAGAGTCGCCAAAATCTGTGGTCGGAGGCGCTGCTCGTTGGACCTTTTTAAGCCCCGTCCCTCCCCAACTATCGTCCGTCCCATTCGACGGCTACCAGGAAGGAAGAGGAAGGATTCCACTCGGATAAAGGCGAGTTCTTTCTTTTCCTCCGTTATCCCTCTCTGATCTGTCTTTTAGGGATTTCTGGCCCTGTCCTCTGTTTCCGTCTCGAATCTTCACTTGGCGGAGTTTTTCTGCTTGGTTCGATGGCGTCCCTCCTCTCCCTCGTGTCCGTCTCGAATCTTGGGGATCACTGATGATGGGTTTTGTTCCCTCCCCCCCCTTTTTTTTTCTTTTATCTTGATGTTCTAGGAAAGAAAAAAATCGTATTTTGCTTGTTGGGAGCGAATTAGAACCCTAAGAAAAGGTTGCGGAGGTTCCCATCTATTTCTCATTAATTCCTGGGGTGGATTTCTTATCCCTCCGCGTGTTCTAAGCGGACTCCTTTTGAGATCGATCATCCAAAGTGTTAGTGCGATGATTATAATGTAGGTCATAGATTTGATGCAAGATAGTTCGGTCTTGGCAGACGGATGTTCGCGACGTAGGTTGTAGGATTAATACGATAGGTAGTCGGTGAGCAAAACAGAGTGGATTGTGGCGAGAATTAGGATTCTTTCGATCGTCGTCAAGGTTGCACAACAGTGAGGATTAGGTCGAGCTTGCTCACCGTGCCAAACCTGCTTCTTTTTTGTTCCTCCAGCTGGTTGAATTCGAAGCAGGCCATAACGTTGACGCCTCATGGCAACAGCCGCAGCAGCAGGCGACGACGACGACTCCTCTTCGCCGTCGTCGATGTCCCCGAGGAACCGGCTTAAGTTCCTCTGCAGCTACGGCGGCAAGATCCTCCCCCGCCCCTACGATGGCCTCCTAAAGTACGTCGGCGGCGACACTCGCGTCCTTGGCGTCCCCCGCTCAATCTCCTTCTCAGGTCTGCACTCTCCACCACCTCATGCACTAATGCCATCTTTCGTGGACGTCAATGTCGTGCATGCATGGGTGGCAGAGCTCAAGGAGCGGATCCAGGGGATGTTCCGCCGCTGCGAGCTGATCAAGTACCAGCTGGTGTCCGAAGACCTCGACACCCTCGTCACCGTCACCTGCGACGAGGAACTCGTCCACATGCTCGAGGAGTACGACCGGCTCGACGCCCTCCACCCCTGCTCCCCCTCCTTCGCCTCGTCCCCCCGCTTCCGCCTCTTCCTCTTCGCCTCCCCCTCTGCCGCCTCGGCTTCTGGCTGCCACCGTCCCGCCGCCACCCTCGACCAGCGCTACGTTGACGCCATCAACACCGCCGCACCCACCAGCCCTCGGCGCCCCATGTTCACCGTCTCGTCCGCTTCCTCCGCCTTCACCTCCCCCACCTCCACCATCGATGGCCCCGCCGCCCTCCTCGCCCTCCGTCCCAACGCCCCTCTCGGCGGCAGCATGCAACGGGTCCAGAGCACGCCCAACCTGAGCGGCGGTGGGATGCATCGGGTAAGCAGCACGCCTAATCTGGGCCAGAACAGCGGCACGGGCCCGCAACATCACCACAACCACCACCATCACCACCCCCACCACCTTCACCGGCAATATACCTCGGCGGCAGCGGCGTACGGGGCGCAAGCGGCCGGCATGGGCGGGGTCTGGAGGAACAGTGGTGCCCGGCGCCACGAGGCGGGCGGGTTCGGGAGCATATCCTGGGTTCCGCCGGCGGCACCGAGGGGCGGAGTCCCCTACGGCGGCGGAAGCGTGTGCTTCGGGCACGCCGACGAGGCGCCCTCCGGCCGCCAATCGAGGAGCGGCTCACCATTCCGCGCCCCGCCTCGTGAGCCCATCATTTGGGAGTAGCTCCCAGCCAAGGGCTCCACGATGCGGGCGCGCGATCTCTACCGTCCATCGTGTTATTCTTTTTTCGTTTCCTGTTTCGTAACGTTGAAACTGTTTTAGAGATACATTTGTTTTTGGGGGGGATCTCCGTGCTTCGGGCATGAGATCTGTACCGTCCATCGTGATGTGTGTTTTTGTTTTCTGTTTCGTAAATCGTGACGTTTGAACCATCACAGAGAAACGTTTTGTGTGCCTTATGGGGGAGCTGCATAAGGATTCCACGTTGTTCTGGACCGATCTGGAGCATCGGACGGTTAGAAATGACCGACCGGCTCTGAATCTTTCTTTCAACACCATTTATACGCAATACATATAACCAATCCATCGGTTGTGGTTTCTGTTTTATTAGAACACATTTGAACTATGCGAGCTGCACAATTTCTGTTCACTCTCTTTCGAAAAGTCAACCTGAGTCAAAGTCAACGCAAAAAGCAAAAGTACAGCAATTGACATCAATTTGAAGATGCCAAATATAGTGACGGAGATGTTGGTGTAGGATTGACGTGGCAAACTTCTCTCATCAAATGCAAGACACGGAGTCAAATCTGAATGAAAAGCTAAACCCGACCCGAATATTTAGTCTCGTCTTTCGAATCCGGTTATTTTAGGCGGGCCGGCGGGTTCACCCGAAATGGTCGCCCAGCTATAAAGAGACTTCGAGTTCCAGATCGGCCGATCCAAGGTCACAACTCCACGGTGCAAGCAAACCCTAAACTAAAATTTGAGGTCCACAGTGCGCGATAAGTGGATTTGCCGTCTCCTTCCTTTCTCGTTCACAGAAGCAAATATTGATCGGATCATCGAACCGCGCGGTGTGTGGCTGAAGAATTCCCATGGTGGACAAAACAGTAGGAAATGAGCGTCTTGCTGGAGCCAGAGAGAGTTCGTGGCTTATGCCCAACGAGAGCTCTCGAGGTGTTCGACTAATTGTCCTGCGGCATGGCGAACTTGAGTGCAAGCCCGGCGACCTCGATCCTGTCGAAAGGCTTCCCTCACGATCCTGTACAGAAATCTCGGTTCACTTGTCGAACACCTGCACCCAGCAGAAGATTGTGCTTAAGATCCTCACAGAAGTGCAGATTGGGACACGGGGGGAGGAGTGGGGCGAGGGAGAGGCTGTTGGGAAGGAGGTTTGTGGGCTGCTCCTCTACTGCAGGAGAGGTTGGAGTTGTGAGCGAGGATGAGAGTGGGAAGGCCGGGGTGGGAGATGGTCAAGATAAGTACTTGCTGAGGGAGTTCGGATGGGGAGTGAGGAGGATGGCCAAGGTGGGAGAAGAGATGAGCAAGGTGGCACATGTCCAGGCCGAAGCTTTCCACACTCCTGTGGCTCTGTTAAATGATCTCTTCTTCCATATGTTTAAAGTAAGATATCCCCTGCTGATTTAGTATACCCTCATATTGCTTCAATCTGATTTACTAGTGTCCTGATTTATACATCCTATTTCTCTTTGATATTATGTCTGAATTCTTATTCATGAGCAATGAGATCTCATACTTTTCTTTGGGAAATTACTTTGTCTATGCTGCCAATAGAATGTTATGTACCATCTGCAAGTATTACAATACGCGGCAATTCACTTGTCTCTATTAGTTGATTTTTCAATTTAAGAATGGAAGCTTTAATCACAATTTTTTTTGGGAATATAAAAAGGGGATTTAATTACCTTCTCCTTACTGTTGTATACTTGTTATTCCTTTGCGTTTTCCCTGGGTTGCTAAGCTTTTTTCTTTGTCTTATTTAGGTCAACATCTGTCTTATTTAAGATGCACATAATTTTAGGTTGAATTTAGGTAGAAAAAAATGGTATGCAAAAGAGTAAAATGGAAAAAAATAACACATTAAATTGTTTGTGCAAGAGAAACATAAAATTAAATATTAGTTTCAATCTCTTAGATGATTTTCCGTATTCATATAGCCAGAAGTAGTTGGACATGTTTACTTTTTTCCTGTTTTGTTCAATTTGGATTTTCATCGTTCTAACTTCATGTGTGAATATTGTCTTTTTGGTTCTGCACAAGACAGGCTGAAGTGCTTTCCGCTCTTATGTACAGAGTTAGAAGTTCACCACCTGAAAGGTCAGTTCTTATCAAATCATACCTGATTGGTATTTAGGGATTCATATGCAACCTGTATATTGTAATTTTTTTTAAATTAACTTGGCTGTGTCCATGTTCTCTCATACGTATATGTTATTGTCAAAGTCGACTTCATTACTAGTTTCTGCTAAGAAGCCACTTTGAAATACATTTTTATATCATTCTTATTTTTAAGAAATGATTTGCAGCTCTGATATGCTATTAAGGACTTTATTTTGTCAGTAGATAATTGTATAATTGACTTGTACCACTGTATAATTGGGTAGTTCAATTTTTTCCTTTCATTTCAGGTTACAAGAAGCTGGAAAGGCATAGATGAAAGCTTAAATGCAAAAGTTATCTTCAAATAATGAAAATAATTGGATACTAAATCAAATTTGTCGCAGAATGGTGTTAACCTACTGCACATTCGATCATTATGCATCTGTATTTCATTAGTCCTTGGTTCCAAGGTTATTAGAATAACCTGTGCACGTATTAGTCGATTCTTATGCATATTGAAAAAACTATATTAGAATGTCATGTCATAGACAATAGTTGGAATCTGGCAAATAGCTACAGAAGACACTCTTTAAGATATGCTATTTTAATGAGCTATGGCTTGATCTATTGCTATTTTTGACTCTAGATAGCATTGATCTTAACACACACAGTTTACAGGAAAAGTTATTTTCTTGTTATTAATTTATTACTGCAGGGCAAACCGGATTGTACTAAAATAACAACCATGTGTTAGGTAAAGATAGAAAGCAAACATTGAGTATCATAAGTTTAGTTTCTTTGTGCTCAGTGAGACATCTTATTGAGGATACATTATCGCTCGTCATATGGAAAAAAGAATCAGCTCCTTATTCTTAGTTTTGAAAAGTGTAGGACATCCAATTAATGCATTTGCAGTTTAACATTTAACTAATTCTATGATTATCTTGTCCGAGCAGATATATTATTTTCTCTTTTTATCCAGTTTGTTATGCTGTAGCATTATTTTAATTAAGTAGCTATAGGCTTCTCTAGTCTCATTATTTTGGCTCCTAGTATTCAAATTGACATAATGTTCATTTTCATCTGGATTCATTCTTAAGGAATTAAATTCAGAAGCATTTTACTAAAACATCCAAGTATGTAATGTGCAATGGCAATGGAAAATGCCTCAGTTTATCGATCATGAAGTATTATAAAGATTTTAATTTTTCTTGAACTGTGCAGGTATGCTTGTTTGGTCGCAGAGTCTGCTAGTGCACATAATTCACTTTGGGAACCACTGAAGGAGATTGTGGGGGTTGTTGATGTCACAGTTCAGAGAGATGAAGATGTTCTTTGCCATATCCAAGGTGAACAAGAGTATCTCTATATTTCAGGAATAGCAGTTCTAACGAAGTTTAGGTAAATGAAAATCTCATTGTCTTCTAAGTTTATTATTGCTCAATTGAATTTTTCTTTTTATGATAGCTTGACATGTATCCTGGTGTTTGAAGGTAGTAGCTGAAATGTTACTTTGCCTGCCTGATATGATGCTACAATTTTGTCATTCTAAAACATAACGGCATTTAGAATAACATGCATAGTAATATAAGCTACATGAGAAACTGAACCGACATATTAATTTTAAAAACAAACATAATTTAGCATTCATTTAAAATCTTTAATATTTCTTATATTAGGTACATATAAAATCTTTAGATCCATCGATTTAATTGAACATTAATATTACTGGAAGTCTCATGGTCCTACCTTCTTTTCATGTTGCAGCAGGTTGAATACTGTATCTACAATGTTCAGTATTATTGGACCAAAAACTAACTGTGAGATATGCTAACATGCTGCATCATGATGCTCCAAAGAATGATTCATTCATAACAAAGGATATATTTGTGGGAGTTATTTAGCATCACACTAATTGCCATTAGTAGTTTGACATGTACATTTATGACAGTTTTTTATGAATATATCACTATAAAATGCTCATAGCTCATCTTTTCTTTTATTCTGTTTCTTCCTATCTTCCCTTTCTAAGAAGTTCATGGCTTCTGACATTCACTTTAAAGAGCATTGTGAAAGCACAATATTTTTCGGTTTATGACTAGTTGTTGTATCCTTTTGGCATTGTAATTAAAAGAGCAAATATCTCAGCCTGAGTATTATGATGATTACAACATCAATATCTGTTTCCAGATACAAACTTCATTTTATTTCCTTGTAGTGCCATACAAGAAATTTGATGTCTGGCAATAAATTTAGGTGTCGAAAGCAAGAACATCTTGTTGCCTGCAAAACTGTAGCATAAAAGATGCTGCAGGGACTAAAAGCTTTTAGTCAAGGGATTTTTTATGAACTTTCGAGCCTGTACACTGGAAGGACTTTGACATTACAGTATGGAAGATTATTTCTATCCTATGTAGTTCTCAATGAGTTGGCAAATTGAGAGTCGATCCATGCTAAGATGAATAGAAATACAAATGACAAGTAGAATTTTCCCATTTTGGATGATCTTACATTCTTTTACCCCTACCCTCACAGTTTTTAATCTAAAACATGCAAGCCAATGGCACTTTTACTCTTTAATGTAATCCATTTGGTACCTTTTAAAACAACATGTAACCCCAAGTTCTCTTGTCATTTTGATTTATTTGTTTCAATACAATGACATGTGTGGTTAATCTCAATCAACATCGCAGGAGGCAAAAAATAGCAACTGTACTGCTGAAAGCCTGCGATGTGCTATCGGCTTTGTGGGGGTTCAGCTACTTGGCATTGAGAGCTCATGAAGATGATTTTGGAGCTCAAAGGTTGTACTCGAATGCAGGCTACAAAGTGGTGTCAAGAGATCCAATCTGGATTACCTGGATTGGAAAGAAGCAGCGTGTTCTTATGGTCAAGCCATCACCCTTTTACAAGACTGACTTCATATGAATACATAATGTCAAGAATTTGCACCTCTGATATTTTCCAAGATTACAGTGGTATAAAAAGCAAATCCTCAAAGCAGTGTCAACTTGTGATGCCCTCTTAAATCTTGAACCAGTTGTTGTCAGCAAGTACAAGCCATTTTATTACAATGTTCTGAACATGTAGATGTTTGAGATCATTCTTGTCTGTAAGTTAGAGACTGTAGCAACAGATTCAAACTCAAAACAGCACAATGCCAGTTTAAGATCAAGCTTGTGCTCTTTCAAGATATAATCTCAAAGAAATTTTGAGGAGTGAATTATCTTACTAAAATAAGATGATATTGAGAAACCATAAGCTGTTCCTTGTGTAAAAGGGTGATCAAATCTGTCTTGTTATTTATGTACAGGGAAAGCAAAAGGTATCTGTATCAAGCTATCTTATTCTTTTGCCAAACAGCACCTCAAGTTGATTGACTCAACCATTAGGTTTCAGCATACTGCTTCTATACTCATAAATGTGCAAACAACAGATGTATAAGTATATATATATATATATATATATATATATATATATATATATTCTCGTAAACATGTTATTGTTGAGACTAAGTTATTCTGCCGGTTGAGTGTAAAAAGGAGAATACTCAGAACAATTTAAATATTTTATTTTTTATATTAAGTTAATGGGAAGAACATATGTGGAGGATCTTAACATTTGAAGATATATATATATATATATATATATATATATATATATACATATGTATACATACATACTATATTAAAGTTTACAAAAATAGATATTCTATTTCCAAACTTTTTAAGATAAGTAAAACCCTAATAAATAAAATATATAAGATTGCATTTTATATTGCAACATGGGAGCATTTCAAACAGCATAATAGGAAAATTAGGTACCATATGAATTGGTATTTTTTATATTTACATTACATATATGTATGTATATGTATACATAAAAACATGATTAGTCGACTATCATAAAAATAATAAGGTTGAAATTCTATTTAATATTAATATCTATAAAAACTTGAACTTTATCCCTCTTAAATTAATATTTTTTTACTTTAGAAACAAGAAATCAAACAATAGATGATAAGTGGTACTTTAAATATTTAAAATTTAGTATATTCTCAAACTTAATGGCCATCATGTTAATAATGATTAACCTGAATTTATGGAACCAACATTAACAACAACAACAACAATATATATATATATATATATATATATATATATATATATATATATATATATATATATATATATATATATATATATATATAAGCAAAAGATAAAAAAACGTAAAAGGAGTCCGTCTATACTCTCAATCGCACCCGCGCGGTGGTTAAAAGGTAAGCGACCCAAGTCGCATCCGTTTCCTCCTCGCCTTCTTCCCCTCTTCTTCTTCCTCTTCTTCTTCTTCATCCTCCCCATTCTATTGTCTATCTTTCTATTGAAGAGCGCACACGAAATCGACCGCCATAGCGAAACCATCTCCGCCGCAGCCGATCCCCCAAGAATTGGATTCCAAGGGATCCCTCGGCGCCCTCTCTGTGGCAATTCTCACAGTTCTCTCGATCCCGTGCATCATCCCGCATCCGCCGATCCCTTTCCCGCCACCATCAGGTCTTTCCTGAGCAGCTCTCGGGTTGTTCTTTCGTCATGAATCTTGATTCGTTGCTCAAGTTTAAGTTGCATGGTTTGGTGATCGGTTGGTTTGGCTATGGATTGGAAGCTGCACCGTTGGTTTTTCTTGCTCTTGACTTGTCTTCTAGGGTTTTCTCCTCCGTTTATTCCTTCTTCTTCTTCTTCTTCTTCTTCTTCTTGATGGATTGTTTGTGAGTTTGGGGAATTCTACGGAATCGATCATCGATTCGTTCGAAATTTTGTCCCTCGTGTGAGTACAATTTTGGGATAAACTTTGATGTTGAGCTATTGATTCGATTTCATTGTTTAGGTATCATTTGAATCTCATATGATGGGGGCAACTTCTGTCGTAACAAGAATTTTTCTTGATGCGATTCTAGAATCTAGGTTATTAATCAGCATATCTTTTCTTGTGAGTACCTGAACTCATAATTGTTCTTTCAATAGTCACTTTTTCTTTTTGATTCAAAGATTTGTCTTAGAATAATTACTTATCTTAACTGCTCACTTAATGATGATTCCGGGTAGAGAAGTTGCGAAACTTTGATGCTTAGACTTCCTTCAGGACCTAATATATGATAGTTTGGTAATTTTTCATGATATGTGGCAAACTACGACCCTATTGGCATGTTTGAAGTTGCAATCATACTATTCATTTTGTTTTTCTTGTTTGAAGAACTTCTTTGACCCTATTGGCTTGGACAAACATACATTCTGCTTGAAGCTTAGACACTAACCAGCAATGACCATTGTTAAAAGTAATCTTTATTTCTTACTCATGCCACTGGAACTTTCCTTTCCTTGGCCTTTAATTTGTGGTTTCTAACATCTTGACCAACTTGCGGCTTAGGTGTTCTTACTTGTTAGAACCATTTGAAAATTGATGATAAAAAGACCTGCATAATTATGATGATGTTAAAATGGTTGTGATTCGTAAATTTAAGCATTATCAATGTATGTGAAGTATCTGCGGTTCAATTTTTGATCAAGCACTTGCACCCAAGTTTTTTCACTTCTGTGGTAAGTGATTCATTTCTCCTTTTCTTAGAAATGTTGTGTTCTGATTTTCTTGTTTCAATTGGCTGCATGTAAGTTAGTTTGTCTTCCACGAAGAGTATGATCTCTTCTTCTTTTTTTCTCCTTTTTCAAGGCAAAAAGAGGCATATGTCTATTAAACTAATCAAGTTATTTTCTCGATTTCCTTTCTTTCTCATTTATTCTAAGTGTCCACATAATAGGACTAGCGGAGGCACAGTTTATTTGATTTTTCACATTGGAATTGCATTACTTCTCCTGTGTGACCCTAGTATTTATACCTTTTTATAGGCATCATAGTGTTCAAGCTTCCTTTTTTTTCTTGCAATTTGTTATTAATCTTATCTCACATAATTATACTGAGGTATGCTGAAGGCGAAACAGGAAATTTCTAGACAGGGCACAATCTCAAAATTCACCTTTCAAAAGCATATTTAGCATCGACTTACACTCCTTGGTAGGGGCTAGAGTGATTTGTTGCAGGTTGGGATAAATTGATAGTCACTCAACCTAAAGCTTATTTGTAAAACTGAAATAAGTATACCAAGCTTGACGATTGGATCTGCAGCATCGAAAAGACTGAACTGGTTGATATGTTAATATTTTGTTTCTTGCTTAAAAAGCGAGGAGTCAGGAGATTGAGCAAACATACTGTTGCCTTCATAAGATGTAACTTAGAAACACAAAGCATTAGACTGAGATAAGCTTACCGGTAACACCTTCTTTTTCTTTCTTTCTTTCTTTCTTTTTCTTCTTTTTCAAGAAGGAGAAGATGCGTATATGGTGAGGAAAATCCACTTATATCAGGACAAGGCAACAGGGTATTATGAATCAGTGATGAAATCAATGCCTCCTGCTGCCAATTTGTTGAAGGAAGATTTGAGTGTAGAAGAGGTGTTGAATATCTTTTCCTTTTCTTCTCCTTACTTTAATGATATTCTCATTTTATTACACCTTTTGTACCTTGTTTTTCCTTTACCAACTGCCGAAATGAGTTGCTTCACTTGGTGAGCTATGTAAAACTAGTACCCTCAGAGTCAAAGCTATGTGAGCTCCTAATTTCAATCATGACTGCATTCTATTTAAAGTGTACCAGACTAAATATGTGTGATCATAATCTAATCATTTCTAAGTGAGCGATCTTTCAGGTGATCTTGCACCATCTTCAGCCCAAAGCTGATTATTACGAACATATTCTGGTGGCTGTTGAGCCCTTTTGGAATTTCTATCCATGATTAGCAGTTGCATTATCACTCAACAGTTTTCTGGTAGAATTATTAATCTGCTTTCTGTGAATTTCTTCCTGTTTAAACTTGATCTGTAATTTTAGTTTAAGAAATTATTAAGTTGGACTTATTTCATCTCAGACTGGTGAGAGATATTACTCTGTGGTTGTAAGGAACTAAAGAAGAACATAAGTGGTCG
Organism: Musa acuminata AAA Group; assembly: GCF_036884655.1. NCBI lineage: Eukaryota > Viridiplantae > Streptophyta > Magnoliopsida > Zingiberales > Musaceae > Musa > Musa acuminata. The sequence goes on along the minus strand of NC_088351.1, from coordinate 32,754,260 downwards.
GTCCTGTAGCAAATCATACTTGTAATAGTAGAGCATCTAAAATTAAAGCATGTAGGCTATTGTAGCTTTTAAATACCACTCCCTTATTTGTCACTGCAAGGGTCATGTGAATTTATGTATTTGGAGCCATTATTCTTTTCTTGAACTGTTAAGTTGATAGCTTTTATGCTCTTCCTTTGCGAATACAATTGAATGTTCTTTTTCATTTAGCTCCTACTTATTCAAGATAACTATTTAGCCAGTCCATTATCTAGCTATTGCTTCTCATATGTTCTTCTTATAGGATGTTGTTTTACTTGTGAACTTTAGGTGCTTTCATGTATTCTTCATTTCCTTTTGAATTAAGTCATTTCTCTTTGTCTACAAGTGTTTTCTGATAATATAGAATTTTCTGTTGCAGTTCCATTCTGTCCTCTACATGACATCTTTTTTATGGAATGGAGGCCACAATTGAGTATCACTTGTAGCCTCGTCATGCAGATGGAGGGATAACAAGTCCAACTGAGGTATCTTTTGTGGTTTGAATTGCTATTCTGGAGATTTTTATGACTTGTACTTTGTTATCATATACTATTTTGATATTGATATGAGCTGTTTAGTTAGATTTTTCCTTTTAACATGATATAATTAGCACATTGCATGTGAAAGTATAGAGACACAGCAGCTTTCACTGGCATCAATTAATTCATATGATGTAGCATTCTGATGGTCTATCAGTTGGATGCTAAATTTATTAACTTGTATTATTCCTTTGATATTTTTGAGAATTAATCATGGATAAATTACATCAAAAACTATCTAGGTAGTTTCAGCAAGGCTACAGTTCGATTATATATATATTAACTTTATTGGAAATATATGATAAACTATCCAAAACCTTCACTTTCATGTCCGTAAGAATCTTTCATGAATTTTGGAATCAAAATAATGAGAAGAGAGCAACAACTTTGTATCTCAAAACAATGGTTCATTTTGGGCCTTGATCTGTGGAAATGTTTGGACTTTGATCAAAGATTGGGTATGTTGAGACTGATGAATCTTTGGAGTTCCCAACACGACCCATCAGAAGTTGCGGGTGGGAAGTAAAACTATAATGCAATCTCCAGAGTTAACACCTTCGTTAATAGATGGTGGAATTAAGGTAATACTACTGACGTGTTGATGCTAGAACAATGTCAAATTCTGCTGTAGAACCATTCAAGGACTTGAATGCTAAAACATATCAAAGATCTTGGAGGATAGTTCATGAAGGAAATTGTTATGATACTTGAGTATTATCCTAAGATTAATTCTGATTGTAGGAATTTGGGAAAAATTAGATAGGCAAATGCCTCTATGGTTATGTTCTTGGTGAGAGTCCATTTGTTCAGGAAATATTAAATTTATGAACGCCAGATGGAGTCTAATTGGTGAAGTCAATTTCTGTATATTAGATTCAATGGTGAAAGTTCATGATAAGAAACTATTTGGCAAACTCTTAATAATGCTGGTGACATGTTTAAATAAGAGATTTATAATCGACGGATGGCAGTTAGGTGTTGTAATTGCAAGGAATGGATCATATAGAGATCAATTATTTTTAGAAATCAGGCAGTGAAAATTGGGTGGAGGTTAAATTTACTGTGAACAAGGGTTGATGATGTATATTATGAGATAAAATTGGTTAATTTATTTAAGAACATTGGATTGATGCCATCTAATCTTTTCAGAAGGTTGTTTCTTCTGTAGAGAATATTGGAATGTTGTCAAATAAGGAGACTGTTCTGCATATTAAAAGTGTCTAAGAAGAAATCTAAATGAAGACAACAATCATGTTAAAATGGTTGAGAATGATGGTTTATTTGATTATATGATTATGATATAGCATAAAGTAGGGACATCTACTTGGAATGATATTTAGAGGTGTAGCAAATAATTTGCTGGCTGTTCAGACTGGCAGTGGACTGAAGAATTGTACTAAAAGTAAGGGACTGATCCAGTTTAGACAAAAGGGATGATTTGTATATTTAGATTTCCAGTAGTTCTATCATCTTCAGAATAGTTAATTGAATTAGGGAAGCTCTTCTACTCAGTCAGGGATTGTTATTTACATGGAACTCAATCAGTCTGCCTATGCTATAGTATTTATACAAAAAAAGTAGGGAAGAGGCAAAAATAAGGGTAGCGGTCAGGTCTGTCTTGGTAGAAAAAAAGAATGTTCATTCAATGCTGGAATGTCAGTGTTCTAAATGATCCCATAAAACAGAGAAGTTGAAAATTGGGGTAAGAACAATTATTTGAAGGTTTAAGAGAACATACTGCTTATTTTAATGTTCTATGGACATATTGTAAGAGAACATACTGCTTATTGTAAGAGAACTACCTCAGATTCTTTAACATTGAACTAAAATTGAGAATCTTTTGCAGCTTATTAATGACATGGAAGATTTCGATTAAGGGTTGCAAGATGTCTTCTGTTGTTCAAAAGTTAAAGCTGCTAAAGAAAAAATATTCTGAAGTACCGATTTTTTGCCAGAATTATTGATTAAAATATAAAGGTTCTCTTTTTACAAAAGAAGCTGCAAAGTAACTAAACTGATAAGAAATTACAGAGCTGAAAAAACCATCTGCTTAATATGACTCTCTAATTAGAATAATGCAAAAGCACAGGGTTGATTAGTTTCAGTCTTTAGATAACAGCCTAATTCTCTTTTACAATTTTAATCAATGCCCAAAGGACCATAACAACTTCAAGTAGATAACAGGATTAGTGATACAGATAAAAGCTGAAGGTCATGTAAGTAGAAGGTCGGTCGATCCAAATAAATTGGAAGTTTTGTCCTGTACTGAGGATGAACAAGCTTTTATTTATTGAAAGTAGAATATCTAATGAAGAACTTAACACAACCATTTTCTCATAGAAAGGGATCAAGCCTGCTGAACCAGATGGATGTATCAAAATTTTATCAGCATTGCTCGAATTCAATTGGTACTGAGGTGAGTGCAGCAATGAAAGAATTCTGCATCAGTGGGAAATATGCTGAAAGCAATTAATGATTCGTCTCTTTCATTAGTTTCTATAGTTAAAGCTCCAAACGTTTTGCAGGATTCTCACCTATTGCCTGTTGCATTGAAATATGTAAATGCATATCTAGGGTATATTCAAATAGAATACAGATGGCGATTAAGAATTTGGTTCAGTTTGCACTATAAGGAATTGAAAATTTGCTAATATTCAATAGACTCAAGAATTGCTTCAAAATTATCACAGGGCTCAAATTCCTTCAAAAGCAACTATCAAGTTAGATTTGCTGGTAGCATACAACTCACTGCTAAGAAGGTATTTGACTTCTTTTCAAAATTCAAATAATTGAAGAACTCTAGGTTTGCAGATGACCTCTTACTCTTTTGTGATGAGAATTTAACTCACTCAGGATTTTGCTATTCAAATCAGAAGCTTTGTGGGTTTGTTGGATTGTCAGAATATAGTTAAAGGATCAATTTATATAGAGTGTTAAAACTATTTTATGCCGGTCTACATGTGTCTTGCTAGTGTTGCTTTGTCAGGGTAAACAGTTGGAGTCATATGGTCTAATTATAAATAAATATTGCCTCTGTTTTGCGTATGTATGTTTCTCTTGCAACAGATGGCTAATCTGACAAACATTCAAGAATGCTGGAATAGGGGTTTGACTGTTCTACAATAAGGTAACTTGTACTGCTGATTGGTTGTTTTGTTGTATGTTCTATTACTTGAAGCTTGATTTTTTTTTTTTTTTTTGGGTAAGTCTTGAAGCTTGATCGATCCTTGGCGTAATAGCAATGTTTGTATCAATGACTTGGATGGTCAAGGCAGTGATTTAAAAAGGCGCTCGGGCGCTCGCCTAGGCGCTCGGGCGAGGTGAGGCGAGGCCCGAGCGCCTCGCTTCACTTCCAAGTGGCGCGCTTCAAAGAGGCGAGCGCTCAACCTAGGCGCTGGGTGCTTCGGGCGATCGCCTAGGTTAAACCAGGTGACCAAACCAGGATTTTAGGTCTGGTTCGGTCTCCGATGCTTTAGTTGGTTCAATCGAACCAACTAAAACCGATATCAGTTGTCGCTACCCAACCCTAACCCTGTTCGTTGCCGCTCCCGCTCCCGCTACTCGCTGTTGTCGCTGCTCGCTACCGCTGCCACTCCCGCTGTCGCTGCTCGTCGCTCCTGCTGTCGCTGTCGTCGCTTGCTGCTCCCGCTACTTGCCGCTGCCGCTGTCGCTTCCTCTTTTCTCAGTCAACACCTCCTTACACTCCTTTTCCTTCTTCTTCTTTTGTATACCGTTAACAGTATACAGTATACTATTAACGGTATACTATATACTATATTATTAACAGTATACTAATAATAGTATTTATATTTATTAGATTAATAATATATTTTTTTTGATTTTATATCTTAGATTTTTTTTAATTTAATAATATATTTTATTTAAAATTTTAAATAATTATATTTATTAATTATATTTTATATTTTTATATTTTAACGTCTCGTTTCATTCGGGCAAGCGCCTAGCGCTTATTAAATCACTAGGTCAAGGTTAGTGTGACTTTTGTGGATACAAAGTACAGCTAAGCTGTATACAAACAACTTTATCTGTTCTTGTATTGATGGGAGTCGTATTCAATTTACCCGATCTGATTTGGCTCTATATTCACTTTGGCTGCCAATCAAGTCACATATTTCACACACCAGAAAATGTTGTCACTGGCCTTGTAGCCCTGTTCTACTTGTTGGAACAGAGTTCTTGTCCATCGGAACTGTCCATTAAACTCTTGAGTGTCCAAGACCTATGTTTATGGTGGTTAAATTTGCATGCACTCTTTGCAACATATAAACATGTTATTGATATCCTTTGAATTGCATGTGCAGGTCCTAGCATTGGAAACAAAAATGAGCTGATAAGTCACATTCGCAGATGACAGCTCCTGCATGTTCTGAAGACAACAAGAAGAATGTAGTAACACGAAGACATGAACACATTGAGGAGTATGATGTGAACAGTTCCAACCATTCCGAGATATAGACAGTACTTGTTGGTATGCACAAATCACACCTCAAGCTTCATTAAGGTTCCATTTCCACTGGTTCTATGCAGGTGAAACAGGAGCGGAAAAGGAAGAAGTTCGACAGCAGATTAAAGATTATTAAACAGGCCAGAACTGATTCCTCATCAGCTCTCAGATCTATACACACATACCTCAGATTATACAAAACACGAATCTACCCCCATTACCCCACTGTTGTCAGCCTACCTACACTCGTCAAGGACGGGCCTATTTCATCCTTGCATCTCCCGTTGGGTCTGTCATTTTTTGGCCGCCCAACTCCTCTACCTCTGTACTTACGAATGCCCACACATTTTTTACAGACAAATTTTGCAGGCACCTCCTCAAAATCATCAACCCCTGCACACCTCGTGTGCTGCCACACTCCACAGGCGTCGCAGGCCATCATCCTCTCTCCATCATCGTCTTTGGCACCGCAGACACAGTCGACGATCCAGTTATCGACTCCCCGTTCCTTCCTGAACAGTCCCAGACTTTGGTCGATCCCAAGGAACCTTCCTCTCAACCGAGCTACCCCGTAGGAGCCGAACAAGGACTTGACGGGAGTCACGTCACTGGCTTCTTCATGGTCGAGTAGCTGCTCAGCTTGAAACCTCTGGAATACCAAGTAGGTCTCTTGGAATGTTTTCGTCACCTGCAGCTTGAGATCGGCGATGGTGGCACCTGCTGATAGAATCAGGAGTTCCGGTGGGGGAGCCGTGTAGTCCTCTGGATGGTCGACCAACTTGACGTGGCACCAAAGAGCCGTCGCAGATGATGGATTTGGAGGTGACAGGTACGATACAGACTCATCGTAATGTCTGATAAATTGCTTACAGTCGAGAAGCTTAACTGCAGAGCTGAGGGCAGATTCCCTCAAGGCACTTGGCTTGTAGGGTTGCATGGAGGCCGGGTTGAGCAGGGCATCGTAAAGGAATTTAAGGTCATGGATGAGATGGTCAGCGGATGGTCTCGGCAAACACTGGGCGGAAGATTGCTGGTTATCAGCTGCTTCAAGACTGAAATTTAAAATATGGTAAGACAGACGATCTCCGGCAAAAAGAAAAAAAATGTTGCATAAAAAACGAAATGCTAAATATTTACTTCACTAACCGGTACTCTATGGCCTTTGTCTCAGCGTTGTAGCGGGCAGTGACTACCATTCCATCGCCCACGGTCTTACCGACCACTCCCCTGAGGCAGCAGTCGAGCAGCTCCCGCGGCTCGATGGCGTAGCATGCGGCCCCTCGAAGAGCGCGCCAGGTCACCCACCGGGACCCACCAACAGCTCGTAGAACCTTGACAATGAGCTCTTCCGCCGGTTGTAAGCCATCCCTTGTCAATGCACACAGCACTCCAGCCACTGGTTTCTTCCCTGCAGGACTTTCAGGCTTAGCCCGCTCCGGGGCTTCGTGGAGTTGATGCAACACACAGCGGAAAAGGTCTCTGACAGTCACCGGTTGCTGATCCGAGAGCGACCTGTACAAGTCGATCGTGTTCTGGAGGGGAGTCCGAGGGTAGCCGCCGCGGGAGAAAAAGATGGAGAGCGGCACCTTGGACAGGGTGTCCACGGCCTTGTGGTAGGACTCGGCGGTGAGGGCAAAGCTACCAGCTCCAAACTTGTACCCCCAATTCCCGTACCAGGGATGGCCTGCAATGACGGCGTGGAGGAGGCGGTAGTCCATTCCGTGTTTCTTGGATATGTCCATGACGCTGACCTTCCTGTCATAAACAGAAACATCCACCTGGTAAGGCCACATGCGGGTAAAACAGTGTGCTTTTAAGTATGTTCAGCAAGCAATTAACTCTCGGGCATTCGAATGTAATGACAACTCGCAGGTCCAACAACCATGCCTGAAACAACTCGACGAACCTGACGCGGAGCATCTGACACAGCCGGTCCCAAAAGCTCATAATATCACATCCTGTCAAGTATTTAGAACCACCCTCTCTGCCGTTTACTCGTAGAAGATGGCCGAATCCGTTGGCATGCACAATTCCATGCAGCAAATTAGTAGAATCCTCCAACTGCAGGTATGCCCGATCCTCAAAAGTGTCATCGGTCGTCATCTCACAATTGCATGAGTAACACCTGCAAAACAAAAGCGTCCCGATCATGTTAGTCATAGGTACATAATAAAAGCTTTGCATTTTTCAGTACATAGAAAGTCTACCAGTAGCATAGTATTCATCAGAGGAAAGATGCCAGATATAATTCTCATGAAACGTAGCCACAATAAATACCAGAGCCAATCCAAACTGGAATGTACTTGCTTCCTAAATCCAGAATTAATCATATTTCTCAAGCTGTAACATTACTATCCTTACAAATATTAACTCTATTTACAAAGCAAAATTTTCATCAAATCAACCTATATGAATAGATTGTTACTTGATGGCTAACATGCCTAGCCACTAACATGCTTTAACAAATGTATTAGTCAGTCAATTTTAATCCTTTTACTTGGAGGAATTGTAGCTCTAGATAATGAAAAAACAAAAGGACCACAGCGCTCAAAGAAATGACTTGCTGGAAAGCAAGTGAGATACTCTCTTGCTGCCACATAAAAAAAGTTATCAAGGAACACAATAGGAATTGCTTCGCTGCAACTTCACCTGATAGGAAAACAACCAAAATGTTTATGCATTACTTATCAACTAAAAATATAAACATAAGTGACATTTGTATATTGAATCATTTGCATATGAAATGCGCCCATAAGAGATGGTGATTGCATCACCCTCACAAGATCCAGATGGCCATTGCCTCAAAGGAATCTTCTAAATCTTAAAGCCAATAATTTTGACAGATAAGCCTTATACACCAAAGAGGACCTTTTGGCTTAAGATAGAAAGGGTTAATCAGGAAGCTTTTTGCAACAATTCATATAAACAGAAAGTCTCGTATATTCACGAGATTCAACCTTTACAACACTAAAGACCACTCCCAAGGAAAATAATGTTTCTCAATCTTCTGAGAAGAATATTTATAATGGTGAGCTCATCTTATATGAATGACATGATATAGGAGACTGGATATGCTAAGCTTCTTTAAAGAACTCTAGATATACACATTAGAGATTAAATACCATATTCTTGACCTTCTTAAAATTCACAATTATCTGACACCACTACCAAAGAAATAGGTTCTTTTTAAGTATTATACTGAATGTGCACTGACAGGTAAGACTGTACAAAGAAACTAATCTTCCAAAGAAACCCACTATAACAATAGAAAAAAGAATCGGTCTTTGTATAGAAATGCAAGAAACTTGTTATGCAAGACAGAAGGAATATCAATCCAAATATGTCATGATGCTGTGTGCAGTAAAACCGTCTTCATGAAGAACATAGAAACAAAGGTAAAAGTCTGATGTTAACACTCACTGAAGTCAGATGTTAACTGAAAGAGTGCAAAATTGGACCACCTCCAAATTCAATGAATGAAAAATGTACCCTTCATAGGTCATGCAATGACTACTACAAGGATGTCATTACAATCGTAAACCAGACAAAGGAATTCATGCAAATTAATGTGTTTTTTTTTCAAATGTATAGAACTAATGCTGTAGTTTTATTGAACATAAGTAGACTGACTTGGCTTATATTATGTCATACATATCCAAAAGTTGCACAGAAAAGGAATAATAAGTGTTCTAAACAAGATTGAAAATCCTTACTAAACAACAATCACAAGAACTGGTAATTTGCTAATCATCCAAGCTCCTCTCACTTGTCCGACAGTTTTACCCATACCAAGTATGTGTGCAATCTATAGCTAGATCATATGACATGTTGAAGATCAAATGTCAAATTAATACCCTGAAAAGTAAAAGGTGATTAAACATATTGAAATAAGGCATCCAATACAGAGACCAAAGATGAAATCATATATCCCAAGTTGTCCTATTCAAAAAGGTACACGTCCTTGTGTTCAATTTGTTTCAACTGATTCATTGGTTGTTCCTTTCAATGTTTCTGCTTTCATGACCAGAAGAGTGGTCACAAGCTATTGCAATCAACAAAAAATCATTTAAACATCTTGTGTACCAATCATTTAAGCCACTGATGATGAAGCACATAGTCATGAAACTGAACCAACATTGGTTTATCCTAATCAGATAAAAAGATGCAATACTATTTGCTTTAACTCAAAACTTGCCAACATAAATAGTTCCTGTCAACTCAAATACAGTCCCACCAGTTATATTTATATAATCATCTGTAGACAAATATTCAAGTAGCAAGCAAACCAAAGAGCAGTTCCCACCTTAAATTAGACAATGACAGCAAGGTCCCACATCTGGTGCAGGTGACACCAGACGTCGACATTGAATTCTTATCATTTCGGATTATGAAATGGTAGCGCTTCCCACAAACCGGGTGATCGCTCCACCCTGCCGATTCACCAATTAAGCTCAGCAGTAGTAATAATAATAATAATAATTATTATTATTATTATTATATATATATATATATATATATATCAGACAGTTGTGACAATCACGAACCAAACGTGACAGCTGTCAGTCCAAACCAGATGGCCAGATCTGATCCGGTCAACCGAAAAATAATAACAGAAAAATATCCATAATTTAAAATATAATTAAAAATAGAAAATATATGGCATATAATATATAAAAATAGAAAACTTAGAGGAGAAGCAATCGAAGGAAAAATGAAATGAAAAATAGGTGAATACTCACCGACGACTCGGCATTGGTCGCAGTATATCGACTTCGATCGCGGCACGTCCTCCTCCACCACGTCGAGCGCCACCTCCGCCGCCTGGCCGTCGCAGTACCCGGCGCAGCCGCCGCCGACCCGGAACGCCACCCGCCACGTCAGCAGACGCGGCCCATCACCGCCCGCGGCCGAGGGGTGGGGGAGGATCGCAGGCGGTGGCGGCGGAGGCGCCGCGGGCCGGCCGTGCCGCGCGAGGAACGCCCGGATGTTCGCTCGGAACGGCCCGTCCAGCCCCGCGCCGTCGTCGGGGAACGTGAGGAAGTCGCAGAGGTCGGCGGTGACCCGCCGCTTCGCCCGCTTTAGCGGCCGCTCGTTCACTACCATGGGGCCGCCGGATCGCGTCGGGACCGTGGCCGTGGCCGGATCTCGTTGGTACGCCGGTTAGGGTCCGGATCGGGCTTGAGGAAGAAGCTAGAGAGAGAAAGAGAAGGGGGAAGCGAGAGGAGCGGATCGATCGGGTAGGGTTTGGGACGCAGGCTTCTAATAGGGGATGGGGAGGAAGAGGAGAGGACGGAGAAGGGGAGCGGGTAACCAGGGTTAAGGGGTCGGGTTAAGATTGGGGTTTCCAAAAAGAGGGCGGGAGAATTGGGGAAAGGAAGGATCGCGCCCTAATTTTGGGGGTCATTTTTCTCTTCCCTTTTAAATAAATAAATAATATTTAGAACGGGGAATAATTCAAGGCGGTGCGGGGACCCGCTCTCGGTTCCGGTGACCTCCGTTAAAGAAAGATAGCTCCCTAAATTTCCTCAATACCCTTGCTTTTGTTATCGGATCGGGTCCGTACGAAGATGGTCCGATATGATAAATCATGGGTCCAACCCATATTGGAGTTGTGAATGTGAGTTAGTATGCTTTATGATGTATGATTAATACAATAAATGTTCCTAAAATCATTTAGTTTGTAGATAAATAGGTGATAGAAATTTAAGTAAATAAATAATAAAAATAAATGTAATCAACTTCTCACAGTCTAAATCCATGTGAGAAATAGGATCCAAGATGAGGTTGCTAAGAGCTCAAATGGATCCAAATAATGTATTTGTAAATGCAGCGCATTCATCAATTTCAAATTTCCTCATATTAAGAAAATGTTTGGTAATTATGTCTCTGTATTTAGGTGTAAATATTTGGTACTATCCTTGTAATAACTCATAAGATAAAGGGAATAATTTTTACAAACCAGATTTATCAAATATTCAGTTGATTTTCTTTATATATTCTCTTTTTTCTTTTTAATTCCCTTAAAGTGAGTAAATACTTCGATTATCGGATCGGGTTATCGGAGTTCAAATCTAGAACCCTTTAATGTCCTACTGTAGTGTAGGGTGCCGGCACAATCGAAAGGCAGGGAAGCCCAAGAAGCAGAGCAGCCGTCTAACTACGAAACTACCCTCTTCAAAACACGAAATTACAACCCATGCCAAGCGTCGTAAATAATACTTTAAAGTGTGAGATTTTAGAATACTTTGAACACTCATGTATTCTTTAAAATCAACACTAATAATACTTTAAAATCAATAAAGATTTATATTATAATATTTTTAATAGACTTATCGTGTCAAAAAAAAAATAAACTTATTCAAAAATATCAATAATCAATAATATTTTATACATGAAGGATTAGAAAAACCTAAAAACAAAATTTTCTCCCCCTTTAAAGTATTAGTGTTGGATATTGGGTCGTGCATCTCAGACTTAAATGCGATGACATATTACATGAGGCTGCTGCCACTATGAGGTCGCATCAGTGTCCTTTACAGATCGGCAATTGTGTGTTCTCATGATTTGAACCTTCGAATCATTATTGGCAAAGCACCATCAAATGAATAGTTGTTGTGGGAAGACCAAAGATAACAATCTTAATGAATGATCAACTGCACAAATAATATTGTATTCACATCTCATCAAACAAATAGATTAGAATTAAAAGTTCCTTTGATCGTCCGAGATGAGAGATAGACGAAGTCACTATCCAAATAATGATTAAATATTAAATAAGATATTCTTTATCGTAGTATTTAAAAGTAGAAAACAAATAATGATTGATGGGAATGTCTTCGGTGAATGAAAAATTAGAAAGTAAATAATGATTGATGAAGTGTGTACCAAATTTGGTTTTTGAAATTAGGAAAATAATTAAAGTGTATTTATTGCATCGACAACTTTGTCATAGTAGAGAGTATATTTTGATCGATATGATGTGGGAAAAAGATGAGTGATGCAAAACGACTGAAAGGTTAATTCCAAACATATTATTTTTACCATAAAATTGAAATATAAATATAAATATGGTATAATAAGATATTTGATTAGACAAGATGAACACACTAGAATAGGGTGAAAGAGAATAGTAACTTTCCAAGAAGAGAAATTTTTTTATTGTATAATGTTATTTACTTTTAGATTTATGGTATTCACAATCCAAACTTTGATATAAATACAATAAGTTAATGACTTTAGAGGAGTGACTTCTACGTGAACACAATGATGAATTACTATTTTTCTTATATGGTTCCACAAGATAGGTATTCCATCATGAACATAGCCAAATACGAAGTACTTATAAAAAAAAAAATTGATCTAAAATAAAATGAAAATCGATGACTATATACTTCATTTATAAGCGAAAGATAAGATTAACAAAAAAAAATATTAGTATCACCAATATTATGGTAATATATAGTTGGAGAATATGATTGAGAAATCTAAAATTTACAAAGTAAAATTTTCACCCAATTAATCTCAACAGTTATAGAGGCAACAATATGTTATTCAACCTCTAGTGATAGTTTTATATTTATTTGAACTCCAATGGATTGAGTTATCTCTAATAAAAAATACGTAAGTTAGGATGTTCGATCATAATGATTCTGTAGAGTCAGAAGACCATATATGAAAGTACCTTTCAAGTTATAGAGATTCCACTTGATTATACTCTAATTACTTCATGATGATTGATATATGAACTAAGATAGTTTGTTAACTATAAATAAAAAAGTATTTGATCGATTGATCCCAAGGGATATAAATACATTCATAATTGTAACTCTAAGCATGAGAATTGATTTTTCAAGGAAGAAAACATCTAAAATGTGCATACATATGGTAATAGACATTCAACTTCTTATATATATTTTAGACCTTACAATGGACTATTAACATGGAACTTTAGTGTTAGGCCCAAGACGATGGTTTCATGTGATTCTACATCTCAATTATTTTTTCAAGTCATTATTACCTATTATAAGTTGGTATGAAAAAATAGATTCTTTGTTTACATGAATCCATTATCTGATGAGAGAGCACAAGAATTTAGAACATCATAACACCTCCCTTACAGATTTCCCAATAATGATCTTAATCATTTTTAGTTCCACACTAAACATCTTAGCTTAATCAGAGTATCTCCAAATTTAGATCTTCATCCTGAATCTTCTTGTTGAAAATTCTTAGCACACAAGGCTTTGACATTTTGGGCTTTAGTAGACAGTCTTATGTTGCCTTGATGTTGAAGCAAAAGTCCCTTTTTACAGTTGTTTACAACTAGAAAAGATGATGAAGAATGAAATTACAGGTTAAGTGCCAAGTTTGAAGACCATCAATGCTCAATGGAGATGAAGATTGAGACCATCATTGCTGCCTAAGCTCTCACCAATTCGGTTTGATACACCTCAGCAAAAGAAAGACATAATAATAATTGTAAGTGTCTACAAATGAACTCTATGTTTGAGATGAGTAAGGTATTTATTACTTGCAAATTGGAATAGACTTGCATCAGATTTAACTTGTATGATGCTTTTAATGCTTCACGCAACAAAGAAGGCATAGGTTTTTTTGCTTAAGCTCTGGTGGTGGTGCTTATATTTGGTAGGTTGCAAAGCCACTGCAATCAAGACATTAGCAATCAAGGAAAACATTATATTATATGGGAAGGAGTCTCCAAACTGAAATAGGAAGGCCACATCTATGACTTATTATAATTTTGTTTGAGAAAAGTTTAAATGTTTGTTGAACTTTTATAATGTAAATATTCACTGCTTGGCTTTAGATGACAAATTTTTTTGGGGATCATGTTTAAAGGATTTAATCTATTTTGTGCTTTGAGGAGGAGGATGATTATCTCAACTGTACTAAGGTTTCAACACAAAGCTTTCTTTCTAAAAGAAGACAAAGTAGCAAAACTAAAGATTAACCATCTAATCCACCTCTCATGTTTCTTTGTTTCTTAGAATTCAAGTGATTACAGTACTCTTTTTTTTTTTTTTGTGCTTTTCGACTAATCCAATTAACTAAATGATCCAACTTTATTTCCTTCCTATTAGACACAATGAGGACTTCTATTTGATAATTATATAAAAAAGAAAAAAATAAGGTTTTATATGGATATTCCTAATGAGATTAGACCCCAAGCTCCTTTTAAACTGTTCTTTTACTTTTTCTTGTGGTGGCTGCCCAAAGATGCTTGGAATCAAATCCACCACATGTTGGCCCTTCAAAGGTGATTTGTGGGACAGTCAATTATTGAGGATTTGAGCTAAAAGAGTCTGACAATTGATTATTACAGCTGATGCCTCTTCATAGTGGTGTGTTCTTAGCTTCAGTAAGATTTGAGGACAGGTTGATAAGAGCAGAATCTAGATATGCATTGCTCCGAACTGATTTGACAAAAAGGTAATCAAATAATATGTCACATCGATTCGATTAAAGCATTATTTGGACTCCTTTCGTACGAGGATGATACTTCGACAGCATGACCCAACGTGATAGGACAATCTATTTGATTAAAATGATAATTGATGGTATCTAATATTATTAACATGAGCTATTAATTACTTCATAATCATAATGACTTACGTGATCGTTTCTGATATTAATCTTTTCTTTGGCTCGATGATCACACTTGTATATTACGAAAGGCTAAAGGTTCATCTATGAAATTGATCGAGAAACTTTAGTTTCTATAAATTTTTAAATCGTCATAATAATCTTATGTTAATTTAAGCGTCAAAGAGATTGTTATCGGATTCATCCCTCACATAATTTTATAGGATTATCTACTAAATCTCTTATCTTTCAAACCTCTTAATGTGCTAGACAATCCTAATTAATTTGACTTAACAAATAGTTGACAAAGTCCTTAAGGTGTCGTTCGAGTTGTTGTTACTAAGCCAACCTCCCATGAAGGCACTTAAGGTGAGGAAGCTTAGGTAGACTGCAACTACTGATCGAAGAACTCGATGAGATCCACAACAGTGAACATCTACGAGATATCTAACATGAGGAATTATAGTGCGATAAAAAAGACAGACGGACATTTGGTTGTCTCTTAAGAAAATATGCAAGAACGCTTATATTGCTTGATGAATGAAGTTCTACATGCTGTATATTTATACATATTTAGAATTGTTGAATCTCGTATTTTGATGATGAAACTACTTGATATATGTTTATGATTTAATCTGCGTTTTGAGTGACGCAGGATGCTTCGATCAAGATGAGACAATTAAAGCAGGAAAATCATGTTGTGCCGAAGGAACATGTCAGAAGATTGGACGTCGGGCCGGTGGATCGGTCGGCGTATCGACAGAAGGCTTCGGGCCGTGGACTCGGGCATCGGGCCAAGAAGAGCGGGTATTGTGCCAAGGATATCGGAGTTGCGGAGTCAACTGGCCGATTGGGCAATAGGCTGCACGAGAGGACGATGCGCCGAAGAATCGGACGAAGCGTCGAGGGACCAATGACATGTCGGACAACTTGGTTAATTGCTTAGGATTAATTGTCTCGATTGAAGTTTTGTTTTGTTGTGCAGGATTAACTATGATAACAATGAAGACATAAAGCGAAACAAAGTGTCGGAGTCAAGCGCGAAGGATTTGTTGCGAGTTCGAGAGTTCGACGGAAGTCCGAAGGTTCGTCGGGAATGCTACCGGAACTAGCCGAGAATGAGTTGGGAGCTTGCCGAAGGCTTTTTCGGAAGCTCGCCGGAAGGTTCGTTGGAAGTTCGCGGAGCTCGCCGAGAAAGATCGGAGCTTGCCGACGAAGCTCGTTGAAACTCGCTAAGATCAAATCGTGAAGTCTAGGAGCTTGCCGGGAGTCCGCAGAATGGTTTCCGAGAATTCATCGGAAGACCGCCGGAAGTTTGCCGGAAGCTCGCTAGAAGAAGTCTTGACTTGTGGACTTTGTAATAGCTTAGAAAATGTCTTTAAATTCATAGTTAGCACGTTAATTAGGGTTAGGATTAGGTGTTAATCCTATAACCCAAGTAGGAGCCAATTAGGCCCAAGTTCGGACTGGTTTGGACCAAGTTTGGAGCCAAACCAAGTGAGCTGGAATAGTGAAAGAGGTGCCACCGCCAGGGTTGGAGGTAGCACCGCCCAGGCTATGTCTTCCAGCGAAGACTGGGCGGTGCAACCGCCCCAGCCAAGAGGTGCAACCGCCCAGGATATGTCTCCCAACGAGACTGGGCGGTGCAACCGCCCCAGCCAAGAGGTGCAACCGCCCAGGGCTCAGTCTCCAAGCGAGACTGGGCGGTGCAACCTCCTCTGTCAAGAGGTAGCACCGCCAGAGCTCAAGTTTCGAGCTCTGCCAAGAGGTGCAACCACCGAGCTCGGTCTTCGAGCTCTGGCAGAGAGGTGCAACCTCTTTGGACAGGAGATGCATCGCTTGAGCTCGGTCTTCGAGCTCTGGCAGAGAGGTGCAACCACCTCTGGCAGAGAGGTGCATCAGCCTGAGCTCAGTTTCGAGCTCTGCCAGGTGATGCAACCACCGAGCTCAAGTTTCGAGCTCTGCCAGGCGGTGCAACCACCGAGCTCAGTCTTCGAGCTCTGGCAGAGTGGTGCAATCGCCTGAGCTCAGTCTTCGAGCTCTGCCAGGCGGTGCCACCTCTCCAGTCAAGAGGTGCAACCGCCTGATCCCAGAATTCTGGGATTTGATCGATTTGATCGTTTTGAGCTCCAAATTTGAATTGGGTTGGGGCATATAAATACCCCACCCATTCAACACTGAAAAGTAACAGATCCACACCGAATTCTTGATCTTTTCAGTGATTCTAAGAGCTCAAATTTGTGTAAAGTCCTAAAGTTCTCCTCCTTCTGTTCTTCAAGTATTGAGTTGTAAAGAGAGAAGAGAAAGGATCTGTAAAGGTTGTCTCCTGAGCCTGTCAAAAGGAGAGAAACTGTAAAAGGGCAGTTAGCCTTCGCCCATTGAAGGAAGGCAGCTAGTTGACGTCGGTGACCTCGTCGGAGGAGGAAGCCAAAAGTGGAGTAGGTCAAGACTTACCGAACCACTCTAAATCTCTGGTTTGCTTTTACCTTGAGCACTTTATCATTACTGCAAACCTCCTACATTGCTACTGCCCTCTGCGCCTTTACGAACGAGTTTCTAAGCTATGATCTTTCAGAATCTGCATTCAAACGTAAATCGTGTTTTCGTACGATCTTCACACTGTAGTTTACGCTTACATTCGGATTCCATTTATAACTGCAAATTGCTTTCTACGTAAAACGCTTTTCAAGGTTCAAAACTGCTTTTAGACGCAAAACTACATTTAGACGTAAAATTACGTTTAGACGTAAAACTGCGTTTAGACGCAAAACTGCGTTTAGACGTAAAACTGCGTTTAGACGCAAAACTGCGTTTAGACGCAAAACTGCGTTTAGACGTAAAACTGCGTTTAGACGTAAAACTGTGTTTTGACGTAAAACTACGTTTGGACGTAAAACTGAGTTTAGACGCAAACTGCGCTTAGACGCAAACTGCGCTTAGACGCAAACTGTGTTTAGACGCAAACTGCGCTTAGACGCAAAACTGCGCTTAGACGTAAACTGCACTGTGATTCTGCTTTTATATCGAAATCATTTTTTATCGGACGAACGCAGCTTTAGCTTTTAAATTGCTGTAAGATTTCCGCTGCACTAATTCACCCCCCCCCCCCCTCTTAGTGCTCTCGATCCTAACAATTGGTATCAGAGCGGGGTATTTCTCATTTCGGATTTACACCTGAGAGAAATGGCTCTTCAAGAGGGCTTTTCGATCTTTCGTCCACCGTTGTTTAACGGATTGGACTACACTTATTGGAAAACTCGAATGAGAGTTTTCTTGATTTCTACAAATTTAGACTTATGGAGTATCATTGAAAACGATTTTCAACTTCCCTCCAAACCGATGAACGAATGGTCGGATTTGGAGAAGAAGAATTTTTCTTTAAACGCAAAGGCTATGAATGCCTTATTTTGCGCATTGGACAAAAATGAGTTCAATCGGATTTCTACGTGTGAAACGGCTTTTGACATTTGGCGAATTCTTGAAATCACGCACGAGGGAACTAGTAGAGTCAAACACTCGAAAGTTCACTTTTTATTGCATGATTTTGAGTTTTTTCAAATGCAACCAAGCGAGACTATAGGCGACATGTACACCCGTTTCACGGATGTCGTCAATAGTTTAAGAGCTCATGGAAAATGTTTTTCGGATTTTGAACTCGTAAACAAGATTTTGCGTTCTCTTTCTAAAAAGTGGGATTCAAAAGTAACTGCAATACAAGAAGCTAAAAATCTAAACAACTTACCACTTGAAGAACTAATTGGTTCATTGATGACATATGAAATGGTGCACAATGCACATGATGAACATGTTGAACACAATCACCTTCCAAAGAACAGGAAGGATTTGGAACTCTGGACAAATGAATGCCACTTGAGCGATGACTCAAGTGATGAGGACAATGATGAACAAACCAACCTTCCAAAGAACAGGAAGGATTTGGGACATAGAACATTTGAAGACCACTCGAGCGTAAGCTCAAGTGATGGTGAACTTAAACTACAAATGAAACGAAAATTAAAAAGCAAAAAGAATGGAACTACTTGCTTTAAACGCAAGAAGAAGAACAAAAATTGGGATGAATCGAGCTCATCTGAAGACGAGAAAGTCAACAAAAGCGAGGCGACAAAATACGCCTTACCACCCTACGACGTTGAGGTAATTAAAATGCCTTTGGTTTATTTTGAAATTACTTGATGCTTTCATGATATATTTTCTTTTTTAGTTTAGAATTAATTTTCTTGAAAATTACATGTTTAAAAATAAAAATACAAAAATTATGATCATGCTGATAATTTCGAAAATAATATTGCATATTTTATGATAAACAAACAAAATGATTTTGATCATGGTTAAGAAGTAATAATGTGTATCATGTTTGATTAACATTGTTGAATGAAATCACGTTTGATTTAAAGTAATGCATAAAGATGTAATATGAAATGGTTATTAACAATTTTATGCATGTGATTTTAAGTTATCCATGATCATGAGCTTGTTTGATCTTCTTGACTTAATTTTAAGATCTATAGCAAAAATCATGTCTGAATATATGAAAGTGTTAATTTCATTTTTGGATTCACTTAACAATTGGTATCCTAACAATCAGATTCTCTCGTACACTTATGAAAAATATTTTTCTAAAATGGATTTGATGAAATGATTCCTGCTTATAAATTCCATCTTGAAATATGAATGATAGTGTTTTTGCTTACAAAGATTTGTTTCACGTTCATATCTCCTATGATTCATGTGCAGAAAAAGAATTTATAAATCATAATACAATGAGATTTCTTATGCAAAAATAAAGTGCTTTTGTGATTCTTTGCTAAAGAGAATAATTATTAAAATCATGATCTTGGTAATTATAACATGGAGCTCTTTATAAATCAAGATCGTTCATTATGCTCCCTACATTTATCAAAAAAGGAGTTCTTCAAATGAAATGCAATTCAATGAAGTGTCATATTGATATCTTGAAACTTGGAATATTTTAAAATGTGATCTTGATAAGAATGTTTCAAGTTGCTCTTTGTACTATATCTTTTCGAATGAATCATGAGCCTTGATATCATATATTTCATAATACAAGATTTCTTTGCCTTATGTCTTGAACTTTAATGCTTATCTTAATTTGGCATATAAAGACTAAGGCATGCTTAGGTGAAAAAGAATCTCTTAAAAAATGCTTTTCCCATCTGATCGAGATTAATGATTTCATGATATTTTGTGAATCTCGAAATTAATTTTAATGACTAGATTATGAATTTCAAATTAATAATTTGATTTGAATAAGTTTTATCTAAATCATAATCTTGATCTTGCAAAATTGAAGTCACAAATAATATCTTGTGGTATTCATGAATTGATACTCACAATATGAAAGCATTGATATTCATGACTTGAATTGGATTGAAACATTGTATGCTTAATTTAATCATTCTCCTATGTTTCAAAAATTCCTTAAATGCCTTATGTGATGATTGAAAACTAATCTGCTTTATGATGAATTACGAATCATGACTTGATCTATGATATAAATGCCTTGAAATGATTGAAATATTTAACACTTTTATGCTCTACCCCCTACTTTCTTCTTGTTTTCAATGATAAAATGGGGAGAAGTTTTGATCATGCATGGTAGGATATAATTTGACAAAATTGATACCATCATGATATGAAACATTAATGTAATTATGAATGGTGATATGATATCATGCATGTAATACTTCAACTTATGATAATGATGCATGCAATGATAAAATATTCATGATGAAAAATTGTCTTGACATTCATAACTTGATTATCCATCATTTGTCATGATTTTGAAATCGTTCTAAAAGGAAAAGAGAACTACAAAACTGTATTCTTTCTTTCATTTTTACAATGACAAAGGGGGAGATAGCTAGCTTGTACTAGTCAAGAAGATGCAAAAACTTGATTGCGAGCTTGCCTATTTTAAGAAGCAAAGATTGCTAACTTGCTTATTTCAAGAAGAAAAATTGTCTTCTTGAACATCACTATCTTGAATATCTCAAGAAGCAAAACTTGCAATTTGCACATTGCAATAGGAAGCAAGAATCATGAGCTTACACAAGAAATTTATCTTGCATTTGCTTTCGAAATTTTTGCTAGCTTATATATTGTGAAACTTGTATATCATAAAAATTGCTAGCTTGTTGGTCTAAAGAGAAGCAAAAAGTTGCTATCTCAAAAGAAGAAAATGTGCTATCTTGTCTATCTCAAGAGGCAAAAATGCTAACTTGCGCATCTAGCAAAATGAGCAAAATTTTCAAGAAGCAAGAGTTGCCTTCTTGAACATCTCTAATTTGCTAGCTTGCATAATATAGAACTTGCTATCTTGAACATTACCAAAAGTGCTATCTTATATGCTATAAAACTTGCATATCTAAAACTTGATAGCATGAATGTTCTAAGCATGATGTAACACTTGCTAAATCTTCTAGCTCCAAGATTGCATGATGATAAAACTTGATATTATGATTTTCATGCAAAGAGTTGAACCAATATCACACACAAACACTTGATTGTGATACTTCTCCTTTTTGTTGATGACAAAGGGGGAGAAGTATGTTGATGAAAGTATGTTGATGACATGACATGTGATGCATAAGTTTATGCATATGTTCATGTTGACGTATTGCAAGTATTCATGATGAATATTGCAATGACTTGAATTCAGTTTGAATTCAAGGTTCTATCAATATGGCATATTGATAGGGGGAGTTTGTTTAAACTCCGGGAGTTAAGTTTAACTCCGTCATCAAGTGGTTGTCATCATCAAAAAGGGGGAGATTGTTGAATCTCGTATTTTGATGATGAAACTACTTGATATATGTTTATGATTTAATCTGCGTTTTGAGTGACGCAGGATGCTTCGATCAGGATGAGACAATTAAAGCAGGAAAATCATGTTGTGCCGAAGGAACATGTCAGAAGATTGGACGTCGGGCCGGTGGATCGGTCGGCGTATCGACAGAAGGCTTCGGGCCGTGGACTCGGGCATCGGGCCAAGAAGAGCGGGTATTGTGCCAAGGATATCGGAGTTGCGGAGTCAACTGGCCGATTGGGCAATAGGCTGCACGAGAGGACGATGCGCCGAAGAATCGGACGAAGCGTCGAGGGACCAATGACATGTCGGACAACTTGGTTAATTGCTTAGGATTAATTGTCTCGATTGAAGTTTTGTTTTGTTGTGCAGGATTAACTATGATAACAATGAAGACATAAAGCGAAACAAAGTGTCGGAGTCAAGCGCGAAGGATTTGTTGCGAGTTCGAGAGTTCGACGGAAGTCCGAAGGTTCGTCGGGAATGCTACCGGAACTAGCCGAGAATGAGTTGGGAGCTTGCCGAAGGCTTTTTCGGAAGCTCGCCGGAAGGTTCGTTGGAAGTTCGCGGAGCTCGCCGAGAAAGATCGGAGCTTGCCGACGAAGCTCGTTGAAACTCGCTAAGATCAAATCGTGAAGTCTAGGAGCTTGCCGGGAGTCCGCAGAATGGTTTCCGAGAATTCATCGGAAGACCGCCGGAAGTTTGCCGGAAGCTCGCCAGAAGAAGTCTTGACTTGCGGACTTTGTAATAGCTTAGAAAATGTCTTTAAATTCATAGTTAGCACGTTAATTAGGGTTAGGATTAGGTGTTAATCCTATAACCCAAGTAGAAGCCAATTAGGCCCAAGTTCGGACTGGTTTGGACTAAGTTTGGAGCCAAACCAAGTGAGCTGGAATAGTGAAAGAGGTGCCACCGCCAGGGTTGGAGGTAGCACCGCCCAGGCTATGTCTTCCAGCGAAGACTGGGCGGTGCAACCGCCCCAGCCAAGAGGTGCAACCGCCCAGGATATGTCTCCCAGCGAGACTGGGCGGTGCAACCGCCCCAGCCAAGAGGTGCAACCGCCCAGGGCTCAGTCTCCAAGCGAGACTGGGCGGTGCAACCTCCTCTGTCAAGAGGTAGCACCGCCAGAGCTCAAGTTTCGAGCTTTGCCAAGAGGTGCAACCACCGAGCTCGGTCTTCGAGCTCTGGCAGAGAGGTGCAACCTCTTTGGACAGGAGATGCATCGCCTGAGCTCGGTCTTCGAGCTCTGGCAGAGAGGTGCAACCACCTCTGGCAGAGAGGTGCAACCACCTCTGGCAGAGAGGTGCATCAGCCTGAGCTCAGTTTCGAGCTCTGCCAGGTGATGCAACCACCGAGCTCAAGTTTCGAGCTCTGCCAGGCGGTGCAACCACCGAGCTCAGTCTTCGAGCTCTGGCAGAGTGGTGCAATCGCCTAAGCTCAGTCTTCGAGCTCTGCCAGGCGGTGCCACCTCTCCAGTCAAGAGGTGCAACCGCCTGATCCCAGAATTCTGGGATTTGATCGATTTGATCGTTTTGAGCTCCAAATTTGAATTGGGTTGGGGCCTATAAATACCCCACCCATTCAGCACTGAAAAGTAACAGATCCACACCAAATTCTTGATCTTTTCAGTGATTCTAAGAGCTCAAATTTGTGTAAAGTCCTAAAGTTCTCCTCCTTCTGTTCTTCAAGTCTTGAGTTGTAAAGAGAGGAGAGAAAGGATCTGTAAAGGTTGTCTCCTGAGCCTGTCAAAAGGAGAGAAACTGTAAAAGGGCAGTTAGCCTTCGCCCATTGAAGGAAGGCAGCTAGTTGACGTCGGTGACCTCGTCGGAGGAGGAAGCCAAAAGTGGAGTAGGTCAAGACTTACCGAACCACTCTAAATCTCTGGTTTGCTTTTACCTTGAGCACTTTATCATTACTGCAAACATCCTACATTGCTACTGCCCTCTGCGCCTTTACGAACGAGTTTCTAAGCTATGATCTTTCAGAATCTGCATTCAAACGTAAATCGTGTTTTCGTACGATCTTCACACTGCAGTTTACGCTTACATTCGGATTCCATTTATAACTGCAAATTGCTTTCTACGTAAAACGCTTTTCAAGGTTCAAAACTGCTTTTAGACGCAAAACTACATTTAGACGTAAAATTACGTTTAGACGTAAAACTGCGTTTAGACGTAAAATTGCGTTTAGACGTAAAACTGCGTTTAGACGCAAAACTGCGTTTAGACGTAAAACTGCGTTTAGACGTAAAATTGTGTTTTGACGTAAAACTACGTTTGGACGTAAAACTGAGTTTAGACGCAAACTGCGCTTAGACGCAAACTGCGCTTAGACGCAAACTGTGTTTAGACGCAAACTGCGCTTAGACGCAAAACTGCGCTTAGACGCAAACTGCACTGTGATTCTGCTTTTATATCGAAATCATTTTTTATCGGACGAACGCAGCTTTAGCTTTTAAATTGCTGTAAGATTTCCGCTGCACTAATTCACCCCCCCCCCCCCCCCCCCCCCCTCTTAGTGCTCTCGATCCTAACAAGAATAACTTAATTGTCCTCCTTATGAATCAAGATGATTGAGCTTGAATCATGGGATGATTAATATGATCGAGATACAAAATGTAAGTGTATCAAGATTATATCCTATTAATTTTTTAATGCATGACCTACGGTGGATGAGGGGATTTTTGAACTTGAGTGATACTTATGGATTTTGTATGCTTGAATGGAGAGGTTATGGTGGTGCGAAGATAAAGAATATGGTGTGATTTAAAAATATGTCATGGTACGCACCAGGCCTGATGTAAATGTTATCCACAGTAAAGACTTGGTTATCTAGACACTTCTTCATGACTTAGGGGAAACATCCTATATCTTGGGAATTCAGATCTATAGAGATAGATCCAAGAGGATGCCTAGCTTGTCCTAGTCCAGGTACATAGAAATCATTGTCAAAAATTTTGGCATAAAAAATTATAAGAGATGTCTCGTACCGATGAGACATAGGATATCGCTTTCTAGGAGTATGTCTCTAAAGACTCCTAAAGAAAGGACGAACATGGATAGGATACCCTATGCCTCGGCGATAGAGTCTATCATATATGTCATGCTATGTACCAGACATTATATAGAGCATGCTTTGAGTGTCATAAGCATGTATCAAGCGGATCTAGGCTTAGAGTACTGTAAAGCAGTCAAGTGTATCCTTAAGTACTTAAGAATGACTAAGGATCTTTTACTAGTATATGGAGGTAGTAGCCCTAGGGTTGAAGGCTACATGGACTCAAGTTTCAGTCCGATATCGATGATAGCAAGTCGAATTCAGGATACATGTACACTTTGAATGAAGGAGCAGTGTGTTGGAAGAGTTCTAAGCAAGATACTACTATTGACTCGACCATAAAGGTAGAGTAAATTACTATAGTAGAGGCAGCAAAGGAGTGAGTCCGGATGAAGAAGTTCATCATAGATTTGGGAGCCGTGCTAAGCAACAAGGAGTCGATTCCCTTATATTACGACAACTACGGGGGATTGCTCAAATAAGGGAACTCAGGTCTCATAAGAAAGTGTTCTGAGGAGGTTCTAACTTATTAGAGAGATCATGACCCGAGGAGATGTAGTAGTGGAAAAAGTTCCATCCGAAGATAACATTGCAGATCTGCTGACAAAGCCGTTGTCTCATATTGTCTTTGAGCGTCACAGGAGTCTGATGGGGATCAGACACATAAGTGATTGACTTTAGCTCAAGTGAAAGATTATTAATCATATGTGTCTGGCAAACCAATCACGTGAGTGATGGCACGTGTGACTTGACGCGCAATTTTTTTGCTTATTATATTTTGACATTTATCACTTTATATTACTTGTATATATATATATATATATATATATATATATATATATATATATATATATGTATATATATATATATATATGTATATATATATATATATGTATATATATATATATATGTATATATATATATGTATATGTATATATATATATGTATATGTATATATATATATGTATATGTATATATATATATATGTATATGTATATATATATATATGTATATGTATATATATATATATGTATATGTATATGTATATATGTATATGTATTTATATGTATATATATATATATATATATATATGTATATGTATGTATATATACATATATATATATATGTATATATACATACATATACATATATATATATATATATATATGTATATATATATATATGTATATATATATATATATGTATATATATATATATATGTATATATATAATATATATGTATATATACATATATACAATAAATACGAGCATATCATATATATACGAGCAGTATGATCATCGAGGCAGAACATTCGATATGGAGAGGAGAACGACGAGCAGTATAATCGTTGAGCTATCCACTGTACAGAATAAATTAAAGACCTATAACTAGAGCAAATAAGGAGAGGATGGTAATAGTCCATTTTCAGTTGTAGATCAAAGTAGCAAGGAAAAGTAAATGTTAGCAACTAAATGTTCTTTCGAAGTAAGCAAAGAACCAGGAATATAACGATGGCCAAAAAGCTCACACCATCCACACCTTCAACTTCCACCGAGAGTTGGAAAGTCTTCAGGGAGACATCCATCTTCTGCAAGCAAACAATTCATTCATCTCCAGTGTCCACTCTTGTGCTGAGACCAATAGAAGCAGCAGCTGATGGTTGGCCATCATGGCCTTTACTACAACATGATTCTGCATCACGCAACTTTGCCATGGCATGGGATGTGGACTGTAATTGGCTGCTATTCTGATGTGGTGTCATCTCGCTCAAAGGCCATGATGCCTTTATGTTGCATGATCAGTGTGTGAATATAAAGAGGCACTTTTGGTAGGCATGCTGTCAAACTAACTGTAGTTTGTGCTCAGTTCAGTTTTCCAGTAAGAGTGAAGCTTTAGATAACACATGTCAATGATTGCATGAGTGGGTCCTTTGTCACTTCATTTCTGGAGAAATAGTTCCTCCCTGTTCTGCAAGTTCTTGCAGTGAGTTCCACCAGTCTTCGTTGATACCCTACACAACAAACAATAACATGTAGAACATGCCTTTAATCACCCATATATGTGAGCTACTGTTGTCATTTTGAGGTCCACCAGCTGCTTTAAATACGAGCAATAGGATGAACCTTAGATCCATGGAATAGTGAGGAGGTTCCCAACCTAACTTCACTGGTATAACATTCCCAAAGAAAAGTACAGGAAAATGAAGAGTTTATATTTAAACTACATTCAAACTTCAGCAATTCTTGTCAAATATGACAGTCCCTGTTTTTACAAAAAGTACATATTAAACCATCAAAGTCTTCCTGGATATCAAAACATGAGAGAGAGAGAGAGAGAGAGAGAGGTGGACCTAACCATGGTGGTGTTGGAGGAGTGACAAGAGGAGTCAGAACCCAAGGGACCAAAAATATCCACCCTTGGGACCATAGGGTGGTAGAGAACTCCAAAGCCTGTGGAGTTCATCTGAACTCATGGACAGGAGGGTAGGGCTAAGTGCCAAAAACAAACATTAGCACTCCTTCAACCTGTCCTACATGAGGCCAAGGCATCAAAGCCATGCCTCATCGAAGTATACAGACTACTGACAGGATAGGAAGGTTAGTGAGATCATCTTGTCCCTGCCTGGATAAGCTGAGTGGTAGATTTCACCATGTGATCTCACATTACAGGATTGTTAGGTAAAGATGGTAGAGAGAAGCAGGTTTTCTTGGGTTGGAGAGGATTCATAAAGGCTAAGACCTGAAGACAAACTAGGGTTTTGCCAGATGCTCAACTTATGTGGAAGATGCTGATGTCAGGTAAATGTTTGACCAAGCTGTTGATTTCGTTTGCTCCACGAGCTAAGTCTAAACTCCAAGGAAAAGCTTCTTTGTACCAGAGCCTCCTTGCTCTCCATTTCCTTCTTTTTAGCTCAAGCCCTCCTTGGACTTTGGGTTAGCAGGGCCCATGCACTTGAGCCATTGAATGCAGTGTTGGCTAATGGAGTCAGTGCTCCCCACCTCTGGGAGCAGACACTGTGAGCCCATCATCCGAGGGCAAAATGCGAGATGAGAGTCCTCCGAATCCCACATTACTAGATGGACCGGAAGCACTCTGGATCTTACTGTTCGGTTCAGCCCGCATGGGACTGAACTTGAATAGATGACTGTGTGCATGACAGAAAGTGATGAGAAAGGATGACGAGTAGGGAAGGACCGACAGAATTGAGATAGAATGGAACCATGGTTAAGCCAAGGGTTGCTCGGGCACGGTCGAGGCGGAGAAGGGGGCGGGAATGAGCCGGTGAGCATAGGTGGCCGGAGATGACAGCGCCGGAGCTGTGAGAGCCATACTCATGCCTGTTTTAAGGGAAAACACACTGTTACCAAAAACAATAAAAAGGCAAAGTTAGCTTCAACATCAAAGTTGTGTGAGACATCTACTGTCAGCATCACTTTACATGACGAGTTCAACATGGATCTACTTTTTGAGGCTCTATAAGAAAGAAAAAGAAATTATCTTGTATTCAGCTATAGATAAATGTATTTTACTTAATATAATCCATAAAATCATTATCATTATTCTGTTTATGCAACAGTAGGTTGATGTAGTAGTAGTACCTGCGTGTGCAGGAGGAGTTGGTGCGATGGACAATGGCCCTCCAAAATGCTGCACGAGCCCTGCCAAACCCGTTGTCGAGGCCACTGCTGAGTAGTGGAGCACCGGTGGATAGGGAACGCTGTAGCCATGTCCGCTCGCCATTGCGGTGGCCGTCCCTCCGCTGCCTTGCCCGAACTGGAAGTAGGGGTAGAAGGCAGTGTTTCCGGTCATTATTCCGGCTGCTGCTCCATAAACTGGATACTGTGCGGTAGCACCTCCATAGACACTGTAATAACCCTGGCCAAGACAAAGGTAAAACTAACATCACTAATATATGTACAAGTCCCTGAAGAAAATGGTTATCAGATGATGAAGTTTCTCAGTCTACCTTATCAATTTGCTCAAGACAATAACTATGAGGCACTTAAACAAAATGATGAACATGAAAGATCTAAAGACAGTGTATCTCATCAGGTCCAGTTAAACATCACAAGCATTGAGATCTACAGATGCCTACTCACACAATAATTCAAGTGAAACATGCAGAAGTGTTTTTAACTCTTGGGTCCACATCTTCTTCCTGTGGTGCTGCAGGTTTTATTTGGAGTGGCAGATGCTGCAGACTTACAGATTGTTTAGGGATAAAAGGGGACCAGACCATGTGCTTCTGCCACTTAAGTGGATGATAAAAGAACAAGAACATGGATGTTAAAATGTTTCTTATGACAGACTCGGGACCATTTCATGTGCAGCAGTACCAGATGACCTAATTTTTTTGAGAGCAGAAAAGCTCCAGTGCAGGTGATCTGTTGTTTTAGCAGATAATTTGGCTTGGACAGTGGGTCCTTCAATTAATGGCTGGTTGGGTTACATCAAGCCTCTCTCCATTAATTCATGCAGGGACATGCATGCATGGCTCCATAATGTCTTGATGAAGATTAGACTTCCTGATTGTTAATATCTCCTAGGATGCATCATTGATTGGGCTATGCCAACCATTATCTGATGGTCACCATCATTTTGCCTCAGAATCTCCATTTGATCCTGTTCAGAAGAAGGCTTCTGCCATCTTCTAGTCCTCAGTGATTGTTTGCATTAGATTTTTCCTGCTTATAATTCTCCTTTTATTTCTTGAATAGGATAAATTTGTCTAGTCTAGGATGTGTTTTGAAGTTCTCCTTCATAGCAATGCTTCTTATAAAAATCCCCAAACTAGGATATTTTAGTTATATGATTCAAAATTGACTATTCTAATAGTGCAATTAATCAACACTTCTTGAATATTCACTATAGTAATTACTCTACTTACAAAATTATCTTATTCTGATTTTAAACTAGAGTATTACCATAAGTTCATAGAAAAAATGGTGATTCATAAACTAAAAGTTCCTCCTAGCTACATCCAAAATGGCATAGTTTTTGAAGCCCTAAGTTCTATACTAGTTATTGACCTTGGTGTGGTCATAGGCAGAAATACATCATTAGTTTCAGTTAGTTTGCTTATATTCCAGATTACTGAAAATGATAATTCTATGATAAAATACAGTAGAATTTTTATGATTTCATACTAAAGTAAATGTCTTACATTTTATGTGATATTGTGCCTTTTACTGGTACATATGTTCAATGGACAATCACATTTCAAGTAAACAAAACAAACTGTATATATTTAGCTTCGTGAAGATTCATAAATGCTTGCATATAGCATAGTGCTCGACTTTAATTGTAACAAAATGAAGACAAAGCATTGTAATCACTAGTAGAGAAGAGGAGGTGTAGAACAAACCGCTGGGTAGCTGTAGTCCGAGGAGAATGGAGAGTACCTGAAATGGTTGGAAAGAAAGAAACAAAAGGAGAGAAAGAAGATTAGAAGCATCTCCAAAACGCAAAAGAAGGTTTGACGATTTTGCATGGACTGTGCATTATGTTTGCTGCATTTCCTTGGATGGCTAAGGGAGAGTATGCATGCAGAAGCTGCTCTTTCCTGCATGCTTTCTGGTAATTCATGCATGGTCTCCGTCACACAAGCACATGCCAGAGAGAGAAAGAGAACTGGCTGAAAGAAAGCACTCAAAGCCCATGATGGACAACTGTGCACATTCATATGACAGCTTTAGCTTTTAATGTGCAAATATCAAAGATCAACTAGAGAGAGAGAGAGAGAGAGAGAGAGAGAGAATGTAGAGTATTGCACCATGCATCACCAGCCATATCCCATGTGAGTTGCTGCAGCATTCAAAGGGAAGCTGTGCCTGTGTGTGTGTGCAATGCATGTGCCTCTTTGCTGATATGATGTAATGAGGTTAAAGCTTACCCATAGAGGAGGCCATATGGGACACCATGTTGGATGGCATAATGAGGGAAGGAGGCAGGAGAAGGAAAAGCTGCACCCATCCCACCTTGGTATCCTGTATGAAAGGATTTCACCACCCTAAAGCTCCTGTTTCCTCCTGAGAGAGAGAGAGAGAGAGAGACAGAGTACAATACAAACAAATGAATGCCAACAAAATTTAAGGAATCTGATCTGAGAATCTTAGAGTTATCCTTGTAAGGTTTGGGGTACTGAAGACCAGTCAAAGAATACAATCCACACTCGATTCTGCAGAAACAAATACTCCTACACTACTGTAACACACACACATATATATATATATATATTTATACATATATATATGTATATATGTATACATATATATATACATATATACATATATACATATATATATGAACTAATTCCTAGGATAATTGACATCTCAGGTTTGTACTTGCTTCACCAAGGCACTTGAAACATCATTATTCTAGAAAAATATCTAGATCAAATCAAGGAAGAACATGTCTTCTGTATCGTTAATCCTCCATGAGTTTTTAGATAGTATTCTGCACTTACGGCGCAATATAATCAATATTGACTAGCGAAAGAATCTGTTCAATTAGATGATCAATTAGCTCAAAGTGGTAGCAGAAGAAACTGTAGTTTAAGAGATGGAAGAACTGATCAAGGAGTAACACAAGATTATAGTCGTGATAACCCTACCATAGGGGGGTGTTGTAGGCCGAGATCTCTGAGCACCCAGTGAAGCAAGATTGCAATTAGCCCTCCGCCCATCGATCACCGGCGAGGGATCGACGCAGGCTCTCGTCGCTGCCGCCGGCTCACGGAACGTCACCTGGAACCAAGGGGAGAGAATGGGATCAAACAATACAAGTAGATCAACAACACATGAAATCATGCATAGACATGCAACCACAAGGAGAAGACTCACGAATCCATAGCCTTTGGATCTTCCAGTGTTCTTGTCGGTGATCACCACAGCCTCCAGGATCTCCCCAAACTGCTCAAAGTGCTGCCTCACTGTGTCGCTCTGGGTCTCCCACGCCAACCCCCCAACAAAGATCTTTGTGTAAGTGGTGTCTCCAAATTGCCCAGCCAAGCTTGGACTCATCGTGATTAATTCCCGGAGCAGCTCTCCTCTTCCCTTTTCCTCCTCTTTAACCCCTCCAAGATCTTTCTGACAGAAGTTGCAGCACAGGATCTTCTGAACCTAAACAAACAAGCCCAGGTATGTAGATATCTATCTAGTTCAGATCTCCCAGATGGCACAGGTGAATTGGCCAAGGTTTGGGATGAAAGGAGGAGGACAGCAGAAGAGAGAGAGAGAGAGAGAGAGAGAGAGAGAAAAGGAAGAAAAGCTAGAGGCAGAGAAAGGGAGACCTAATGGGGCATAGGAGCAAAAAAATAGCATTACATGTACTCTTCTTGCTCATAAATCTAGATGAGTATTGCCACCATTGCACTGCTTCCAACCATATCGATGCAATATGCTACGAACAATACAAGCTTGAAACAACTAACTTGACCGATATGGCCCTGACGTTGCCGTGAACCACGAGAATACCTTGGGCTGTGACGTTAGCTTGTCCTTGTCGTGACGGCCGCCAAAACGGAACGGCGAGATCGCAACGGGCACGGGGGCGGTTTGGTTGGACAAAAGTGCTCATCCAAATCTACTACAAATAAAAAACTGGGAAATCAATGGAACCCAATCTATGTGCTTCTCAAAAGATGTAATATATACATATATAATGATGCTTCATGAATCAAAACTAAGTTGATTAGGTACAATCCAACTCAATTAGAAAGGGCATTTGAAGCTAATAATCCCTAGTAGAGACTAGCTAGTATGATTAGTTGGGACTAAAGATTGATGTGTTTGCATCTTGAGCAGCTTCTGCAGTCAGAACCTTCGTCTTCAACCTGGAGGTGGAAAAAGCGAGACATGGGGGAGAGATTTAATGATGAATGTTCCCACAAGCAAGCAATATGGATGGCATGGCCATGACAAGAGTGGACACTCAAACGAGCTTCTCTTTTGCTTTTACTCGATCGAACTCATTTGTTAACCATTCATGCTTTGTTTCTGTACTGTATTATTTTATTTAGATGGTAAGGAATTGAATCAGCTTAAAGTAAAATGTTCTTCAAAAAATATTTAAGCTAGAGAATCTACTGCCAAACCCTAATCACTTCTATCCAATTTGATAAACAATACTACAAGGTATTTTTCAGTATTTATGCCAAATCATTAGCATACGGTGGGATCAGTTCCAAGTACTAATACATTCTTGTTTTAGTGAACCCAAACTATATAAAATGATTGGATGGTAAAATATGTGAAGCTTATTTAGCAGTATTCTTCTTTATTTATATGAATACAATGAGGTGGTTAGTTCTCTGAAATGAGTGACAGCTCCAAGCATCTGAAAAAGCATTTCTTTGTAAGGAAGAAAAAGACTTATCTGTTGCCTTATTATACTTGGATGACAACACAATCATCAACATCAGCAGAGCATTATCCACCCATGCATGATCGACCAGCCTCTCCTACGCCCTAAGTAGTATCACAACAATAATACTCACCACCAATTTGTTCTATCAAAAGCAATCAGTCCTCGATAAGTTGTCCAACATTTCATTTATCAAAAGATCTTTTCTAACTTAAATAGGTAGAATAAGCATGGATTAAAAAAGAGAGGTTATTTACTAGTCTAAATTAACAACAAAAGAACTGTTCGAATTCGTATAATATTTTGTATTTAATTTAAAATAAAATAAAAAAAATAAATAAATAATTAGAAGAAAATAAACATTGTTTGTGAGGTCGAGTAAGAGTTTTCTTGGGGTTTGATTACCTGGTGGGAGCTGGGATGCCTGCAACATGAGCTTCTTTTGACCAGAGAGAAGAAAGTGAGGGCACTAGCGGCTGCAGGGGAGGAGTCGTGGGCTCAGACTTACCAATCGCACGCTGGGGTCCATCAGCTCTTCTTCTTCTTCCTCACAGAAAAAAGGACGCACCAGAGCCCTCTTCACAACTACTAAAGGGGACACAAGATAGCATTATAATGACCTACTTTTTTCTGTTAATGTCAGATTCAGGGTATAACAATCCTGAACAATGATGTTGCAAAATACTAATCCCAAGCAGAAACTGACAGTATAATTTAGGTACGTACCTGATTGGTCTAAGGATTAAAGCATCTTCCAAGTAAGAGGCATTTTAAGCATAAGCAAAACTTGTAGCATTCCCCAAAGGGTTTGCTGGCTAAAATTGTCAGAATAGCCAACCTCCAAGTTGTTCTTGGACTAAAATGCAGTCATGTAGGCAGGACTCTGTGACAAGCAATCCACGATTGCACACAGTTTTCCTCTACAGCTCAGCCACACAATTATGTTGTTGAGGCATCCAAGATACATACTGGGATCTGCTGGAAAAGTAAGCACCAAGGTAGTAGAAACACAGACGGATATATAGTTTGTGGCTACGTATTATATCTTACTTCTAACCACAACACCAAAGCCAGAGCAAAGAGTCTCCATTTATATCATCATTGTGACCAGTGGACGTTTCATTGTAGGATGTATCCACCTATGGAACGTACTGCAAAGTCTCCTTGTTGCGTGATGACGGGGTTACATGTACAGCTTGCTCAGTCAAATCAGAATTTGTAGCATGAATAAAATACTTCATCATGAATGCTCTAAATTTCAAGACAATATTTAAATACCACTTAATTTCTGTGCCAAAACTCACAGGTATTTCTCTTAGACAAATAAGTGACAAAGTTTCCCTTGTAGAAGCTGTGGAAATATATTTGCCATAACAAGTCCAAGTTATGTAACTCAAAAAGATATTTTCATTGTTCATAAGTTCAATATGGTCCAAAAATTTGTGTTATAGCAGCAGAAGAACAACCATATGTATCCTACCTGATGGAAAAAAAAAAAAGTTGCTATTTTTTTGTTTACAAATTGTTAGATATCCATCAAGAACAAAAGGAAACTGATTTTAAAAATTTGAACTCTAATTTGAACACTAGTAAAAAATGAAACAACTTATATTTCTTCAGGCATTGTCAAGAATTCTCCAATCAGGAGTTGACAAGAATGGGAGGTAATCTTCTCA